>NC_092753.1:12270560-12570560 GCF_047496795.1 Chiloscyllium punctatum
TTCATTAAATCTCTCTCTGTTGCTTCCCTCAGCTGAACGATTTGATTAACGGCCTTAAAAGTTAAGCTTTAATAAAGTTTGAAAGGTTGCAAAGAGACTGCTAAGGAATGAAGGAAATTATTACTTGTGTGAAGCGATGCTGTGGAATGTCTAATTCTCAGGAAGTAGAATTGGAAAAGAGATTTTAAAGGAGTCATTATTCAGAGAGAAACAATGAGGTTGATGAGCGGTACTCAATTGCCCAAAACTTTGAACTTGAAATTGTGACCTATTTGAATTCTCAGAGGACATCACTGTACCCTGCAGTAGTTAATCATCTACACTGTTCCAGTATCATTGCACCTCACTGGTAAAACTTAAACTGACTGACTATTTCAGGGGACAGTTAAGAATCAGTCGCATGCTGTAGTTGCCACACGTTCCAGACCAAGGGAGGATTTACAGATTTCCTTGCCCAAACGACATTAGTGAATTGAGTTTTCTTTTTAACAGTGTTTCATTATTGTTGTCACCCTCACTAATCCTGCCTTTTTATTCTAGATGTTCCCCAAAGTCTCTCCACCATGGACAAGGCACATGTCAGGAGTGTGACGGAATACTCCCCACTTATCTGGATGGGCGCACTCCAACAACACTGAAGAAACTTGACATCATCCAGGACAAAGGAAGCCAAGTCATTGAGTAAATCGAGTGGGCACGATTGGCACCACACCCACAAACATTCACTTCCTCCACTGCCGTAGCTCAGGAACATCAGAGTGTACCATCTACAAGCTGCACTGCAGAAATTCACCAAAGATCCTCAGGCAATGCCTTCCAAACCCGTGACCACTTCCATCTAGAAAGACAAGCGTAGCAGATACACTACCCCCTGCAAGTTGCCTTCCAAGCCACTCACCATCCTGACTTAGAAATATATTGCTGTTCTTTCAGTGTCGCTGGGTCAAAATGCTGGAATTCACTCCCTGAGGGCATTGTGGGTCAACCCACAGCACAAGGACTGCAGCAATTCAAGAAGGTGACTCTCCACCACCTTCTCAAGTGGCAACTAGGGATGGGTAATAAATACTGTTCCAGTCAGTGACAACTGCATTCGATGAAAAAAAACCTTTCCCATTCTTCAGTTCAGACTCAGTAATCCTTCCAGCATGTCTATTTAACCTCCTTAAACACTTGTAACAGAGGCAGATACAGGGCCTCCATGTATTTTTCAACACACCAAGTTAAAGTGACCTTCAGCTGCTCACACTTGGCCTAAATCTGTTCATTAATCTTCATTAATAACTGTGAGATGTTGTGGGCTTTTTCTCTGTAACAAGCAGGGCCAGTAATTTCCCAATTACTGTAACCATAGCTCAGAACAGATAGTAATTAGTTTCACATCTTGGATTGTCTGTACTTTAATGGTCTTGTCACCCAACACTGCAGCAGTTAATGGAATTGTTACTTATACACCAGGCTAGGCTGGGGAGGGGGAGGGAGAAGAATCTAAGCAGTGAAATTTATAATTAATCGATAACCTGTCGACTTCAGCGCTCAATGGAAGCTGACACTTCATGGCATTGAGGGAGTGCTGCACTGTTGGAGATGCTGCTTTTGGACTGTTTCGCTAATCTGAGGCCACATTGCTTCAGGGCAGATAAAGGGCAGGATTTGTCAGCGGATGTTGAATCCCATGGCCAGAATCAAATGAGGGTTGCAAATTCATGTACGCTGGCTGGCTGATCGTGGACTTGTGTGTGTGTGTGTCAGTGTGAGAGTGTGTGTGTGTGTGTGTGTGTGAATATGAATGAGAGATAGTGTGTGTGAGAAAGAAAGACTGCCTGTTCATGTCTGTGTATCTATTAATGTGTGTGTTGTGGGTGTGAGTGTGAGTACAGGTGTGTGTGTGTGAGTGTGAGTACAGGTGTGTGTTGTGGGTGTGAGTGTGAGTACAGGTGTGTGTGTGTGAGTGTGAGTACAGGTGTGTGTTGTGGGTGTGAGTGTGAGTACAGGTGTGTGTGTGTGAGTGTGAGTACAGGTGTGTGTTGTGGGTGTGAGTGTGAGTACAGGTGTGTGTGTGTGAGTGTGAGTACAGGTGTGTGTGTGTGAGTGTGAGTACAGGTGTGTGTTGTGGGTGTGAGTGTGAGTA
This sequence comes from Chiloscyllium punctatum, assembly GCF_047496795.1. NCBI lineage: Eukaryota > Metazoa > Chordata > Chondrichthyes > Orectolobiformes > Hemiscylliidae > Chiloscyllium > Chiloscyllium punctatum. The sequence continues at coordinate 12,272,692 of NC_092753.1, forward strand.
CAGGTGTGTGTGTGTGAGTGTGAGTACAGGTGTGTGTGTGTGAGTGTGAGTACAGGTGTGTGTTGTGGGTGTGAGTGTGAGTACAGGTGTGTGTGTGTGAGTGTGAGTACAGGTGTGTGTGTGTGAGTGTGAGTACAGGTGTGTGTTGTGGGTGTGAGTGTGAGTACAGGTGTGTGTGTGTGAGTGTGAGTACAGGTGTGTGTGTGTGTGAGTTCTGATCTGCTCTTTGAATGGCCCTGGAATTTTGGTCTCTAGTTGACCATCCTCCCAGAACTGGGTAGGTGTCCTGACAGAAGCCAGAAGCTTCTCAGCATCTGGGAGAGGGGAAAGGAGGGTATAAGGAGGGGTATGTGAGGGGGTGGTTGAGGCTGAGGGTGGTGGTGTTGTGGAAGGATAAGCCGCCTCTGCTTGTAAAACACCACGTGCCTCCTATAGTACCTCGCAGACAGAATCCAGCACTTACACTGGGGAGCAGCTGATCAGCATGATCCTACCTCAGGGGCCACACTGGGGTGGCACTGCAGGGGTCTTCCAGGCTCTCTCTGAATCACAAATCCCACTCCCCCACCTCCTCCACCCCCCCCCCCACCCCCCTGAAAGACTGCACGGTGATATGTCACGCATCGATTGGCCATCTTAGTAGAAGGGATGGGCAGCTCGGTGAGGACCAGGGGGACGTGGAGATTGGAGACCAGGGAGACCCACCAGACCAGCTTTTCCCTGGATCGGTCCGACCGTCTGACTTCTCTTCCCAGAGGTTGGATCTCCCTGTCTCATTTCTCCGTCTCCGGCTGAGCCCTCTGAGCCCGGGATCCGCACTGACAGGGTTGGCATGGGGTGGGGACTGGAGGTTTGGGGGCACATGGGTCTGCGGTTGTTCCCGGGGTTCAGCTGGCAATGACAGGATCGAAGCGGGCAGGGCCGGTAGCCAACCACCACCCAAATCATCCCTCAGTCCCCCCGATTTGGTCTTGATACCCCACCACCTCAACCCTTCCCTTAGCATCCTCTCGCACCCCCAACTCTCAGGGGATCACTTCCCCACGGCTCCCTCCCACCCCCCCATCACCACCCATTGTTAAGGTTAAGTCTCCTTTTGTTTGGCTAAGGCCAGTTGACCCTCTTGCAGAACTCAGAGGAAGGTTAAAGGTCACAGAGGGAACATAATGGGAGAACGGAATGGTGTGCTTTATTAGGGGAATGAGAGGAATCTGATCTCCCAAGCAGGGAGGCAAGACTACATCCTGGAGGTGAGAGGACCCCCTCATGGATACAGCAGCTCTCACCTTAGGATAGACGCTCGGTTCCCCAAGACCTTTTACCAACAATTTTCAATCTTGAATGATGATAGAGGTCCAGACTTGATAACAACGTGTGGATGGCACAGTGACTAGCACTGATGCCTCATAATACCAGGGACCCAGGTTCGATTCCAGCCTCGAGTGACTGTCTGTGTGGAGTTTGCACATTCTCCCTGTATCTGTGTGGGTTTCCTCCCACAGTCCAGACATGTGCAGGTCAGGTGGATTGGCTGTGGGAAATGTGGGGTTACAGGGATTGACTCGGGGATGGGTCAGCATGGGATGCTCTTTAGAGGAGTGGTGTCGGGCTGAATGGCCTGCTTTCTCACTGTAGGGATTCTCTGTAAATTGTTGATCCACTTTCTGGAAGGTGGTAGGCAAGCGAGGATGCTACAGGTTTAGTCATAGCCTCGGCCAATGTTAAAACAAGGAAGTGAGTGGTCGAAAAAGGGGGGTATTAGAAGGCTTGTCATCTTTGATCCCCAGAACCCTCCCCACCTGACCTGAGCCATATCCACCTACTTTATATATATATGTACTTAAGGTTAAAGTTCTCTCCTTGATGTCCAGCTCTGTCTCCACAAGCCCCACCATAAACAGACTAGTTGATCAATCAAAGTAGATTTCCTTCCCTCAAGGACCAGATGGAGTTTTTAACATTGCAATTGACATTAGGCCTCCCATAGGCTGACTCTATATTTCAACTTAGGTGAGTTAGCTATGGGAATAAGCAGGTTTACAGGGAGAGAGTAGTGGGTGAGAGTGTGAGGGATGCTCTTCTGAGGGTCGGTGTGGACTTGATAGGCCGAATGGCCTGCTTCCACGCTGCAGGGATTCTATGATCAAATCAAACAAGGAACTGCGGATTCCAGAAAACAGAAAGTGCTGGAGAAACTCAGCAGGTCTGGCAGCATCTGCAGAGAGAGAAAACAGAGTCAATGTTTTGGGGTTCAGTGACCCTCCTTCAGAATTGAGAATGGCTAGGAGGAGGTTGGTATTTATGCTGAAGGTAGGTGGGGTGGGGCAAGGTCAAGGAGTAAATGATAGGTGGAGGTGGAGCTCAGCGAGAAAGATAGTTAGCTCATGTGATGGCAGGGCCTAGGGTGGGGGTGGGTGAAGGACCTGGGAGGAAGTGCTCAGGCCTGGAGATTACAGAACTGAGTCCTGAAGGCTACAGGGTTCCCAAACGGGAGGTGAGACTTTGTCTGAGCTTTGCCCGAGACAGAGATATTAGCCAGGGAACAGGGTGGGGTGTTGACGTGGCAGGCAACTGGAAGCTCAGGGTCTCTTCTGCAGACAGAACGTAGGTGTCCTGTGAAGTGGTCACCCAGTCTGCGCTTCGTCTCCCCAGTCGGAGGAGACCACATTGTGTAGTAGGCGAGAGTGAAGTGCAGGTAAAGCACTGCTTCGCCTGGAAGATATGTCTTGGGTCTCGGATACTGAGGAAGTAAAGGGGCTGGTGTTACACCTTCGAAGGTTGCAGGGGATAGTGTCGTGAGGCTATGGGGGGGATGTTGGGAGGGAAGGAGGAGTGGACCAGGGTGTCCTGGAGAGTGCGGGTCCCTGCAGAAGGCTGACACAAGAGTGGAGAGAGAATATGTGTCCGGTGGTGGCATCTCACTGGAGGTGTGGATTGGCAGCTGATGATCTTCAGGATGTGGATACAGTTAGTGGACCGCGGGTCCCTGTCGCTGTTGTGGGAGGGAAGAGAGGGAGTGGGGACAGGAGCAAGGGAGGTGGGTTGGACCCAGCTGAGGGAACTGCAGCACTGGGGAATCCTTGGTCGAGGAAGACAGTGGACATTTCGGAGGCTCCTTTGTCGAAGTTGGCTTCATTGGAACAGATGTGACAGAGATGGAGGAAATGGGAGAATGGAACAGAATCTTTACAGGAAGCAGAGTCTGAGGATGGATAGTCAAGGGAACTATGGAAGTTGATGGGTTTGTAGTGGATAATGGTGGCCAGCCAATCACCAGAAATGGAAACAGAGCTGGGAAGGGAAGTGTTGGAGACAGACCTTGTAAAGGTGAGAGCAGGGTGGAAATCGGAAGTGAAATTGATAAACATTTCTAATTCCAGACAAGGGGGGTGGGAGGAAGCAGCACTGATAAGGTCATCAAATTGTGGGTGGGGGCCTGAATAGGACTGGAACAAGGAATGTTCCACGTACCCCAGAGACAGACATACCTGGGGCCCATTCGGGGACCCATGGCCATCCGTCTGGGCTGAAGCAAGTGAGAATGAGTTAAAGGAGAATTCGACGAGAATTCTGATGTTCTGAAGCAGGGTCACTGAAAAGTTGACTTCGCTTTCTCTCCGCAAATGCTGCCAGACCTGATGAGTTTCTCCAGCGATTTCTGTTGTCGGGTCCCTTCTTTATTTCAATTGCAATCCTGGGAGATTGTAAAGCACCATTTTCTGTTCGGGTGATTCCCTTTCATCTGTCACATGAAGCCTTTTATAGATGGAGACGCGGAGCTGGTGTGGGTTCTCACCGGGACACTCCCACTGTTGGTACTGGGCTATGTGCAGCTTAGGGTGGTGCTGTTGGACTGTGGAGACCATTTCACTGCCATTGGTTTGTGTCTCATCCTTAGCAACAGGCAACCATGATAATCAATTTCCCACAAGTCACAGGCCTGAAGGAGGAAATCTGAATTTTTCTCGAACCATTGCGGACAAATGGAATCCTAAAACACGCCTTGTTCTCTCCTGGCATTGCGATATTCTTTTCTGACCTCACTTCCTGTTGCGACAGGAGGGAAATAGTTTAAGCGTTTGCATTTTTATCCCAGAAATTGGCAATGATATGAAAGCAGGCGAGTCTGTTGAAAAGCTCGCATCCCTTTCAACCCAGGAATGAAATGAGAAGTCCTCCCAAGACCCACAGCAGCTTGGCATCTGAAGCTAAGGCTGAGGTCGCGACACCTTGCCCCCAGTTCAGGCGATAGGTCAGATCACCAGTTTGTACGTGAAGCATCGCATCCTGTGCCCGTTTTTTTCCATCCCCAGTCTGAACGGGGCATGAGTACTGGCATAAATAAAATGTCGTGGCATCACAGCTGCTGTCTAGACACTGTGTTGGCAATTTGATAATTTCACCTTGGCCCATAGCCGTACGGTTCAGCTGCTGTGCTTATGCTCTGAGCAGATTTGGGGTCAGAACTAGAATTATCAGTTCGATCTCCCGACGGGAGCCACCAGACAAACAAGCATTGCCAGGACTGCGACAAAAGCAATTCCATCTCGTTTTTTAATCAACAGGAATAGAAAAACAGATTTAGAGTTAGGAGATATTGTCACATGCGCTCACGTACATGGATACCGGATTACAGTGCAAGTTTACAATGGTGACATTCCTGGTGTCATCTTGGGTACAAAGTACCGAGGTATAAAAACTAAGGTAAAATTAAAGAAATAAGTTCCAAGTTCAACATTACGGTTCTTCATAAAGCAGTGAATAAGAAATAACGGTAAAGATCCAAATTACAGCCCTTCTTTAGCAACGAGACAGCAATCATAGCAAACTGGGTTTTCCCTGGGCTGGGTTTGATCTCTCTCCCCTGCACTGGGCCCAACCTCTCTCACCCAGCACTGGGCCCAATCTCTCTCCCCACACTGGGCCCAACCTCTCCCCCGCACTGGGCCCAATCTCTCTCCCCACACTGGGACCAATCTCTCTCCCCCACACTGGGGCCAATCTCTCTCCCCCGCACTGGGACCAATCTCTCTCCCCCACACTGGACCCAATCTCTCCCCACACTGGGCCCAATCTCTCCCCACACTGGGCCCAATCTCTCCCCCCACACTGGGCCCAATCTCTCCCCCCACACTGGGCCCAATCTCTCTCCCCACACTGGGCCCAATCTCTCCCCCCACACTGGGCCCAATCTCTCTCCCCACACTGGGCCCAATCTCTCTCCCCTACACTGGGCCCAATCTCTCCCCCCACACTGGGCCCAATCTCTCCCCCCACACTGGGCCCAATCTCTCTCCCCACACTGGGCCCAATCTCTCCCCCCGCACTGGGCCCAATCTCTCCCCACACTGGGCCCAATCTCTCCCCCCGCACTGGGCCCAATCTCTCCCCCGCACTGGGCCCAATCTCTCTCACCCCGCACAGGGGCAAATTTCTCTCCCCTGCACTAATCCAATCTCTCCCCCCACACCGGGCCCTATCTCTCCCCCCGACACTGGGTACGAATTCTCTCCCAACACTATGGCCAATCTCTCTCCCCACACTGGACCCAATCTCTCCCTCCACACTGGGCCCAATCTCTCTCCCCTGCACTGGGCCCAATCTCTCTCCCCACACTGGACCCAATCTCTCTCCCCACACTGGGCCCAATCTCTCTCCCCACACTGGACCCAATCTCTCTCCCCTGCACTGGGCCCAATCTCTCTCTCCACACTGGACCCAATCTCTCCCCCAACACTGGGCTTGACCTCTCTCCCCATACTGGGGCCAATCTCTCACCCTGCACTGGGCCCAATCTCTCTCCCCACACTGGGCCCAATCTCTCCCCCCACACTGGACCCAATCTCTCTCACCACACTGGGCCCAATCTCTCCCCTGACACTGGGTTCGACCTCTCTCCCCACACTGGGCCCAATCTCTCCCCCAACACTGGGCTTGACCTCTCTCCCCACACTGGGGCCAATCTCTCCCCCCACACTGGGCCCAATCTTTCCCTCGACACTGGGTTCGACCTCTCTCCCCCCACTGGGGCCAATCTCTCTCCCCACACTGGGGCCAATCTCTCTCCCCACACCGGGCCCAATCTCTCCCCCGACACTGGGTTCGACCTCTCTCCCCACACTGGAGCCAATCTCTCACCCCGCACTGGGCCCAATCTCTCTCCCCTGCACTGGGCCCAATCTCTCTCCCCACACTGGAGCCAATCTCTCTCCCCCGCATTGGGCCCAATCTCTCTCCCCACACTGGGCCCAATCTCTCCCCCAACACTGGGCTTGACCTCTCTCCCCACACTGGGGCCAATCTCTCTCCCCACACCGGGCCCAATCTCCCCTGACACTGGGTTCGACCTCTCTCCCCACACTGTAGCCAATCTCTCCCCCCGCACTGGGCTGAATCTCTCTCCCCCACACTGGGTCCAACCTCTCTCCGCACACTGGGCCCAATCTCTCTCCCCCCGCACTGGGCCCAATCTCTCCCCCCACACTGGACCCAATCTCTCTCACCACACTGGGCCCAATCTCTCCCCTGACACTGGGTCCAACCTCTCTCCGCACACTGGGCCCAATCTCTCTCCCCCCGCACTGGGCCCAATCTCTCCCCCCACACTGGACCCAATCTCTCTCACCACACTGGGCCCAATCTCTCCCCTGACACTGGGTTCGACCTCTCTCCCCACACTGGGGCCAATCTCTCCCCCCACACTGGGCCCAATCTTTCCCTCGACACTGGGTTCGACCTCTCTCCCCCCACTGGGGCCAATCTCTCTCCCCACACTGGGGCCAATCTCTCTCCCCACACCGGGCCCAATCTCTCCCCCGACACTGGGTTCGACCTCTCTCCCCACACTGGAGCCAATCTCTCACCCCGCACTGGGCCCAATCTCTCTCCCCTGCACTGGGCCCAATCTCTCTCCCCACACTGGAGCCAATCTCTCTCCCCCGCATTGGGCCCAATCTCTCTCCCCACACTGGGCCCAATCTCTCCCCCAACACTGGGCTTGACCTCTCTCCCCACACTGGGGCCAATCTCTCTCCCCACACCGGGCCCAATCTCCCCTGACACTGGGTTCGACCTCTCTCCCCACACTGTAGCCAATCTCTCCCCCCGCACTGGGCTGAATCTCTCTCCCCCACACTGGGTCCAACCTCTCTCCGCACACTGGGCCCAATCTCTCTCCCCCCGCACTGGGCCCAATCTCTCTCACCTACACTGGGCCCAATCTCTCTCCCCACACCAGGCCCAATCTCTCCCCCCACACCAGGCCCAATCTCTCCCCCGACACTGGGCTCAATCTCTCTCCCCACACTGTGGCCAATCTCTCCCCCCGCACTGGGCTCAATCTCTCTCCCCCACACTGGGCCCAATCTTTCCCCCGACACTGAGTTCGACCTCTCTCCCCACACCGGGCCCAATCTCTCCCCCAACACTGGGCTTGACCTCTCTCCCCACACTGGGCCCAATCTCTCTCCCCACACCAGGCCCAATCTCTCCCCCAACACTGGGCTTGACCTTCCTCCCCACACTGAGGCCAATCTCTCCCCCCGCACTGGACCCAATCTTTCCCCCGACACTGGGTTCGACCTCTCTCCCCCCACTGGGGCCAATCTCTCTCCCCACAGTGGACCCAATCTCTCTCCCCACACCGGGCCCAATCTCTCCCCTGAAACTGGGTTCGACCTCTCTCCCAACACTGTGGCCAATCTCTCCCCCCGCACTGGGCTCAATCTCTCCCCCCACACTGGGTCCAATCTCTCTCACCCTGCACTGGGCCCAATCTCTCTCCCCACACCGGGCCCAATCTCTCCTCCAACACTGGGTTCGACCTCTCTCTCCACACTGGGGCCAATCTCTCTCCCCACACCGGGCCCAATCTCCCCTGACACTGGGTTTGACCTCTCTCCTCACACTGGGGCCAATCTCTCCCCCGCGCTGGGCTCAATCTTTCTCCCCCACACTGGGCCCAATCTCTCACCCTGCACTGGGCCCAATCTCTCTCCCCACACCGGGCCCAATCTCTCTCCCCGCACTGGGCCCAATCTCTCTCCCCCACACTGGGCCCAATCTCTCTCCCCACACCGGGCCCAATCTCCCCTGACACTGGGTTCGACCTCTCTCCCCACACTGGGCCCAATCTCTCCCCACACTGGGCCCAATCTCTCTCCCCACACCGGGCCCAATCTCTCCCCCCACGCTGGGCTCAATCTCTCCCCCGATACTGGGTTCGACCTCTCTCCCCACACTGGGGCCAATCTCTCACCCTGCACTGGGCCCAATCTCTCTCCCCCACACTGGGCCCAATCTCTCTCCCCACACTGGGCCCAATCTCTCCCCCGATACTGGGTTCGACCTCTCTCCCCACACTGGGGCCAATCTCTCCCCTCACACCTGGCTCAATCTCTCTCTCGCACCACACTGGGCTCAAACATTTTCTTGCCCGAACACTGGGCTCAATCTCTCTCCTCCCACTGTACTCAGTCTCTCCCCCCACACAAGGCTCAATCTCTCTCTCTCTCTCTCTCCGCCCTCAATCTCTTTCTCCACCTTACACTGTTCTCAATCACTCCCCCTGCAGTGGGTTCGATCTCTCTCCTTACACTGTTCTCAATCTCTCCCCCATGTTGGGATCGATCTCTGTCCCTGCACTATTCTCAATCTCTACCCCATGTTGGGATCGATCTCTCTCCCTGCACTGTTCTCCATCACTCCCTGTGGAGAGATCGATCTTCATGGAATGTTCTCAATCTCTCCCCCATGTTGGGATCGATCTCTCTCCCTGCACTGTTCTCAATCTCTCCCCCACGCTGGATTCAATCTCTCTCCCTGCACTGTTCTGAATCTCTCTCCCTGCACTGGGCTCAATCTCTCTCCCACTCCAACACTGGCGTCTATCTCTCCCCACAAACTGGGCTCAATCTCTCTCTCCCTGCACTGGACTCATTCTCTCTCCCCACATTGGGGCCAATCTCTCCCCCCGCGCTGGACTCATTCTCTCTCCCCACACTGGGCTCAATCTCTCTCCCCGCACTGGGCTCAATCTCTCCCCCACACTGGTCTCAATCTATCTCCTGCCACTGTACTCAGTCTCTCCACCCAAACTGGGCTCAATCTCTCTCTCCCCCCTCAATCACTTTCTCCACTTTGCACTGGGTTCAATCTCTCTCCCTGCACTGTTCTCAATCTCTCCCCCCGCGCTGGGATCGATCTCTCTCCCTGCACTGTTCTCAATCTCTCCCCCCGCGCTGGGTTCGATCTCTCTCCCTGCACTGTTCTCAATCTCACCCACACTCTGGGATTGATCTCTCTCCCTGCACTGTTCTCAATCTCTCCCACACTCTGGGATCGATCTCTCTCCCTGCACTGTTCTCAATCTCTCCCACACTCTGGGATTGATCTCTCTCCCTGCACTGTTCTCAATCTCTCCCACACTCTGGGATCGATCTCTCTCCCTGCACTGTTCTCAATCTCTCCCACACTCTGGGATTGATCTCTCTCCCTGCACTGTTCTCAATCTCTCCCTCGCGCTGGGTTCGATCTCTCTCCCTGCACTGTTCTCAATCTCTCCCACACTCTGGGATCGATCTCTCTCCCTGCACTGTTCTCAATCTCTCCCCCCGCGCTGGGTTCGATCTCTCTCCCTGCACTGTTCTCAATCTCTCCCCCCGCGCTGTGTTCGATCTCTCTCCCTGCACTGTTCTCAATCTCTCCCACACTCTGGGATTGATCTCTCTCCCTGCACTGTTCTCAATCTCTCCCCCCGCGCTGGGTTCGATCTCTCTCCCTGCACTGTTCTCAATCTCTCCCCCCCACGCTGGGATCGATCTCTCTCCCTGCACTGTTCTCAATCTCTCCCCCCCACGCTGGGTTCGATCTCTCTCCCTGCACTGTTCTCAATCTCTCCCCCCGCGCTGGGTTCGATCTCTCTCCCTGCACTGTTCTCAATCTCTCCCACACTCTGGGATCGATCTCTCTCCCTGCACTGTTCTCAATCTCTCCCCCCCGCGCTGGGATCGATCTCTCTCCCTGCACTGTTCTCAATCTCTCCCCCCGCGCTGGGATCAGTCTCTCTCCCTGCACTGTTCTCAATCTCTCCCACACTCTGGGATTGATCTCTCTCCCTGCACTGTTCTCAATCTCTCCCCCCGCGCTGGGTTCGATCTCTCTCCCTGCACTGTTCTCAATCTCTCCCCCCGCGCTGGGTTCGATCTCTCTCCCTGCACTGTTCTCAATCTCTCCCCCCTGCGCTGGGATCAGTCTCTCTCCCTGCACTGTTCTCAATCTCTCCCACACTCTGGGATTGATCTCTCTCCCTGCACTGTTCTCAATCTCTCCCACACTCTGGGATCGATCTCTCTCCCTGCACTGTTCTCAATCTCTCCCCCCCACGCTGGGATCGATCTCTCTCCCTGCACTGTTCTCAATCTCTCCCCCCCACGCTGGGATCAATCTCTCTCCCTGCACTGTTCTCAATCTCTCCCCCCGCGCTGGGATCGATCTCTCTCCCTGCACTGTTCTCAATCTCTCCCACACTCTGGGTTCGATCTCTCTCCCTGCACTGTTCTCAATCTCTCCCCCCCACGCTGGGATCAATCTCTCTCCCTGCACTGTTCTCAATCTCTCCCCCCTGCGCTGGGATCAGTCTCTCTCCCTGCACTGTTCTCAATCTCTCCCACACTCTGGGATCGATCTCTCTCCCTGCACTGTTCTCAATCTCTCCCCTGTACTGGGTTTGATCTCTCTCCCTGCATTGTTCTCAATCTCTCCCCCTGCGCTGGGATCAGTCTCTCTCCCTGCACTGTTCTCAATCTCTCTCTCGCGCTGGGATCAATCTCTCTCCCTGCACCGTTCACAATCTCTCCCCCCCACGCTGGGATCGATCTCTCTTCCTGCACTGTTCTCAATCTCTCCCCCCCACGCTGGGTTCGATCTCTCTCCCTGCACTGTTCTCAATCTCTCCCCCCCACGCTGGGTTCGATCTCTCTCCCTGCACTGTTCTCAATCTCTCCCCCCCACGCTGGGTTCGATCTCTCTCCCTGCACTGTTCTCAATCTCTCCCCCCCACGCTGGGTTCGATCTCTCTCCCTGCACTGTTCTCAATCTCTCCCCCCCACGCTGGGTTCGATCTCTCTCCCTGCACTGTTCTCAATCTCTCCCACACTCTGGGATCGATCTCTCTCCCTGCACTGTTCTCAATCTCTACCCTCTGCGCTGGGTTCAGTCTCTCTCCCTGCACTGTTCTCAATCTCTCTCTCGCGCTGGGATCAATCTCTCTCCCTGCACCGTTCTCAATCTCTCCCCTGTACTGGGTTTGATCTCTCTCCCTGCATTGTTCTCAATCTCTCCCCCTGCGCTGGGATCAGTCTCTCTCCCTGCACTGTTCTCAATCTCTCTCTCGCGCTGGGATCAATCTCTCTCCCTGCACCGTTCACAATCTCTCCCCTGCGCTGGGATCAATCTCTGTCCCTGCACTGTTCTCAGTCTCTCCCTGCACTGGGCTCAATCTCTCTCTCCACCCAACACTGGGGCCAATCTCTCCCTGCACCATTCTCAATCTCTCCCCCATGTTGGGATCAATCTCTCTCCCTGCACTGTTCTCACTCTCTCCCACACTCTGGGATCGATCTCTCTCCCTGCACTGTTTTCAATCTCTCCCACACTCTGGGATCGATCTCTCTCCCTGCACTGTTCTCAATCTCACCCCGCGCGCCGCATTCAATCTCTCTCCCTGCACTGTTCACAATCTCTCCCCCGTGCTGGGCTCGATCTGTCTCCCTGTACTGTTCACAATCTCTCCCCCGCGCGTTGCGTTCAATCTCTCTCCCTGCGCTGTTCTCAATCTCTCCCTGCGCAGAGTTCAATATCTCTCCCTGCACTGTTCTCAATATCTCCCCTGTGCTGAGATCGATCTCTCTTTCTGCACTGTTTTCAATCTCTCCCTTGCGCTGGGCTTGATTTCGCTCCCTACACTGTTCTCAATCTCTCCCCCACACTAGAATCAATCTCTCTCCCTGCACTGTTCTGAATCTCTCTCCCTGCACTGGGCTCAATCTCTCTCTCCCCCCAACACTGGCGTCTATCTCTCCCCCCACACTGGGCTCAATCTCTCTCTCCCTGCACTGGACTCAGTCTCTCCTCCCACATTGGGCTCAGTTTCTCCCGCCACATTGGGGTCAACCTCTCTCCCCACACTGGGCTCAATCTCTCCCCCCACACTGGGCTCAATCTCTCCCCTCGCACTGGACTCAATCTCTCCCCCCACACTGGGCTCAATCTCTCTCTCCCTGCACTGGACTCAGTCTCTCCTCCCACATTGGGCTCAGTTTCTCCCGCCACATTGGGGTCAACCTCTCTCCCCACACTGGGCTCAATCTCTCCCCCCACACTGGGCTCAATCTCTCCCCTCGCACTGGACTCAATGTCTCCCCCCACACTGGGCTCAATCTCTCCCCTTGCACAGGACTCAATCTCTCCCCCCACACTGGGCTCAATCTCTCCCCTCGCACAGGACTCAATCTCTCCCCCCACACTGGGCTCAATCTCTCCCCTCGCACAGGACTCAATCTCTCCCCCCACACTGGGCTCAATAACTCTCCTGCCACTGTACTCAGTCTCTCCCCCCACACAGGGCTCAATAACTCTCCTGCCACTGTACTCAGTCTCTCCCCCCACACTGGGCTCAATCACGCTCTCCCCCCTTAATCACTTTCTCCACCTTGCACTGGGTTCAATCATTCCACCTGCACTGTTCTCAATCACTCCCCCCGTGCTGGGTTCGATCTCTCTCCCTGCACTGTTCTCAATCTCTTCCTTGCACTGGTACGATCTCTCTCCCTGCACCAGTCTCAATCTCTCCCCTGTGTTGGGATTGATGTCTCTCTCTGCACTGTTCCCAATCTCTCTCTCTGCACTGTTCCCAATCTCTCCCCCTGCACTGGGTTCAATCTCTCTCCCTGCACTGTTCTGAATCTCTCTCCCTGCACTGGGCTCAATCTCTCTCTCCCCCCAACACTGGCGTCTATCTCTCCCCCCACACTGGGCTCAATCTCTCTCTCCCTGCACTGGACTCAGTCTCTCCTCCCACATTGGGCTCAGTTTCTCCCGCCACATTGGGGTCAACCTCTCTCCCCACACTGGGCTCAATCTCTCCCCCCACACTGGGCTCAATCTCTCCCCTCGCACTGGACTCAATGTCTCCCCCCACACTGGGCTCAATCTCTCCCCTTGCACAGGACTCAATCTCTCCCCCCACACTGGGCTCAATCTCTCCCCTCGCACAGGACTCAATCTCTCCCCCCACACTGGGCTCAATCTCTCCCCTCGCACAGGACTCAATCTCTCCCCCCACACTGGGCTCAATAACTCTCCTGCCACTGTACTCAGTCTCTCCCCCCACACAGGGCTCAATAACTCTCCTGCCACTGTACTCAGTCTCTCCCCCCACACTGGGCTCAATCACGCTCTCCCCCCTTAATCACTTTCTCCACCTTGCACTGGGTTCAATCATTCCACCTGCACTGTTCTCAATCACTCCCCCCGTGCTGGGTTCGATCTCTCTCCCTGCACTGTTCTCAATCTCTTCCTTGCACTGGTACGATCTCTCTCCCTGCACCAGTCTCAATCTCTCCCCTGTGTTGGGATTGATGTCTCTCTCTGCACTGTTCCCAATCTCTCTCTCTGCACTGTTCCCAATCTCTCCCCCTGCACTGGGTTCAATCTCTCTCCCTGCACTGTTCTCAATCTCTTCCCCAGCGATGGGATTGATCTATCTCTCTGCCCTGTTCTCAATCTCTCCCCCATGCTGGATTGAATCTCGCTCCCTGCTCTGTTCTGAATCTCTCCCCCCGCACTGGGCTCAATCTCTCTCCCTGCACTGTTCCAATCTCTCTCCTTGCACTGTTCCAATCTCTCTCCCTGCGCTGGGTTTGATCTCTCTCCCTGCACCGTTCTCAATCTTTCCCTCACGCTGAGTTCGATATCTCTCCCTACACTGTTCTCAATCTCTCCCCCCGCGCTGGGTTTGATATCTTTCCCCCCGCACTGGGTTCGATCTCTCTCCCTGCACTGTCCTCAATCTCACCCCCCTTTCTGGGTTCGATCACTCACCCTGCACTGTCCTCAATCTCCCCCCCCACCCCGTGCTGGGATCGATCACTCACCCTGCACTGTCCTCAATCTCCCCCCCCCACCCCGTGCTGGGATCGATCACTCACCCTGCACTGTCCTCAATCTCCCCCCCCACCCCGTGCTGGGATCGATCACTCACCCTGCACTGTCCTCAATCTCCCCCCCCCACCCCGTGCTGGGATCGATCACTCACCCTGCACTGTCCTCAATCTCTCCCCCCACCCCGTGCTGGGATCGATCACTCACCCTGCACTGTCCTCAATCTCCCCCCCCCACCCCGTGCTGGGATCGATCACTCACCCTGCACTGTCCTCAATCTCCCCCCCCCACCCCGTGCTGGGATCGATCTCTCTCCCTGCACTGTTCTCCATCTCTCCCTCATTCTGGGATCAATCTCTCTCCCTGCACTGTTCTCAGTCTCTCCCTGCGCTGGGTTCAATCACCCTCCCTGCATTGTTCTCAATGTCTCCCCACGCAGAGTTCAATCTCTCTCCCTGCACTGTTCTCAATCTCTCCCCCCACGCTGGGATCGATCTCTCTCCCTACACTGTTCTCAATCTCTCCCTTGCGCTGGGTTCAATCTCTCTCCCTGCATTGTTCTCAATGTCTCCCCACGCAGAGTTAAATGTCTCTCCCTGCACTGTTCTCAATCTCTCCCCCACTCTGGGATCGATCTCTCTCCCTGCACTGTTCTCAATCTCTCCCCCCACGCTGGGATCGATCTCTCTCCCTGCACTGTTCTCAATCTCTCCCTCCCGCTGGGATCGATCTCTCTCCCTGCACCGTTCTCATTCTCTCCCCCACTCTGGGATCGATCTCTCTCCCTGCACTGTTCTCAATCTCTCCCCCCACGCTGGGATCGATCTCTCTCCCTGCACTGTTCTCAATCTCTCCCTCGCGCTGGGTTCGATCTCTCTCCCTGCACTGTTCTCAATCACTTCCCTAGCCCTGGGTTCGATCTCTCTCCCTGCACTGTTCTCAAACTCTCCCACTGCACTGGGAGCGATCTCTCTCACTGCACTGTTCACAATCTCTCCCCTGTGCTGGTTTTGATCTCTCTCGCTGCACTGTTCTCGATCTCTCCCTCGCTCTATGTTTGATCTCTCCCCCTGCACTGTTCTCAATCTCTCCCCCGTACTGGGTTTGATCTCTCCCCCTGCACTGTTCTCAATCTCTCCCCCTGCGCTGGGTTCGATCTCTCTCCCTGCACTCTTCTCAATCACTCCCCTACGTTGGGATCGATCTCTCTCCCTGCACTGTTCCGAATCTTTCCCTCACGCTGGGTTCGAAATCTCTCCCTACACTGTTCTCAATCTCTCCCCCTGCGCTGGGTTCAATCTCTCTCCCTGCACTGTTCTCAATGTCTCCCCACGCAGAGTTCAATATCTCTCCCTGCACTGTTCTCAATCTCTCCCCTGCGTTGGGATCGATCTCTCTCCCTGCACTGTTCCGAATCTTTCCCTGACGCTGGGTTCGAAATCTCTCCCTGCACTGTTCTCAATGTCTCCCTCTCTCTGGGTTCGATCTCTCTCCCTGCACTGTTCTCAATCTCTCCCTCGCGCTGGGTTCGATCTCTCTCCCTGCACTGTTCTCAATGTCTCCCTCTCTCTGGGTTCGATCTCTCTCCCTGCACTGTTCTCAATGTCTCCCTCTCTCTGGGTTTGATCTCTCTCCCTGCACTGTTCTCAATCTCTTCCTTGCGCTGGGTTCAATCTCTCTCCCTGCACTGTTCTCAATGTCTCCCTCTCTCTGGGTTCGATCTCTCTCCCTGCACTGTTCTCAATCTCTCCCTCGCGCTGGGTTCGATCTCTCTCCCTGCACTGTTCTCAATCTCTCCCACACTCTGGGATCGATCTCTCTCCCTGCACTGTTCTCAATCTCTCCCCCCCACGCTGGGATCGATCTCTCTCCCTGCACTGTTCTCAATCTCTCCCACACTCTGGGTTCGATCTCTCTCCCTGCACTGTTCTCAATCTCTCCCACACTCTGGGTTCGATCTCTCTCCCTGCACTGTTCTCAATCTCTCCCACACTCTGGGTTCGATCTCTCTCCCTGCACTGTTCTCAATCTCTCCCCCTGTGCTAGGTTCGATCTCTCTCTCTGCACTGTTCTCAATCTCTCCCCCTGTGCTAGGTTCGATCTCTCTCCCTGCACTGGACTCGATCTCTGTCCCTGCATTGAGATCGATTTCTCTCCCTGCACTGTTCTCCAACTCTCCCCCTGTGCTGGGTTCGATCTATCTCCCTGCACTGGACTCGATCTCTCTCCCTGCATTGGGTTCGATCTCTCTCCCTGCACTGTTCTCCATCTCTCCCCCTGTGCTGGGTTCGATCTCTCTCCCTGCACTGTTCTCAATCTCTCCCCCTGTGCTGGGTTCGATCTCTCTCCCTGCACTGGACTCGATCTCTCTCCCTGCATTGGGTTCGATCTCTCTCCCTGCACTCAGCCTGATCTGTCACACGTGCTGGGCTCCATCTCGCCATCGAATTGAGTTGGCGTGGGTTCCTTCCCCCTTCAGAGTACTGACGATGAGACCTGGCCTGGTTCAGTACTGAGGGCAGGCCTCATTGCTGGCGGTGACCTCTTGTAGGTGGGATGGTACAGCACAGCCTTGTCTTCCCTTGGGTTGGAGGTAGAGGAGTCAGCCTTCAAAAATACCACTGCACTATTTAACTGAGATTTATTTCGTGAAAATTTGAGGTGGCATCAACGTGTTAAAAGAAAATTTGAGGGGTGCCTGTGCTGATACCTGGTTTGTGCTGAAGTGGCTGCAGGAGGGACATCTTTCAAGTTCAGACTGGTATTCCTCTGCAGAGCCATTGCAGTTGCACAATGGCACAACACATGCCAGGGGAGTGACCCTGTGCCAGGGGCCGAGAGTAAGGGTTCGGGTCAGGACAGAAAGGGAATCAGTCAATGATATATGAATTAATAAAGGAGAAGGTGACAATGGTGTCTGTGATCAGCAGTTGTAGGGTTTCTCAGAACAGTCCCCATTCTTCCAATAGGCGAAAAGCCTGACCCTTGCCAATCACATTCTGGGCACGACAGAATGTAATCCTGATTTGTCACTCTCACTGGGCCAGCATTTATTGCACCAGCCTTGTCTTTTATATTTATTTTGTTGTTTTTGTATTCATTCACAGGAGGTGGGCATCACTGGTTCGGCCAGTATTTATTGCCCATCCCTAATTAGCAGTTCAGAGTCAACTGCATCACTGTGAGTCTGGAGTCACGTATAGACTAGACCAGGCCAGGTAAGGACAGCGATTTCCTTCCCTAAAGAACATTACAAGCCAAATGGGATTTTCCGAACAATTGATAATGATTCCTGATCATCAATCGACTCTTAATTCCATTTTTTTTTTGCAAATTCAAATTCAAGCCCAGTCGCCAGAATATTACCTGGGTCTCTGGATTAAGAGTTTAGCGATAATACCACTCGGCCATCACCTCCCTTTAAAAATATGGAATGGTTCAGGAATTTGCATGTTATCCTGGCACAGGGGCCAAGCTAATCTTCACAGTACCATTGTAGTTTAGTAGACTTGTTGCCCTTGATGGTGGTGAGCTGCCTTCTTGAAATTCTTACGTCCTTGTGGTGTAAAAGTTACCCACAAAGCTTACATAGAGGCAGATCGTTGTGGTTGTTAGGGGTCAGAGACGAAAAGGGTGGCGCTGGAAAAGCACAGCAGATCAAGCAGCATCCGAAGAGCAGGAGAGTCAATGTTTCGGGTGTAAGATCTTCATCAGGAGTGTGGGGCAGGGGAGGTGCTGAGAGATAAATTGGAGGGGATTTGGGGCTGTGGGGGAAAGTAGCTGGGAAGGCAGATGCAGGTGGGGGGGTGATGGTGATAGGTCAGAGGAGAGGGAGGAGTGGATGGGTGGGAAGCAGAATGGATAGCTGGGACTGTTCAAGGTGGCGGTGCTGAGTTGGAGGGCTGGATCTGGGATGAGGTGGGGAGGGGGGATAATGAGGAATCTGGTGAAATCAACATTGATGCCGTGTGGTTGGAGGGTCCCAAGTAGGAAGATGAAGCGATCTTCCTCCAGGCATCGGGTGGCTAGGATTTGGCAGTGGAAGAGGCCCAGCACTTGTATGTTCCTGGCGGAGTGGGAGGGGGAGTTGAAGTGATTAGCCACAGGGTGGTGAGGATGAGGCAGGTGCTGAGGAAGGTGATGTGGCTGTGGTAGTGTTCGAGGTTGTTGGGAGACAGTCATCTCAGCTCCAGGACATCTCTGCAAGATTTCCTCAGGATAGTGTCCCAGACCCAACCATCTTCAGCTGCTTCATCAATGACCTGTCCTCCATTATAAGGTCAGTTGGGGATGTTCACTGATGATTGCACAGTGTTCAGCACCATTCACGACTCCTCAGATATTGAAGCAGTTCATATTCAGACAATATCCAGGCTTGGGCTGACAAGTGGCAAGTAACATTTGTGTCACACAATGCCAGGCAAATGATCACTTCCAATAGAAGAGAATCTAATCACAGCCCCTTGACTTTCAATGGCGTTACCATCACTGAAACCCCACCATCAACATCCTAGAGGTTATCATTGACTAGGGACTCAAGTGTACTCTCCACATAAACACGGTGGCTACAAGAGCAGGTCAGAGGCTAGGAATACTGCGGTGAGCAGCCCACCTCCTGACTCCCCAAAGCCAGTCCACCAACTACAAGGCACAAGTCAGGACTAAGATGGAATACTCCCCACTTGCCTGGATGGGGGTAGCACCAACAACACTCAAGAAGCTTGACACCATCCAGGACAAAGCAGCCGCTTGATTGGCATCACATCCACAAGCATCCACTCCCTCCACCACCAACGCTCAGTAGCAGCAGTGTGTACCAACTACAAGATGCACTGCAGAAATTCACCAAGGCTCTTTAGATAGGACCTTCTAAACTCACAACCATTTCCATCCAGAAGGGCAAGGGCAGCAGATACATGGGAACACCACCCCCTGCAAGTTCCCCTCCGAGACACTCACCATCCTAACATGGAAATGTATCACTGTTTCTTCATTATTGCTGGATTAAAGCCCTGTTACTCTCATTCTGCAATTGGATTGTAGAGCAAGGGTGATCTATAGGATACAAGGCCGACAATTCATTGGTACACCATAGATGGCACTATCGTTTGTACACCCACAAGGGTCAGCTGATGGCTGATCAACCAATGGAGTCCAAGGAAGTTAGTGGATGCTCAGACTTAATGGCTTCTTAAGCACTTCACTGCACCTTTGCAGCAATGTATAGGTTTGGGGGAGTGGGGGTGGGGGGGCGGTGAGGTGGAGGTTGGGGGGCAACACTGGCCAAGGCAAACACCCTGGTATCATTGGCAGTGCAGGCTGCTGCCTGGCAGCAGGGTCTGAGACCGGGCCAGCTACCTCCTTTGGTTTGGTCCCTCTGCACATGAAGGCAGTCCTGCCAAGACATGGTCCCCTCCTACCTTCCTCCTCTGGCCCTTCCATCCCAGCCCTCTCCCCGTACAAGGGTCTCTCCCAGTTGTCCCCAGCCAATACCTGCAGCTATTCGCTTTTATTTGGGTGAACTTTGGTGGTGAGGCAGTCAGCAAGATCCTGGGTTTGTGAAATGAACTAGAGGAATGGAGTGATACCGATTATACAGTCCAACTTGTCCATGCTTACCACATATTCTCCATTCATCTCACCTCCTTTACCAGCATTTGGTCTACACCCCTCCAAACCCTTCCTATTCATATACCCATCTGGATGCCTTTTAAATGTTGCAATTGTACCAGCCTCCACCACTTCCTCTGGCAGCTCATTCCATATACGTACCACCCTCTGCGTGGAAAAGTTTGCCCCTTAGGTGCCTTTTATATCTTTCCCCTCTCACCCTAAACCTATGCCCTCTAGTTTTGGACTGCCCTACCCTGGGGAAAAGACCTTGTCTCTTTACCCTATCCATGCCCCTCATGGTTTTATAAACCTCTATAAGGCCCTCAGCTCTGATGCCCCAGAGAAAACAGCCCCGGCCCATTCAGCCTCTCCCTATAGCTCAAACCCTCCAACTCTGGTGACATCCTTGTAAATCTTTTCTACACCCTTTCAAGTTTCACAACATCTTTCCGATAGGAAGGAGACCAGAATTGTCCGCAGTATTCCTCACTGAAATCCTGCTCATTTGCAACATGACCTTCCAATTCTTGAACTGGCAAATAAAGGCAAGTGTACCAAGTGCCTTCTTTACGTTCCTGTCTATCTGTGACTCCACCTTCAAGGAAATATGAAACTGCGCTCCAAGGTCACTTAGTTCGGCAACACTCCCAAGGACTTTGCCATTCAGCGTTGAAGTCCTGCCCTGATTTGCTTTTCCAAAATGCAACAGTTACACTTACCTAAATTAAACTCCATCTGCCACTGCTCAGCCCATCTGATCAAGATCCCTGAGAAAGCAAATTATGAACTTTTGCGTTCAGCTGGGCACGTATAGTCTTTTGTGTACGAATAATGATAAGCGCCATTAACCTCTCCATTGTCTTGACACGAAGACACGACTCATCAACTTACTCGATGACCTGTCACACTGAGCAATGTCCCCCACAGAAGGGCAATGAAGATCATTCCCAAAGGGTCGCACTTTACTGCAACATACATAACGGAAGGGAGGGAGATTGGGGCCGAGGTGAGTTCGAGGATTGCATGGTTAAGACACGAATCGATAAGTTGACTGGGGAAAGCAGAAGGTGAAGAAAATAAATTACTCTGAAGTACGACTTCTATTGAGGAATTTATATACCACCCGTTCCCCCACACCAATACATTAAATGGGATAGGTGCCCAAGTAATGCAGTCAATTCTACGCTTATTAGTGACTGGAAATGCGTTTTGATAACTGGCTGGAAGTGGAATAGAAGGTGGTGGTGATAAAATACCACGATGTTTCATGAGCTGCTGTGATAATAGGATCTGCCAGGCAAAGCTGCCAAGGATATGCGAGTCACAACTTGACACCACATCAGCTTCCTGGAGACAGGTTCACCTTTCGAGAAAGGAAGCCACATTTGCACAGTGGGTAGCTAACTGGGTTGAGTTGGTGAGGGAGTCGCAGGCCACAGGCAGTCGGGTTGGGGTGAGCTGATGGTATTTTTCCCTCTCTGCGGGAAATTGCAGCAACATTTCTCACGCTCTGGTGTTTGTTCTGTACATTTATATTTCAAGGTCTATAACGTGCTGGGATATCCTCATTCCAGATAGGGACTGAATGGTGACAGGATAACAGAAGAAATTCACAGCTGGGAAATGAATTTCCATGCAATATATGTGGCACTACATTCACATCCATCTCAAACAGAGTGATAAGCAAACATTTTCCATTTTAGAATAAACAGAATGTGCCAAAAATGCAGGTATCTGGGATCTTTATTAATGGGGGAATAGCACAGCCCCAAAACTCCAAAGAGCTTCTGCTTAATGCCCACGACATGCTTTCATAATGTAAATCTCAGAGCTAATTTATTCGTTCCTGCATTGACAGAGGCATTCTTCATACACAATGCCATCTACACAATGAGAGCAGTTATATATTGTTATTAGACATCATCAGTAGCTTCTCTTTTGCAAACAGCGTTTGATGCACTGCTGAAGCCTCTCCCCAAGTTATACGTTTGCACTGGCTTTGTTTTCTTTTCCCCCTCAGCAGAGTTCAAAAAAAATAATCAAAGAAAGCATCAAGGTAAAATTATAAGATTGTTCTGCTCAGAGCGAAGAAGGTTTTAATAAAAGGAGCAAGGCAAAGACCGAGTCTCGGAAGGCCAATCCGCCTAAACGCGGCAGTGGACAAAACGTTCTGAGGGAACAGGATAAATCACCTTTAGAAAGCAACAAATTAATTAAGGAGACTCAGCATGGAGCTGTGAAGTGAAGGTCACATCTGACTAATGACAATGCACTTGTTTGAGGAGGTTACAAACAGGTTCAGTTGAGGGTATTGCTTTTTAGTGCTTGTGGATCTCAACAATTGATTTTTTTTTTGACAAGGGATTTGCAGTTGTTCTAGTGACAGGGAACAACATGTCATGGCAATCTGGGATGTTTCAGACTAGAATCCGGGTCTCAGGCAGGTGCCCTTTGCTGTTTGATACCTATATCAATGCTTCAGACATAAAATACAAGGGGAAGGATTAACAGATTCGCAGGCGTCGCAATGAATTGGCTGAGCAGTTGGTAATGAGGATAGAAGGTGGAGACAGCAGGAAGGTATCAATGCACTGGTTAGGTAACGAGACAATTGGAATTCAATCCAGAAAAAGTGCAATGTCGTGCATTTGCGAAGGAAATGCAAATGATGGTTGAATATTGTTTGTGCAGGGGAGCAGAGGAATCTTCCAGCCTGTGCCCTCCTTTCCTGAAGGGGACTGATCAGGCAAATAAGGTTGTCAAGAAGGTTTATAAAATCCTTGATGAGCGGGTGATAGAATATAACAACAGGGAAACTACAAAGCACGAGTTGGGCTGGAGCTGGAGTAATGCAGATCTTGCTGCTGGTTGTATCATGGTAAAGATGTCCTCTCACGATAGAGGGTGTACTGGAGATCTCTCAGAATATAGGACAGACAACTGAATAGCACAGGTATGGGCCTTTTTGACCCCTCCCTCCTTATTGTGCTCACCATGACGCCAAATTAAACTAATCCCTTCTGCCTGCCCTTGGTCCATAACCCTCCATTCCTTACATAATCATGCAGTACCTATAAGCGCCTTAAGCACCCCCCCCCCCCCCCCCCCCCCCCCTCCCTATCTGCCTCTAATACCACGCTGGGCAGTCCATTCCACACTCTTATCACTCTTTGGATAAAACACTTGCCCCTCTCATCTCCTTTGAGTGCTCCCTTTCTCACCTTAAATGACGCCCCCCCTCCCCCTATCCAACCCCCCCCCCCCCACCCCGAGTAGTATTAGACATTTCAACTCAAGGAAAAAAGGGTTCTGACTGTCAACCCTATCCATGCATCTCATTATTTCAGAGATTTCTATCTCCCCTCAGCCTCCACCGCCCCAGAGAAAACAACATGAGTTTTTCTAGCCTCTCCTTGTAGCTCATGACCTCTGAACCAGGCAGCATCCTGGTAAACCTGTTCTGTACCCTCTCCAAAGCCTCCACACCCTTCCTGCAATGTGGCGACCAGAACTGAACGCAAGGCTGTTGGCAGGAATGGGGATTTCTGTTGCCAAGGTGATTAGATTGACTGAGATTGTTTCTATGTTGGGGAAGGAAGGAGTGTGGGTAGTGGAGGGTGAATTTAATTGAGGTGTATGAATCTCCACCTCATTGAGTTAGTGATCCAGAACCTCAGCTTTGGGGACAATGGTTCAAATCCCATTTTGGCAGATGGTAAAATTTGAATTGAGGTTTTTTTACATAGCCGGCCTAACATCAACTATGTAATCATTGTCAATTGATGTAAAAACCCATCTCGTTCTCCAATGTCCCTGTGGGGAAGGAAATCTGCCATGCTGAAAAGGTTCCAAAAAGATTTACAAGGATGTTGCCAGGGTTGGAGGGTTTCAGCTACAGGGAGAGGCTGAACAGGCAGGAGCCGTTTTCCCTGGAGCATTGGAGGTGGAGGGGTGACTTTATACAGGTTTATAAAATCGTGAGGTGCATGGATCAGGGAAATAGTCTCGACCTTTTCCCTGAGGTGGCGGAGTCCAAAACTAGAGAGCATAGGTTTAGGGTGAGAGGGGAAGGATTTAAAATGGACCTTTACAAAGTTGAAGGTGTGCACTGTATATTTAAGAGAGAGTGTATGCTGTTCTGCACTGAGAGCTTACAGGCACCTGTGAAATGACTAAATATTAGTTTCAGAGTTTACTGGAAAATTGAAAATATGTAACATTTGGCTGTGAAATGGATGCCTGAGTTGGTTGCTGTTTTGACAACAACTCAAATTTAACTAATCAGTTCAAATTATGCCACAGGGTGCTAAAACCCAGTCGAGGTTGAATGTATTGCTTTGCCAACATTGAACCAATGAGTAGATGCGATGTTGGAGATATAAAAATGCAAGAGTTTTGAAAATTGGATACAGAACAACTGCCATCAACACAGATCCAAGAAATTAGGAAACACTCTCGATCAAAGGTACACTTTCATAGGAAGCATCTTCGCAGTAACAAGAAAGGTGACAACCCAGGGAGATCTTCAGCTGGAAGAAGACAGGCACTGAAGATGTCAGCCACTGGTTTGAAATTATGTTGATGTCAGTTTAATAAGTGCTTTATTGGAACAGCATATTGTTACAGAGTTGGAGACAGCTAATAAGCAGTTAAGAAAAAGCGGGGCTTAGAGTTGTGAGTAGTTGTTGTTTAATGTCCATTTTTAGAGTTAAAAAATAAATTGATATTATTTTCTTTAAATAGTGGAACTTGGGAGCTCTCTGTCATTTATATTTTAACAGGGAGAAAGTGAGGCCTGCAGATGCTGGAGATCAGAGTCAAAAAGTGTGGTGCTGGAAAAGCACAGCAGGTCAGGCAGCACCTGAGGAGCAGGAGAGTTAATGTTTTGAGCATAAGACCCTCGTCAGGAATGGAGAGGGGGGGGAGGGTGCCCAAGGGAACTGAGAGATAAAACCACCCCCATCCCATTTATCTCTCAACCCCCTTGGGCACACTCCCACCCCCCCCACCCCCCAACATTCCTGAGGAAGAGCTGATGCTTGAAACATCGACTCTCCTGCTCCTTGGATGCTGCCTGATCGGCTGTGCTTTTCCAGCACCGCACTTATTGAGATATATTTTGAAAGACTACTAGGTGAGTGAATCTTTTCTGAATGTTTGGTTTAATTAACAAAAAGATTCACTGCCATGTCATAACAGACCCGAGGGGGCACCTTTTCATGCAGAGGGTGGTGGGTGTATGGAATGAGCTGCCAGAGGGACTAGTGGGAGCTGATACAATTACAACATTTAAAAGGCACCTGGAAGGGTATATGAATAGGAAGGGTTTGGAGGGATATGGGCCAAATGCTGGCAAATGGGACTAGATTAATTTAGGATATTTGATTGGCATGGACAAGTTGGACCGATGGGTCTGTTTCCACGCTCTTTGACTCTAGTGCGGACTACATGTGTCTTTTCAGAAGATACAACACACTAAGTGATTGATTTCCAGACGTTAATGTTATCACGAGTGGCAACATTTATTAACCAGGAAGATTTTCCAATAGCACTGTGGGCGACTTGCATGTTAATGCTGATCTGTAACTGAACCATCCCAGCTTTTGTCTTAAATCAGCAGCTATTTCAATCAAGATGAAAGGAAAAGTTGAGTATTGACATAGAACGGTGTCAGGATGTCCTGCATTGCAACTACTGAAGCAACTTTCCAAGTGTTGTAAGGAAGGAAAACAATAGCCAACATACACCATCACTCAAACAGCGATGTGCTAAATAATCTGATTCAGTGATATGGGTTGAGGTACAAATATTGTCCAGGACAGAGGAGCAGAGGTTGACCATTCAGCACAGCAAGTCCTCTCCTGCATTCAATGAGATCAAGATTGAGCTGATGATCCTCAGCCACACTTTCCTGCCTTATCCCCATGATTCCCTTAATACTGGGAGAAATCAAGGGCAGAATTTAACTTAACATAGGTCCTGGCCGCAGAATGAAGGGCAGATTGTAGCAGCAGGTAAAACACACCTAGCTTGATACCTAAATATTATAATGGGATGAGATAAAGGTTGAAATTGGTATCATAGGTGGATGCTAGTCATTTTCAATCAGAACGTGCTGATGGTACTAAGTTTGGAGTGAAATAATTGTTGCAGAATTTGGTTCTAATATCAGCATGGAAAGGCCTCTGATTGGTCAGTACAATGTTGGTGGCCTGCATAGATAGCTTGCAGGTCTTTGAGCTGTCTTTGGTGTGGTGTCTTTGGTTCCATGATCAATTCCTTCACTGTACAATGGAAACATAGCCTCAGGGAAAGCCTGGGCTAACACCAGAACAGAGAGCAGTCGGGCTCCTGTAGCGGCCAGGTTGATCTTGTTGTCTACGAAGTCCTTGACTGAGGCTGTTAACCTCGGCCAACCAGGATAGCCCTGACTGACCAATATTAACAGGGGACCCTCCTCAATAAAAAAAGAAAAATATAACCAGGAGATTCAGCACCTCCTCAATGTAGGGCACTGACTCTGTACTGGCTGGGCCACAGTCAGTGTGTTCCTGCTGCTACTGAGGACCAGAGATCCCCCTTGTTAAGGAAGATAAAAAAGGAATAACAGGGGATTCAGAATCACCTCAGTTCAGGGGACTGTTTCCGAGCTGGCTTGCCACAGCCAGTGAACAAGAAATTAGACGCTGACTTAGTAACAGGATACCAGCATCTGTGCAGTTATTTCAGCTCCCATCTCATTCCACTTTATTTTGGGCCATGACGTCCAAACTGTAACCTTCTGGGAAGACAGAACTATTTTGGACAGATTTGGTAACAAAGATGTGCCCTTACAGTTAATGGCAATGAAATGCCGGGAATATGGTGTGCAATTCTGGTCTCCCTCCTATGGGAAGGGTGTTGTGAAAATTGAAAGGCTTCAGAAAAGATTTACAAAGATGTTGCCAGGGTTGGAGGATTTGAGCTATGGGGAGAGGCTGAATAGGCTGGAGCTGTTTTCCCTGGAGTGTCGGGGACTCTATAAACCTTATAGAGGTTTATAAAATCATGAGGGGCATTGGTAGGGTAAATGGACAAAGTCTTTTCCTTGGGGTAGGGGAGTCCAGAACTAGAGGCTTAGGGTGAGAGGGGAAAGATATAAAAGACCTATGGGTCAACTTTTTCATGCAGAGGGTGGTGTGTGTACAGAATGAGCTGCCAGAGGATGTGGTGGAGGCCGGTACAATTACAGCATTTAAAAGGCATCAGGATGGGTATATGAATAGGAAGGGTTTGGAGGGATATGGGCCAAGTGCTGGCAAATGGGACGAGATTAATTTAGGATATCTGGTCGGCATGGATGGGTTGGGTCTGTTTCCGTGCTGTGTACCTCAATGACTCTCTGAGTCTGTCTGATCAGTCAGGTAAATGAATGGCAGGTGAGAGCAAAAATGTGGGAGGGGAATTACAATTTTATAAAAGAATTACAATACATGCTACAGTATCACAATATGTATACAATGTACAGAACATTCAATTATGTTAGCAGCATGCTTACAGTCAGTGTCACGTCAGTCTATTTTGCAACTGATCAAAATACTTCATGTAAGTATTATATACAGTGTACAAATACAGGTTATAAGGAGTAAGTAATTTACACAGAAGTCCACACTGCAGTCCTTTTACTGTGGGTTGACCCACAATGCCATTTGGGAGGGAGTTTGAGGATTTTGACTCAGTGACAGTGAAGGAATGGTGATGTATTTCCAAATCAGAA
Source organism: Chiloscyllium punctatum (assembly GCF_047496795.1). Lineage (NCBI taxonomy): Eukaryota > Metazoa > Chordata > Chondrichthyes > Orectolobiformes > Hemiscylliidae > Chiloscyllium > Chiloscyllium punctatum. Next base: position 12,300,221 of record NC_092753.1, read on the forward strand.
TGGAGGGGAGCTTGAAGATAGTGGTGTTCAGATTCTGAACCCAACAAGATAAATCGCATGGCTGGTCAAGAAGGTATATGGCACACTTGCCTCTGTTAGCAGGACATTGAACATAAAAATTGGCAACTTATGTTACAGCCGTACAAAACATTGGTTAGGCCATATTCTGGAGTATTACGCATAGTTCTGGTTACCACACTACCAGAAGGACATGGACGCTTTGAGAAGGTACAGAGAAGGTTTCCCAGGATGTTACCTGGTCTGAAGGGTTTTAGTTACGAGGAAAGGTTGGATAAACTCGGATTGTTTTCACTGGAAAGGTGGAGGCATAAGGGGTGACCTGATGGAAGTCTACAAAATTATAGAATCGTAGAATTAATACAGTGTGGAAACAGGCCATTCAGCCCAACAAGTCCACACTAGCCCTCCAAAGAGTACCCCACCCAGAACCATTCCCCTACCCTATCCCTCTATATTCCCCACGACTAATGCACCTATCCTACAGACCTCATTTATATGAGAGACATAGATAGGGACTTTATACCCAAGGTGGAAAGGTCAGCTACAAGGAGGCATAAGTTCAAGGTGAGGGGGGAAATGGGGAGGAACAGCTTTCACACAGAAGGTGATAGGTGCCTGGAATGTACTGCCAGTGGAGGCAGTAACACATCAGCAAGGTTTAAGGTATATCTTAATAACACATGAACAGGAGGCAAATCAAGGGATAGAAACCGCACGTGGACAATACGTGGCAGATCTAAATAAGGATTAGAATCGGCGCAGGCTTGCAGGGCTGAAGGGCCTGCCCCTGTGCTATATTGGATTGTGTAAAAGATAAATTTATAGACGGAGCAATCCAGAGAGAAACTGCGTAAGCAGGTGCTGTTTTGCGATGAGACCTGAATGGACAGCTCCCAGGTGAAGGTTTGATCCAGAATGGAAGGGGCGCTGGTTCAGAAGCGTAGCCTGTGGCTAACATGTAAGCAGTTTGAACTTTCCCCAGTCTTGCTGCTCACAGCCAAACTTTAACATGAATTCCCAAATGCTACCGGCCAAGAAAATGCTGCATACTTCTGAAAGTTGGAGGATCTGTTAAACTTGAGTGAAGCAAACACACAACAATGTGTACTCGAAGGAGCTCATGCACAACTATGAGTGGATGAAATTTATGGTCTATTCGAGTTGCAGTTTGTCACCTATCACAATGACAAATTAGTGACGGCAAAATGATTACTGAATGATAATGGGGTGAGCCCTATCCCCCAACAAATGGCTTTGTTCGTCTTGTTAACAAGTTAAAACTCTTAAAGAGAAGAGGTAATGAACTCACTTCGAAACTCCCAACTTCCAGTTTTAACAGAGGGCAGAGCAGGGCAACTAATCATTCCAGCAGAGATGGGTTGGTGAAACTTTCTAAGGAGGTGGTATATCTTCACTTGCCGCATTTATCTGTTCTGAGCCACAATTCACTGAGTTTTCAAGGTCGTGGGAGGTGTGAAACGTTGCACCCATAATAGAGTCACCTTGACAGCACGACTTGTAGACCGAGAGGATTGGATCTGCTTCCTCTTGGCTCCTCAGGCTTCTCCCACCCTCACCTCACCAGCTCCCAATATGAGCAATCTCTGCCTACCCATTGCTCCTCTGTGGCTTACATGACCATTAATGCTGTCAATGAGAAATCGCAGCTGAAATTGCTGGAGAAACTCAGCCAGTCACATCTGCGGAGAGAGAAACAGAGTTAACATCTCGAGAGTCCAATTATCCTTTGGCTTTCATTTTGGATCTTCAGCATTTTCCTTTTATATCAACCTATTGATCAACGGGTTCGCTAAACAGAAAACATTGTGGAAAAGAAGGTGAAACTGCATCCTACAGTTCGAAAGTGCAGAGCGTTCAGGAGCCTGAATCCCCCTTTTTATATTTATTTCCATCCATAATTCCTCCCTTGCCCTGGTATCAGACAGTGCTCACAATGCTGTCCAACACCCCTCTCCCCCTCTTACGGTATCACAATGAAATCTGGACTAATATCAGATCATTTGGTGCTGGAACTGATTAATATAGATCCATCACTGATATGTGGTGAAGTTTGACCTCTAATATAATAACGAGTGCATTTTAATATATTGTCTCCCTCGCAGAAGTGCCTCAGTGTGAACCTTACATGAACTGAGCACGTACTGCACTGTGTCAGTAAATGTCTCACCTAAGTGTAGTTTCTGGTGGATAAATTAAGTGTGATCCAAAACTGCCGTAAACCTGTCAGTGTCTTAATCTAATGAGCACTGCCTGAAGTAAATTTGCAATGAAGGGAATGTTTTAATCAATTTCCTCATCCGCTCATACTTTTGCCAACAACTGATTTTTTAAAAAAAACACACACATTATCGTGAAAAAAAACGTTCCAGAATTGCAATCTCTGTGTTTTGATATTGCGAGAGAACAAAAAGATCATTAAGCAAAGAGCAATTCCTCCTAAATTAAATTGGCAGAGCTAAATTGGAAGCTGGTTTGTGATGAAATGTCACCTTGAGAAAAAAAAATTGATTCTTACCTCTCCTGTACTATGTGACAATTTCATTTTGTTAAAGAAGTGCTTGCTGCTCTGTGATGAGGTGAAATAGGTACCCCAAATTGTTAAATAAAAATTGGAGTGGTACTCTGGGAGCTCAATGTGCATCAAAATCAATCAATTGGAGTACTTTATCTCCACGATTAGTGGAAAACACCAAGCAGCAGATAAATGCTGCAGATTTGTTGTTGATTTATAGTCACTGGATTGGAACGCTGTTTTCAGCCACCCTACTGTACTATCAGCCAGATCTTTAACAGTTGACTGCACAAGCTGCCCAGACAGTGGAGCCGGAATATGAATCTGAGCTCTGTGCTTGTCCCCCTGATTCCAAAGGTTGTACACTGAAATCCAAGTCCTATCCATAGAATCATAAAATCCCTACAGCGAGGAAAGAGGCACCGAATCTGCAAAGAGTATCTAACCCAGACCCCCACCCTATTCCTGTAACCCTGCATTTACCATGGCTAACCCACCCAGCCTACATATCCCTGTGATATTATGGAAAATTTAGCGTGGTCAATCCACCTACCCAGCACATCCCTGGACACTATGGGGTAATTTCCCATGGTTAACCCACCGAGCCAGCACATCCCTGGACACTATGGGGTAATTTCCCATGGCTAACCCACCCAACCTGCACATCCCTGGACACTATGGGGTAATTTCCCATGGCTAACCCACCTACCCAGCACATCCCTGGACACTATGGGGTAATTTCCCATGGCTAACCCACCTACCCAGCATATCCCTGGACACTACTGGGTAATTTCCCATGGCTAACCCACCTACCCAGCACATCCCTGGACACTATGGGGTAATTTCCTATGGCTAACCCATCTACCCAGCATATTCCTGGACACTATGGGGTAATTTCCCATGGCTAACCCACCTACCCAGCACATCCCTGGACACTATGGGGTAATTTCCCATGGCTAACCCATCTACCCAGCACATCTCTGGACACTATGGGGTAATTTCCCATGGCTAACCCACCTACCCAACATATCCCTGGACACTACGGGGTAATTTCCCATGGCTAACCCACCTACCTAGCACATCCCTGGACACTATGGGGTACGTACCCATGGCTAACCCACCTACCCAGGATATCCCTGGACACTACAGAGTAATTTAGCATGGCTAACCCACATAGCTAGCACAACCCTGGACACTATATGCTGCCTGAACTGCTGTGCTCTTCCAGCACCAGTAATCCATTATTTGGTTTTCAGCATCTGCAGTCTTTGTTTTTACCTTAACAATTTAGCATGGCCAATCCGCCTAACCTGCATATTTTTGAATTGTGGGAGGAAACTGGAGCACCCGGAGGAAACCCACGCAGACACGGGGAGAATGTGCAAACTCCACACAGACAGTCGCCCGAGTGTGATGTTTTACCTGGGCCCCAGGCACCGTGAGGCAGCAGTGTTAGCCTTCATTTTGTTCATAATTTTGCATGCGTGAGCTTGTTGAGTGTGGTTAGGGCTCTGCCTATTACAAACAAGTAAAAGAGAATGCTGTTTGATTCCACTGACAGCCACCCCATTGCCCCTGTTATCGAGGTTTTCAAACACATCTCATATGGCGTTGCTATTCACTGGACATGCTGGACTTGGATTAATTCGTAGTTATTGGTAGGTGGGAGATCTGGCCGAGAGTCTGTGATCCTGAGAGAAGAGATTGCTGGCATGTCAAGTGCCTTAAACAATTCAAGAAATGGTGGTCCTTCCCAGGGCCAGGAGCTCTGACTTCTATAGAGTAAAGGGAATTGTACATTTAGTCTGGATACGGTGACTGAGCGTGTGTGAAACGAGCTTTATTATAGCAATATCAGATGAAGTGGGACTGGAGCCTGGGTGAGTGGTTCTCAAGTTAAAATGTTCCTTCTTACTGTCATCTGTATCGAGTTACGTTCAATAAACCCTGCTCACTCAGAAAAACACTGATTCCATATTACTGCTGCAGTAACAGGTCACACAGAACTGGAGGTTGGCAGTAAGGACTGGGAGTGAAATGGGAGATGATGGATTACAAAGCTAGTCCAATGATCCAAACCCAGAAGTGGGCAAAATACCTGAAGTAAAGATCAAGGGTAATAAAGGCTGGCTATGAAGGAATTTGAGGCACATTCAAGCACAGAGTCAGAGCAAGAGGGGCAACCTTTCCACAAGGACGGTGGTTTGTGAGTAGAAGTGCTGGGTGCAGGCACAGTCACAACATTTAAAAGACTCATTTGGACAGGTACACGGTTAAGAAAGGTTCAGAAGGGTACGGGCCAAGTCCAGGCAAACGGGGCTAATTTCATTGGGAAACAGGCACAAAGGGCCTGTATCCGTGCTGGGTGCCTCTGTAACTGGAAAGTGCATTCACACAAATTGAGGGCGAAGGCCTGTTTCTCCAGAGGCAGTAAGAAACGAGAGAAAGTAGATCAGCTACAGTGAGTAATAAATCCCCATAAATTACAAGTCAATTGTAAAGAAATGTTCTCGGAGAAGGCATCCAGGCAAGGGATGGGGAAAGATTGTTCAGTCTCCATAACAAATAACCCCCGAAACACCAGAAGGATAGAAATGGCCTTATTGTGACCCAAGCCCTTATAAAGTACAAAGGGTCCTCTCCAATCTGCAGATTGGTGCCAACACTTCAGCAGCTATCATGCCCCAGCTGTTCTCAACAGGAAGCCAGACACAGACCACGCCAGCATTTGGTGCCTCATCCAGGCTGGTGCTGTGGTGTGGCATTGCTCCCTGTGTTGAAAATATTGGGCTGGAGTGAAGGATTTGATGCGAGTGGGCTTGATTCATTTTTAACAATGTCAAACTCATCTCCAACTCCCTTCAAACGTGCCTACTTCTGCTTTTCAAGGTGTCAGGTAAAAGGAACCCAACCCACTTTGGGGACTGTAGCTTATTCACTCATGGGATCTGAGTATCACTGGCTGGGGTCAGTGTATATTCCACTTATCGCCTGAGAGAAGATGTGTCTTTGGGATGTAGGGACACCCATTATGCCCTCTGGGAGGGAATTCCAATATCCTGACCCAGCGACACTCAAGGAATGGTGATATGTTTCCAAGTCAGAATGGTGAGTGCCTTGGAGGGGAACATGCAGATAGCGGTGTTCCTATGTATCTGCTGCCCTTGACCTTCAAGATGGAAGTGGTTGTTGGATTGGAAGGTTCTGTCGAAGGATCTTTGGTGAATTTCTGAAGTGTATCTACAGATGGTACACACTGCTGCTTACTGAGGGTTGGTGGTGCAGGGAGTGCATGCTTGTGGATGTGGTGACAATCAAAGTTACTGCTTTGTCCTGGGTGGTGTCAGGCTTTTTGAGTGTTGTACCCATCCAGGCAAGTGGGGAATATTCCATCACATTCCTGACTTGCGCCGTGTAGATGGTGGATAGCCTTTGGAGAGTCAGGAGGCGAGTTACTTGCCACAGTATTCCTAGCCTCTGACCTGCTCTTGTTTTGATTAGATTACTTACAGTGTGGAACCAGGCCCTTCGGCCCAACAAGTCCACACCGACCCTCCGAAAAGCAACCCATCCAGACCCATTCCCCTACATTTACCCCTTCACCTAACCCTGCGGGCAATTTAGCATGGCAAATTCACCTAAACTGCACATCTTTGGACTGTGGGAGGAAACCGGAGCACCCGGAGGAAACCCACGCAGACACGAGGAGAATGTGCAAACTCCACACAGGCAGTTGCCTGAGGTGGGAATTGAACCCAGGTCTCTGGCACTGTGAGGCAGCAGTGCCACCGTGTTGCCCATGCAGCTCTTGTAGCTGCTATATTTGTATGGCAAGTCCAGTTGAGTTTCTGGTCAATGGTAACTCCCAGGATGTTGACATTGGGGGATTCAGTGATGGTAACACCATTGAATGCCAAGGGGCAGTGGTTAGATTGTGTCTTATTGATGATGGTCACAATCTGGGCATTTGTGTGGCATGACTGTAACTTGCCACCTGTCAGCCCAAGCCTGGATATTGTCCGGATCTTGTTGCATTTGAACATGGTCTTCTTCAGTATCTGAGGAGTCACAAATGGTTCTGAGCATTCTGCAATCATCGGCGAGCATCCCCACTCCTGACCTTATGATGGAGGGAAAGCCATTGATGAGGCAGCTGATGATGGTTGGGCCTAGGACACCACCCTGAGGAACTCCTGCAGAGGTGTCCTGGAGCTGAGATGACTGACCTCCAACAACCACAACAATGAAGACGAACAAAGTGGCAAAGGCCAGCAGGAAACTAGAAGATTGGGAAAACTTTAAAGGTCAACTGGAAGCCACAAAAAACTTATAAAGAAAAATAAAATAGATTATGAGAGTAAACCAGCTGAAAATATAAAGACAGATTGCAAAGGTTTCTATAAGTATATAAAATGAAAAAGAGTAGCTAAAGTAGCCGTTGGTCCTTTAGAGGATGAGAATGGGGATTTAGTAATGGGATATGAGGAAACGGCCGAGGCATTGAACAGGTATTTTGTGTCAGCCTTTACAGTGGGGGACTCTAATAACATGCCAGGAATTGACAAAGAAATGAAGGTAGGTGAGGACCTGGAAACAACCATTATCACGGAAGAGGTAGTGTTGGGCAAACTAATGGAGCTAAGGGTAAACAAATCTCCTGGCCCTGATGGAATCCATCTCAGGGTGCTAAAAGGGACGGTGGGAGAAATAGCAAATGCACTTGTGGCATTTTCCCAAAATTTGCTGGACTCTGGGGCAGTTCCAGCAGATTGGAAAACAGCAAATGTGATACCACTGATTAAAAAGGGAGTTAGACAAATGAAGGGGAATTATAGGTCTGTTTGTTTAACTTCTCTGGTGGGGAAAATGCTTGAATCTATTATCAAGAAATAAATAACAAGGCATCTAGATAGAAATTGTCCCATTGGGATTATGCAGCACGGAATCATGAAAGGCAGGTCATCCTTAACTAATCTTCGAGAATTCTATGAAGATATTATGAGCATGGTGGACAATGGGGACCCAGTGGATATGGTGTACCAAGATTTCCCAAAGGCATTCCACAAGGTGCCACAAAAAAGGCTGCTGCATAAGACAAAGATGCAAGGTATTATGGGCAATGTGTGAGCACGGATAGAGGATTGGTTAACCAACAAGAAGCAAAAAGTGAGGATAAATGAGTGCTTTTCTTGTTGGCTATCAGTGACTAGCGGTGTGTTTCAGGGATCCGTGTTGGGACTGCAATTATTTACAATTTACATAGATGGTTTGGTGTCGTGGGATCACGTGTAGTGTGTCAAAGTTTGCAGATGACACTAAGATGAGTGACAGATCAAAGTGTGCAGAGGACTGTGAAACTTTGCAGAGGAACATTTTAAGTGAGTGGGCAAAGGTCTGACAGATGGAGTACAATACTAGTAAGTGTAAAGTCACCCATTTCGGTAGGAATAACAGTAAAAAGGGCTATTATTTGAATGGTGAGAAAATGCAGCATGCTGCTGTGCAGAGGGACCTGAGTGTCCTTGTGCATGAATCACAGAGCGTTGGTCTGCAGGTACAACAAGCAATTAGGAAGGCAAATGGAATTTTATCGTTCATTGCTGAAGGGGTTGAGTTTAAAAGCAGAGAGGTAATGCTGCAGCTGTACAGAGTTGCTGGTGTGGCCACACCTGGAGTGCTGCGTGCAGTTTTGGTCTCCTTACTTGGGAGAAAGGATGTACTGACACTGGGGAGGGTGGAGAGGAGGTTCACCAGGTTGATTCTGGAGTTGAGGGGGTTGGCGTATGAGGAGAGACTGAGTAGACTGGGATTATATTCATTGGAATTTAGAAGAATGAGGGGGTGGATGTTATAGAAACATATAAAATTATGAAAGGAATAGATAAGATAGAAATAGAGAGGATGTTTCCACTGGCAGGTGAAACTAGAACAAGAGGTCATAGTCTCAAGATTAGGGGCAACAGATTTAGGACTGAGTTGAGGAGGAACTTCTTCACCCAGAGGGTTGTGAATCTGTGGAATTCCCTGCTCAGGGAAGTAGCTGAGACTACCTCATTGAATATTTTCAAAGCAAAGATAGATAATGTTTTGAACAGTAAATGAATTACTGTTATGGTCAGAAGGCGGGTAAGTGGAGCTGAGGCCATGAGAAAAAAAATCAGCCATGATTTAATGAATGGCAGAGCAGGATAGAGGGGCCAAATGGCCTACACCTGCTCCAAGTTCTTACGTTCCTATGTGTCACCATGACTCCAACTACTGGAGAGTTTGTCCCTTGATATTCATTGTTTTCGGTTTTCCTAGGACTCCTCGATGCCACACTAGGTTCAATGCAGAATTACTGTCAAGGGCTGTCACTCTCCCCACCCCTCTGGAATTCTGCTCTTTTGTCCATGTTTGAACCAAGGCTGTAATGAGGTCAGGAGCTGGGTGGTCCTGGTGGAACCCAAACTGGGTGTCACTGAGCAGGTTATTGCTGAGCAGGAGCTGCTCAATAGCACGGCTGATGTCACCTTCCAACCTGAATGAAAATTGTGAAATATCCAGATTACTGTAAAATCCCAGTTGATTTGATGGGCTGGAGCAGGATTGTAAGGAATACCATCCTTGCCTGGTGTAGCTGACATACTGGTCTTATCAATGACATGACAAGAAACAGTTTTTTAAAAATTAGAAAAGATTGAGACCAACTAAGTGGAGCTTGAAATTACTGTTCTTCTGATGTTGTACTTACTATATTTTTGATGCATTGTGATTTAATGGCAATTTTCATGGAATTGGAGTGATCAAAAGTAGCACTTGTATCAGGGCCTAGGGGTTCAGGAACACAATTCTTTGAAATTTGCATCTCAGATAGACAGGGTGGTTAAGAAGATATTTAGCAGGCCTGCCTTCATTGCTCAGACTGCTGAGCGTGGGAGTTGGGATATTACGTTGATGTTGTACAGAACACTGGTCAAGCCTCTTCTGGCGTACTGTGTCCAGCTCTACTGTTCCAGGCAGGATATCATTAAGCTAGAGAGGGTCCAGAAAAGATTTACCGGGATGTTGCTGGGATTGGAGGGTTTGAGATGTAAAAATAGGCTGGAAAGGCTGGGACATTATCCACTGGAGTATAGGGTGACCTTACTGAGATTCATAAAACTATGGGGGATATAGATGAGGTGAATAACATGGGTCTTTTCCCTAAGGTGGGTTGTTGGGGTTAAAACTAGAGGGCATTCTTTCCTGGTGATGGGAGAAGATTTAAAAAGAACATGAGGGCCAACATTTTTCCATAGAAAATGGTGCCAGAGACAGTGGTGGATGCGGGTAGAGTCACAACGTTTAAAAGGCATTTGGATAAGTACATGAAGAGGAAAGGTTTAGAGGGATAAGGGCCAGGATCAGGCAAGTGGGACTGGTTTAGTTTGGGAACATAGCTGGTAGGACCGAAGGGTCAGTTTCCATACTGTACGACTCTATGACTCGCTGGAGTATGGAATGTAATGTGTCAATACACATGCAGGATTTAGATTCTGAGCTTGTTAAAGACCATCATACTGGATAGTGAAGGGTGATACGCCTTTTACTAGGATGTACATTGCGGTCCCTCATTAAGGACCTGATCCTGTTGTTTTTGCAAGTGGCACCCGAGTACTCCAGTGCTAAATATTTGAAAATATTGGAATGACAAACAATTCCCTACGTACAGCAGTCCCCCCGTACCCTCAGGGGAATGCGTTCCAAGACCTACCATGGAAACCTGAAACCACAGATAGTCATAAACCCATTCATTCAAACGGCAAATGTACCTTCCCAGCAGCGCCCAATCCCTGGTACACTATAATACGTTAGGCCCGTGGTAAACCGCAGGGAAGTGAAAGCGCAGAAATCGGACCCGCGGGTTCGGAGGTTGGCCTGTACATTGCTAGACAGGAAGAGGCGTCCTTTGGGAGATAAGAATCAATTTACACAATACAACAGGTATCGGGGTTAATTTCAGCACAGGTATTGTGGCTGAGTTTGAACATTAAAATAGCTGCCCATCTTACAGCTTGAGGAATGCCTAAAATCCATCTATGGCCTTCTCTTGGATCACTTGTGGCTTAAATGCTCTCCAATATACACCCATCTCTTTCAAATAATGGTGCAAGCATTAAAATGGCGTGTGTGAGCAGCCTCACCTTTGGTATTCCAGCCAGGTAGTGTCACTAGGGCACCATTTGGATAGAATCAGCACAGTACTCACCCACTGTGCCATGATGCAAGTGTATTTTGACTGCTTCTCGATCCCTTGTTATGGTTCATGTCACACTACAGGTGATCTCATTACACTATACACTCTCACGCACACAGTCCCACCAAAGCGCACACACACACATACACTTACACACAATCATGCTCACACTGACTATCTCTCATACATGTGGTCGCTCTCAGACAGACACACACTCATGCGTGCACCCTCTCACAGGCCTATACTCCAACATGCATGTACACACACACACACACTGTCACACGCTCATGCACGCACTCACACACTCTCTGTCACAAACACACTCTTTCCTCTCTTTCTCTCTCTCTAAAATACACACACACGCACGCACACACACACAAGTCTATGGGTGAATTTGTATTTGCATATTTGTATTTGCAGAAACATTCTATTTTGTTAAAAAGCACACAATCTGTAGACAGTCAGTCAATGTGACATCTTATAAATTCCTGCTTTGGAAGTAAAACCAGTCAGACTCAAGGTTGAAGTACAGACAGACTCTAACCTCACACCTTTAATGTATTGTCTAAGCTGAGATGTCACCTTTTTTACAAACCTTAACTTATCTCTGGACAGTGCCTTGAAAGAAGTTCTGTGATTTGCATATTAATCGATCAAGATCTGCATCCCCGTTCTAAGTGACTAAAGACTTAACAGCAATCTAGTTTGTTCAATGTATCACATCAGTTGTATGACACTATGATCTTTTGCTATAAATTCCATGTCCTATGATCCTGTGATTTTTGATTTTGTTATAGAACAACATTTCAAGGTAGTAACACATGTTGAGTGGCTTCAGTAATACCAACACCTTCAGTTAAAGCAGCAGAGGTATTTTGTGATCAGGCTGCATATGTTTCGTGGTAAATTCTGCCTTTCAAAAGAAGGTCAGGCCTTTGTGAGAAAATGTTAGACAAGGTGCCTTTGAGGGTGAAGCAACATCAGCAGAGCAGAAGGTAGCAACACACTCCAGTATCATTCTCAAATTATCCCTCGCTGTTCAAATCATGAGGAAATCATTATCACAAAATCAGCCTTGTAGAAACTCGATAAATAATCATTGCTCATTTTAACACCAAAACACAGTAGTTTATATAAGAAAAAAGATGCAAATCAGAGCTGCAGTTCCTGTGAAATGACAGCTAAATCTTGCACCCAGGTCTGTCTGAAGCAAGCAGGTGGTGAGAAAGTTATCTTAACACGGGGAAGTCTCATTACATTTGAATAAGGAATCACACAGGGGCAGAATATCCAATTTCAACCACGAAGTTCATGATAGTGGGAACCAGAACCAGCGTAGCTTAAACATTCCCAAATCTGCACCTGCGTGATTGCGACCGAATGAAGTGAGGAGCGGGGTACTGATGAAATGTTGGCAACACCTGAATTTTCAGCCATTGGTGCCTCTTGAAGAATCACAAAATAGCTGTCAAATCCTCACTGAACCTTTCTGAAAACAAAGTTGGAGGCTGCAGGGCCATCAACCAAGTCAGTCTTTGGTGAGCTGCCAAGATAAGATGAAAACAAATTGCAAAACACAGCTGCCAGGGCAGGAGCTGTGTTGCTAAACTCCTTTCAAGGCTAGAAGCCACAGAGGATACAGTGTCATAGTGGCTACAGCACTGACCTAATAATCCAGCGGTGAAGGTCAATAATCTGCTAAACGTGAGTTCAAATCCCATCCATATACCTGGGGAATCTAAATTCAATAAATCTGACCAGAAAGATTAGCTCCAGGGAGCAATAACCATGAAACTGTTATATTGTGGTGAATGCCTATCTGATTCACTGAAGTCATGAAAGAAAATTTTCCCCACAGTGACACTCCAGAGCTACAGCAATGTGGTTAGCTCTTTAACAACCCTCTGGAAGGGCCCAGTGAGATATTCAGTTCATAAAATCTTTACAGCACGTCACTCAGCCCATTGAGTCCACACCAACCCTCCGAAAAGCATCCCGCCCAGACCCCCACCACTCTGTTCCTGAATTTCTCATGGCTAACCTATCCAGCCTGCACATCTCTGGACACTTTCGCATGGCAAATCCACCGAAGCTGGACTGTGGGAGGTGACCAGAGCATCTAGAGGAAACCCACTCAGCCACAAGGAGAATGTGCAACCTCCATACTGAGAGTCTCCTGAGGGTGGAACCAAACTCAGGACTCTGGCACTGTGAGACAGCAGTGCTGTTCACTGAGCCACCATGCCACCCAGTTGCACGCACGAATGTAGCTCACCACCTTTAAGGTGATAAAAGCTGGCTTTGTTATCACAATAGAGGAGGTGTTGGAGATATTAAAATGCATGAAGATGGATAATTCTCAGGTCCTGACCTGGTATATCCAAGAACACTGCAAGAGGCTAGAGAAGAAATTGCAGGGTTCCTGACTGATATTTTTGCATCATCGTTAGCCAAGGGTGAGGTCCTGAAAGACTGGAGGGGAGTGAATGTTGTGCCCTTATTCAAGAAGGGCTGCAAAGAAAAACCTGGGAACTATAGATCCATAAGTCTAATGTCTGTACTAGGTAAGTTACTTGAGAAGATTCTGAGGCATAAAATATACAAGCATTTGGAAAGACAAGATTTGATTAGGAACAGTCAGCATGGCTTTATGCGTGGCAGATCATGCCTCACAAATTTGTTAGTGCTCTTTGATGAAGTGACCAGGAAGGTTGATGATGGTAGGCGTAGTCTATATGGATTTCAGTAAGGCCTTTGAGAAGATTCCACATGGTAGGCTGCTCTGGAAGGTTAGATCGCAGGGAATTCAGGGGGAGCTGACAAGTTGGATACACAATTGGCTTGATGGTAGGAAGCAGAGGGTAATAATGGAAGGATGCTTATCGGACTGGAGGCCTGTGACTAGTGGAGTGCCTCAGGGGTCGGTGCTGGGCCCATTACTGTTTGTTATCGATATCAATGATTTGGAGGAGAATGTGCAAGGTCTGATTAGTAAGTTTGCAGATGACTCTAAATTAGTGGTAATGTGGACAGTGAGGAAGGTTATTAGAAATTGCAGCAGGACCGTGATCAGCTGGGGAAGTGGGCCGAGAAATGGCAAATGGAGTTTAATATAGATAAGTGTGAGGTCTTGCATTTTGGAAAGTCAAATCAAGGTTGGAGTTTCGTGGTGAATGGTAGGGCCTTAAGGAGTGTAGTGGGACAGAGGGACCTTGGTGTTCAGGTTCATGGTTCTCTGAAAGTGGAGTCACAGGTAGACAGGGCAATGAAGAAGGCTTTTGGCACACTGACCTTCATCAGTCAGGGCACTGAGTGTAGAAGATGGGAAGTTATGTTGCAGTTGTACAGGATGCTGGTGAGGCTGCACTTGGAGTATTGTATTCAGTTCTGATCCCCTTGCTACAGGAAAGATGTTATTAAACTGGAAAGAGTGCAGAAGAAAGGAGGATACTATGGAGGGCTTGGGTAGTGAGGCATTATGGGTGGAGCTGAGAAATAAGAAGGGTGCAGTTACATTGTTGGGCCTGTATTACAGGCCTCCCAACAGTGAGCGTGAGGAAAAAAACAAATAGGTAAACAGATTATGGAAAGATGTAGAGGCAATAGGGTAGTGGTGATGGGAGATTTTAATTTTCCCAACATTGACTGATCTACACTTAGCGTCAGAGGTCTGGATGGGGTAGAATTTGTAAGAAGCTTCCAGGAGAGTTTTCTAGAGCAGTATGTCAATAGTCCAATGAGGGAAGGGGCCATGTTGGACCTGGTACTAGGGAATGAGCCAGGCCAGGTGGTAAAAGTTGCAGTGGGGGATTTCTCTGGGAACAGTGACCACAATTCTGTAAGTTTTAGAATACATAGAACATAGAGCATAAAACAATACAGCACAGAACAGGCCCTTCAGCCCACGATGTTGTGCCGAACATTTGTCCTAGCTTAGGCACCCATCCATGTACCTATCCAATTGCTGCTTAAATACTCGTAGACAAAGATGAGAGTGGTCCTAAGGGAAGAATACTAAGGTCAATTATATCAAAATTAGGCAGGAGCTGGGAAATGTGGATTGGACACAGCTATTTGAAGGGAAGTCCACATTTGATATGTGGGAGGCTTTCAAAGATAGAGTCATAGAGATGTACAGCATGGAAGCAGACCCTTCAGTCCAACCCATCCATGCCAACCAGATATCCCAACCTAATCTAGTCCCACCTGCCAGCACCTGGCCCATATCCCTCTAAATCCTTCCTATTTATAAACCCATCCAAATGCCTCTTAAATGTTGCAATTGTACCAGCCCCCACCACTTCATCTGGCAGCTCATTCCATACCCATACCACCCTCTGCAAGAAAGGGTTTCCCCTTAGGTCTCTTTTATATCTTTCCCCTCTCACCCTAAACCTATGCCCTTTAGTTCTGGACTCCCCGACCCCAGGGAAAAGACTTTGTCTATTTATCCTATCCATGCCCCTCATAATTTTGTAAACCTCTATAAGGTCACCCCTCAGCCTCCGATGCTCCAGGGAAAATAGCCCAAGCCTGTTCAGCCTCTCCCTGTAGCTCAGATCCTCCAACCCTGGCAACATCTTTGTAAATCTTTTCTGAACCCTTTCAAGTCTCACAACATCTTTCTGATAGGAAGGAGACCAGAATTGCATGCAATATTCCAACAGTGGCCTAACCAATGTCCTGTACAGCCGCAACATGACCTCCCAACCCCTGTATTCAATACTCTGACCAATAAAGGAAAGCATACCAAACGCCTTCTTCATTATCCTATCTACCTGCGACTCCACTTTCAAGGAGCTATGAACCTGCACTCCAAGGTCTCTTTGTTCAGCAACACTCCCTAAGACCTTACCATTAAGTGTATAAGTCCTGCTAAGATTTGCTTTCTCAAAATGCAGCACCTCGCATTTATCTGAATTAAACTGCATCTGCCACTTCTCAGCCCATTGGCCCATCTGGTCCAGGTCCTGCTGTACTGTGAGGTAACCTTCTTCCCTGTCCACTACACCTCCAATTTTGGTGTCATCTGCAAACTTACTAACTGTACCTCTGATGCTCGCATCCAAATCATTTATGTAAATGACGAAAGGTAGAGGGCCCAGCACCGATCCTTGTGGCACTCCACTGGTCACAGGCTGCCAGTCTGAAAAACATGCCTCCAACACCACCCTCTGTCTTCTACCTTTGAGCCAATTCTGTATACAAATGGCTAGTTCTCCCTGTATTCCATGAGATCTAATCTTGCTAATCAGTCTCCCATGGGGAACCTTGTCGAATGCCTTACTGAAGTCCATATAGATCACATCTACTGCTCTGCCCTCATCAATCCTCTTTGTTACTTCTTCAAAAAATTCAATCAAGTTTGTGAGACATGAAAACCCACGCACAAAGCCATGTTGACTATCCCTAATCAGTCCTGGCCTTTCCAAGTACATGTAGATCCTGTCCCTCAGGATTCTCTCCAACAACTTACCCACCACCGATATCAGGCTCACTGGTCTATTGTTCCCTGGCTTCTCCTTACTACCTTCTTAAAGAGTGACACCATGTTAGCCAACCTCCAGTACCTCACCTGTGACTATCTCAGCAAGGGGCCCAACAGTCACTTCTCTAGCTTCCCACAGAGTTCGAGGGGACCAGCTCGTGGGGATTTATCCACTTTTATGCATCTCAAGACATCCAGCACTTCCTCCTCTGTAATCTGGACATTTTGCAAGGTGTCACCATCTATTTTGCTACTTTCTTTATCTTCCATATCCTTTTCCACAGTAAATACTGTTGCAAAATACAAAATGCATGCTCCTAAGGGGCACCTGAATTTGAACTTAGGGACCTCTTAGGATTGTATAGTCAAATACTCTACCACTGAGCTAACCCCCCACACCAACGGTCAGGTAAAGCAGTCACCCGAGGGTGAAGATAGCTTGAAGATAGTGCAGAATAAGCATGTCCCCTTGAAGGCAAAGGATAGGAAAGGCAAGACTCGTGAACCGTGGATGACAGGAGAAATTATACGACTAGCCAAGAGGAAAAGGGAAGCATACATAAGGTCCAGGCAGCTAAGAAAAGAATGGGCCCTGGAGGAACATCAGGAGAGTAGGACCAGTCTTAAACAAGGAATCAGGCAGGCTAAAAGGGGTCATGATGTAGCTTTAGTGAGCAGAATTAAGGAGAATCCCAAAGCACTTTATTCTTATATAAAAAGCAAGCGGGTAACTAGAGAAAGCATTTGTCCATTAAAGGATAACGAAGGAAGGCTGTGTGTCGAACCTGAGAGAATGGGTGAGATTCTAAATGATTACTTTGCATCAGTGTTCATTGAGGAGAGGAACATGATGAACGTTGAGATTAGAGATAGAAGTTTGATTAGTCTGGATCACGTTGGCATAAATAGGGAAGATGTGTTGGGTAGGCTAGAGGTTATTAAAGTGGACAAATCCCCAGGATCGGATGGGATCTATCCCAGGTTGCTGAGGGAGGTGAGAGAGGAAATAGCTGGGGCCCTGATAGATATCTTTGTGGCATCCTTAAATACAGGTGAGGTGCCGCAGGACTGGAAGGTTACTCATGTTGTCCCCCAGTACAAGAAGGCTAGTAGGGATATTCCAGGTAACTACAGACCAGTAAGCCTGATGTCAGTGGTGGGAAAGTTGCTGGAGAGGGTACTGGGGGATAGGATCTATTTACATTTAGAAAAGAATGGGTTTATTAGTGATAGGCAACATGGTTTTGTGTAGGGGAGATAGTGTCTTACCAACTTAATAGAGTCTTTGAGGAAGTGGCCAAGTTGATAGATGAATGAAGGGCTGTTGATATCATATACATGGACTTTATTAAGGCATTTGATAAGGTTCCCTATGGTAAACTAGTGGAGAAAGTGAAGTCACATGGTGTGCAGGGTGTTCTAGCTAGGCGGATAAAGAACTGGTTGAGCAACAGGAGACAGAGAGTAGTAGTTGAAGGGAGTTTCTTGAAATGGAGAAAGGTGACCAGTGGTGTTCCACAGGGGTCAGTGTTGGGGCTACTGTTGTTTGTAATATACGTAAATGATCTGGAAGAGGGCACTGTTGGTATGATCAGCAAATTTGCAGATGACACAAAGATTGGTGGAGTATAAGAAAACATAAGGGACTGTCAGAGAATACAGGAGCATATAGATAGATTGGAGAGTTGGGCGGAAAATTGGCAAATGGAGTTCAATCCAGACAAATGTGAGGTGATGCATTTGGGCTAGTCTAATTCTAGAGCAAATTATACTGTAAAAGGAAAGTTGATGAGCAGAGAGATCTGGAAATACAGGTCCATTGTACCCTGAAGATGGCTGCAAAGGTGGATAGAATGGTCAAGAAGGCATATGGTATGCTTGCCTTCATCAGAGGGGGTATTGAGTCGAAGAGCTGGCAGGTCATGTTAAAATTGTACAACACGTTGGTTCGGCTGCATTTAAAATACTGTGTATAGTTCTGATCGCCACATTACTAAAAGGATGTGGACACTTTGGAGAGGGTGCAGAGAAGGTTTACGAGGATGTTGCCTGGTATGGAAGGTGCTAGCTATGAAGAGATGTTGAGTAGGTTAGGCTTGTTTTCATTAGAAAAAAGGAGATTGAAGGGGGGCTACCTGATTGAGGTTTACAAAATCATGAAGGGTATAGACAGGGTGGATAGAGACAAGCTTTTTCCCAGGGTGAAGGATTCAGTAATGAGAGGTCACTCTTTCAAGGTGAGAGGTGAAAAGTTTAAGGGGGATATGCACGGCAAGTACTTCACACAGAGGGTGGTGGGCGTTTGGAACGCATTGCCAGCAGAGGTAGTAGAGGCAGGCATGGTAGATTCATTTAAGATGTGTCTGGATAAATGCATGGGTAGGTGGGGAATACAGGGATACAGATGCTTAGGAATTGGGCGACAGGTTTTGACAAGTGGATTTGGATCGGCTCAGGCTTGGAGGGCCGAAGGGCCTGTTCCTGGCCTGTAAATTTTCTTTGCTCTTTGTTCTTTGTTCTTGACTCTATGCTAGCTATGAATTAATTTTTTTAAAGTGCATGTTTAACCTCGAAATATATTTAGCACAATTAATAAGATGGGATGGAGGAAGTTTGGGGAAGCGGGAGAGAGTCACAGGTGGAGTACAGGTCTGTCAAACTTCATGGTCCTTGTCTGTATTTCAACTATAAAGGGAAGGACACCATAGTCTTGCTCTCTCATTAAAGACAGAGAGAAAACTTGTGGAAGGCATGCCCCTGTCTACATCAATGGAGTTGAAGTGGAGATGGTCAAGAGAATCAAGTTCCTAGGAGTGATGTTCACGGCAATCTGTACAGGTTCACGATGCGATGGGCAAGAAAGCACAACACCACCTCCACTTTCTCAGGAGGCTAAGGAAATTCGGCATATCCATAAGGACTCTTACAAGTTTTTATAGTAGCACCATAGAAATGATACTATTCAGATGCATCACAGCAACTGCTCTGCCCAGGACCGTAAGAAACTACAGAGAGTTGTCAAACACAGCCCAGTCCATCACACAAGCCAACCTTCCATCCATTGACTCCATCTACACGTCCCGCTGCTTCAGAAAGTCAGCTGACATCAACAAAGACTCTTCCCATCCCAGATATAATTTCTCCCAACTTCTTCTGTTAGGCAGAAGACACAAAAGCTTATATACACGTAGCAACAGATTCAAGAACAGCTTCTTCCCCGCTGTTGTTGTAGACCTCTCAAAATTTAAATTTAATGTTGATCTTGTCACCCCTTGGGCACCTTCTCTGCAGCGTAACATTGTACTCCTCGCTCTGTCCTATTCCCTAGTGCACTCTGTATGGTATGATCGACCTGTACTGCACACAAAACAAAACTTTTCACTGCGCCAAGGCGTGACAATAATAAATCAAATCAAGATTCACCACATTTTCTTTATACATTCACCCAATAAGGGCATCACTGACTAGGCCATCCCTAATTGCCCAGAGTCAACTGCATTGCTGTGGGTCTGGAGTCATATACAGGCCAGACTAGATAAGGACAGCACTTCTTTTCCCTAAAGGACATTAGTGAACCAGATAAGTTTTTCCGAACATTAACAATGAATTCGTGGTCATCATTGCACTCCTAATTCTGTATTTGTATTAAATTTAAGTTCCAGCATCTGCTGTGGCAGGATATGAACCTAGGCCCCCAGCACATTACCCAAGTCTCTAGATTAACAGTCCAGCTATAATGCCAGTAGGCCATCATCTCTGGTGAGGGGAAAGGTCAGCAAGGCAGGAGCCATTATGGTGACATCATATCGAGCAGGACTTGCACTGATGCTGTTGGCGTTATGCTGCACTGTAAACCAGCCAACTGAGCTAACCCACACAAAAGCACGTAACACACTCTGGAAGTATGGCATCGTCCCAAATAAGTAGACACGGTGACTTCTTTATTCTGGTGGGTTGTTGCGTGAAAGGTTTGTCTAAAAGGATATATTCCCCTTGCATTCTGCATAATTTAAGATTCCATTTGGATGCAAGCCATGAATCACTTGAGCAGTCCAGGAGCTGCCGGCAATCAAACACCATTGTACTAATATTTATATCTCTCATACCAAGTCCATTTCATGCAATGCTTTTTGCTGATTTAAATGCCTCACAACATGTGTACTTCGGCACTGACCCCAATTTATTATCTAGTCAAGCTCATATGCATGCGGTGGAACTCACAAGGAATTGAATGTTGACTGGGTAAATTAAATGTGTCCGCCTGGCATTTTGCAGGCTCAATTACACCAACTGTTGCCCTACTCTCAGTACTTGCCCCTGTCATACGTCGGTAAGCACCAATCCCACTCTAATTGCTGGGGTCAGCGCCGTGTCACATGGCGTCTGTTGTAATGTGAATAGCATTTGTAAAAATAGCATTCCCCTGGCTCTAGGAAGTTTCAGAAGTAGGAAGGCAGCCTTTAACAAGAAAGTTCTTCAAGCCCCTAGAAGGGGCATAATGATTCACAGGAAAGGAGGAATCTGGCAGGAGGGCATAGGCTTGTGACATAGAAGGACAGAGGCACATGAATTTAAGAGGGAGGTTTAAGTCAAGACCCCTGATCGTTCTCTCAGTGACTATGCTGATGGGGATGTCTCTTCTCTCCCCACTGCTGTTCCTCTTGTAACTGTCTAGCGGGATCATTATTCTGGGTGGCACAGTGGTTAGCACGGCTGCCTCACAGTGCCAGGCAGTTGGGTTTGATTCCAGCCTCGGGCTGTCCATGTGGTACTTACACGGTCTCTGCACGGGTTTCCTCCCACAGTCCAAACCCGTGTAGGTTAGGTGGATTGGCCATGCTCAATTGCCTGTCATGTGCAGGTTTGGCGGATTAGCCGTGGGAAATGCAGGGAAAGGGTGGGTCTGGGTGGGGTGCTCTTCTGAGGGTCAGTGCAGACTCGATAGGCCAAGCGGCCTGTATCTGAATTTCACATGGCTTTTCTCCTTGACAAACTGAGAGAGAGTTAAATGTCAAGGTGAGATGTACCGTAGCAACTTACAGTAATTACCATGTAGATGTCACAGATTCTTTATCAGTTCTCGCACCCTGTCTGTGTACCTGGAGAGTCCTGGTGTTCTGCTTTACATCGGGGGCAGGAGGGTGAATTACAATAGTTTACAAAGTACCCTGAAATCTGGGAAGACCCTCTCTCCCAGTTTCTCTACCTTGTTCACTAGATGCAGTTCTGAACTCTATTAATAAAGCATCTCAATTATTAATCAGTACACTTCGATGTGCAGCCTGGCTCATACCTTATAGATTGTTCACTCATGCCTTTTTAAAATATTTCCTTCATGGGATGTGGGTATCACTGGCAAGGCCATGCCCAGTCACCCTGAACTGCTAGGGCCATTTCAGAGGGCAGTTAAGTGTGAACCACATTGCTGTGGGTCTGGGGTCACATCTAGGCCAGACCAGGGAAGGACTGAGGATTTCCTTCCCTAAAGGACAATAGTGAACCAGCTGCATTATTTATGACAATTGATGGTAGTTGTCATAGTCATCATCACTGAGCCTGGCTTTAGCCTCCATACTTTATTAATCAAACTCAAATTCCCCTTTGAGTGGTGGGATTTCATACAGTGTGAGATTTCATTGAGTGTGATCGGTACCTTCATATCCAAACACAGAGTCCTCCAGGAAGGAGGCATTGGGAACAGGCTTCTGCTCCTAGAGTATGTCATTGGTGAAGCCTGCTCCTCTAGCACTAAGCTGCTCACTAAGGTCATCGTCGCACACTTGCAGCACATGTACTGAGGCAATCAACAGGGCATTGATGGTTATTTGGATAGAAATAGGCTATGGGGGAGAAAGCAAGAGGTAATGATGCTCACATAACAAGCCAGTATAGGCATGATGGGCCAAATGGCCTCCTTCAGCACTGAGAATACTTTTATCAATGTTCTTTGAGAGCACACTGTGGCTACCGTACTGATCTCTTCATGGATTCCATAGTCTAGTTTCCTAAGGCATTGGCTGTCTACATATGTCTTCTCAGAAGTGTTATATTCCGAGTGTCTAGAATCTCAAATTTCTCCTTATAATCTAGACTAAAGTATTATCATTCATTTAAATACTCTAACAATCTTCCTTTATGCTTGAACATTAGTGTTACTGAGTACAGCTCTCCAGGAGTTTCACTCCTACTCCATTCTGTGTCTCTCTCCCACCTGCTGGCCAGATGTCAGAGCAGCATCGTCATTTATGTCATTTATCATAAGCACCTTTTGCACGGGGGTCAGTTGGCTGGATGGCTGGTTTGCAATGCAGAGTGATGTCAACAGTAGGGGTTCAGTTCCCCACACAGTGATGACTCTCAGACTAAATCACCACGAACTGACAATCTCTAAATCCTGTAGGACTACAGCTAATTTTACATCGCTACATCTTTGATTCTTTGTGTGAGTCAGGGTTAAGGACATATCTTCCTCATTTGATACCACATTCCACATGTGTTCTTTGAGTCTTTATGAAAGCTGAAAAATGTGTTGCTGGAAAAGCACAGCAGGTCAGGCAGCATCCAAGGAGCAGGAGAATTGATGTTTCGGGCATAAGCCCTTCTTCAGGAATGAGGAGGGTGTGCCAAGCGGGCTAAGATAAAAGGTAGGGAGGAGGGACTTGGGGGAGGGGCGTTGGGAATGCGATAGGTGGAAGGAGGTTAAGGTGAGGGTGATAGGCTGGAGAGGGGGTGGGGGGGAGGGGCGGAGAGGTCGGGAAGAAGATTGCAGGTCAAGAAGGTGGTGCTGAGTCCGAGGGTTGGGACTGAGATAAGGTGGGGGGGGGGAGGGGAAATGAGAAAGCTGGAGAAATCTGCATTCATCCCTTGTGGTTGGAAGGTTCCTAGGCGGAAGATGAGGCACTCTTCCTTCAGGCATCGTGTTGCTATGGTCTGGCGATGGAGAGGCCAAAGACCTGCATGTCCTTGGCGGAGTGGGAGGGGGAGTTGAAGTGTTGAGCCACGGGGCGGTTGGGTTGGTTGGTGCGGGTGTCCCAGAGGTGTTCTCTGAAATGTTCCGCCAGTAGGCGGCCTGTCTCCCCAATATAGAGGAGGCCACATCGGGTGCAGCGGATGCAGTAAATGATGTGTGTGGAGGTGCAGGTGAATTTGTGATGGATATGGAAGGATCCCTTGGGGCCTTGGAGGGAAGTGAGGGGGGAGGTGTGGGCACAAGTTTTGCATTTCTTGCGGTTTCAGGGGAAGGTGCCGGGAGTGGAGGTTGGGTTGGTGGAGGTGTGGACCTGACGAGGGAGTCGTGGAGGGAGTGGTCTTTCCAGAACGCTGATAGGGGAGGGGAGGGAAAAATATCGTTGGTGGGGTCTGTTTGGAAGTGACGGAAATGACAAAGGATGATACGATGTATCTGGAGGTTGGTGGGGTGGTAGGTGAGGACCAGTGGGGTTCTGTCCTGGTGGCAATTGGAGGGGTGGGGTTCAAGGGCGGAGGAGCAGGAAGTGGAGGAGATGCGGTAGAGAGCATTGTCAACCACGTCTCAGGGGAAATTGCGGTCTTTGAAGAAGGAGGCCATCTGGGTTGTACGGTATTGGAATTGGTCCTCCTGGGAGCAGATGCAATGGAGGCGAAGGAATTGG
This sequence comes from Chiloscyllium punctatum, assembly GCF_047496795.1. Classification (NCBI taxonomy): domain Eukaryota; kingdom Metazoa; phylum Chordata; class Chondrichthyes; order Orectolobiformes; family Hemiscylliidae; genus Chiloscyllium; species Chiloscyllium punctatum. The sequence goes on from NC_092753.1 coordinate 12,324,112, forward strand.
GAATATGGGATGGCACTTTTACAGGGGGCAGGGTGGGAGGAGATGTAATCTAGGTAGCTGTGGGATTCGGTCGGTTTATAGTAAATGTCCGTGTTGAGTCGGTCGCCCAAAATAGAAATGGAGAGGTCTAGGAAGGGGATGGAGGAGTCTGAGATGGTCCAGGTAAATTTGAGGTCGAGGTAGAAGGTGTTGGTAAAGTGGATGAACTGTTCAACCTCCTCGTGGGAGCACGAGATAGCGCCAATACAGTCATCGATGTAGTGGAGGAAAAGGTGGGGGGTGGGGCCAGTGTAGCTGCGGAAGATGGACTGTTCCACATATCCTACGAAGAGCCAGGCATAGCTGGGGCCCATGCAGTGCCCATGGCTGCTCCTTTGGTTTGGAGGAAGTGGGAGGATTGGAAAGAGAAGTTGTTAAGAGTGAGGACCAGTTCAGTCAGTCGAAGGAGGGTGTCAGTGGAAGGGTACTGGTTGGTACGGCGGGAAAGGAAGAAGCGGAGGGCTTTGAGTCCTTCGTGATGGGGGGTGGAGGTGTACAGGGACTGGATGTCCATGGTGAAGATAAGGCATTGGGGACCGGGGAAGCGAAAATCATGGAGGAGGTGGAGGGCGTGGGTGGTGTCCCGAACGTAGGTGGGGAGTTCTTGGACTAAGGGGGACAGGACCGCGTCGAGGTATGTAGAGATGAGTTCGGTGGGGCAGGAGCAGGCTGAGGCAATGGGTCAGCCGGGGCAGTTAGGTTTGTGGATTTTAGGCAGAAAGTAGAAACGAGTGGTGCGGGGTTGTGGGACGATGAGGTTGGAGGCGGTGGATGGGAGATCCCCTGAGGTGATGAGGTTATGGATGGTCTGGGAGATGATGGTTTGGTGGTGGGAGGTGGGGTCATGGTCAAGGGGGCAGTAGGAGGAGGTGTCCGCGAGCTGGCGTTTAGCCTCAGCGGTGTAAAGATCGGTGTGCCAAACTACTACCGCGCCTCCCTTGTCTCCCTGTTGATAGTGAGGTTGGGGTTGGAGCGGAGGGAGTGGAGGGCTGCACGTTGCGAGGGTGAGAGGTTGGAGTGGCTGCCTTATCTTCATTCATGGAGCTTCCCTGGTCCCCAACACCTTATCTTTACTGAACTGGTCCTCACTCTGAACAACTTCTCTTTCCAATCCTCCCACTTCCTCCAAACCAAAGGAGTAGCCATGGGCACCCGCATGGGCCCCAGCTATGCCTACCACTGCGTCGGATATGTGGAACAGTCCATCTTCCGCAGCTACACTGGCACCACCTTTTCCTCCGCTACATCGATGACTGTATTGGCGCTACCTCGTGCTCCCACGAGGAGGTTGAACAGTTCATCCACTTTACCAACACCTTCCACCCCGACCTCAAACTTACCTGGACCGTCTCAGACTCCTCCCTCCCCTTCCTAGGCCTCTCCGTTTCTATCTCGGGCGACCGACTCAACACAGACATTTACTATAAACCGACCGACTCCCACAGCTACCCAGATTACATCTCCTCCCCCCGTGCCCCCTGTAATCCGAAGCCTCTTTCTGAAAGCCCAGAGCAGATTTCTGGGTGACCATTAGGTGATGCTTATTGCGATAGTGTACATGATGACCAGGCAGCACACACAGAGGTGCACAGGGTCTCACTCCTCATCAGAACATTCACACATAGCTACGGAGTTCACAATCATATTGCACTTTAGCTCAGACGCACAGTAGTTTTTTGTCAAGGTTCGTCCCGAGCAGCTCTGAGACGCAGGCTGGGGCGAAAGCACAGTTTGGTTTGGTGTACCCATGCTGACAATTAACCACTAAAGGGCTCATCTTACCACCACTGGCATGAACCGAGCTGTGGGAAGGGCTGATGCCATACAGAAAACCAAACTCGTGAGGTTGGCAGGGGCGGAGGGTATCCTTCCTTCAGAAGCACTCAGCCTGATCGAGGGAGCCAGTATCCGGGAGGCGCAGCCCACTGAGTGCTACCCTGTTGCTCTTGCTGCAGAGACCCCACTACACCCCCTGAACCCTCCCCGCTCCACCCACCCCACCCCACTACATCAGTGAGATGGCCGAAGCCTCTTGTGGGTGTCATTCCGGTAGTGACCACTGCCTCCCAGTGGCACTGCCAAGCACAAACGCTGCTGGCTCATGAGGATGGAATTCCGACAGTGCATTTGGCCCATCAGATCATTAGCTTCCCTCCAAAGAGGCACCCCACCCAGACCCCCATATTCTACCTAGCCAATCCACCTAACCTGCACGTTTTGGACTGTGGGAGGAAACCCACACAGATGCAGGGAGAATGTGAAACTCCACACAGACAGTCACCTGAGGCTGGGATCGAGTCTAGGTCCACTGGTGCTGTGAGGCAACAGTGCTAACCACTGAGCCACTGTCCTGTGCTCTTACTGGATAATACGTCTATATCTGAGGGTATTATTCAAGAGGCAAGGATTGCTGGTGACCTGTTATCGTACACCATCTACCAATATTTAACTTCCAACACCTGATTTTAGTACCTGAGAGTGTAATGGAGTAAAAAAAAACTCTTTTAAAAGGACAAATCAGAGTCTCAGAATTATTATGGTGCAGAAGGAGGCTATTCAGCCTACTGTGCCTATTCTAGTCTGGCTCTGTTGTCTTATACCAATCTCCTGATTATTTTTCTCTCCCTTCCCCTGCACACCATTACTGTACAAACAAAAATTAATGCCCTTTGGAACTAAACTTTAATACTGACCTAAAATAATTGCTATCATCACCTGACCAAGCTGTCATTGCATACTTGAAGCTCCATTCACCCTCCTTCATTTTGGATTCAGTTTGGGTATGTGTTTGATGCCATATTTTAATTTTTTTTGTGGGTAGCCAGTCATAAAATTCCCCTTTCTTTCATTGAGAAAGCCTTGCAATCAAACTCCTTCATTTTCATCTCGTTAATTCGGTTTTAATTGAAGTGTGATAGCTACTTGCTGAAAAATTAATTAAAAATAGACAGTGTCTGCTAAATGATAACATCAAATGATAAGTTCCGAATGCGTGCGTTCACCTCTTTCAAGTGCACATACGCATGTGCAATATATAGACAATGATTTAAAAATCAAAAATAAATATCTTCTTTATTTAGCTTTTTGTTCTCTTATTTACCAATATAAATTTTCATTCCTCAGGTTTTTATTGGTCTTTAGTTCAACTTATTTCTGAGATTTTGTTGCCACGATGCATACTCCTGGGAGCAAATGTGGACGCAAAAATATTTGTTGGGACTGATTAAAATGAGAGCGGTTGATACCCCTCCTGCGTCATCCTGGTAATTATGTGGTTCAATGAAGCTTCAAGTAGAAGCTTCTGTATCGATAATGTGCCTTCTCTTATCCCCTCAAGCAATACATTTGATTGACCCTAAGATGTTACCTCAGATCTGGAATACCGACTTGAGACTCTATCATCTAAATTCTTTTATTTTTATATTACTCATTTGTGGGATGTGGTCAGTACTTACTGTCCGCCCCTAGTTGCCCCTTGAGAAGGTGGTGGTGAGCTACCTTTTCGAACCGCTGCAGCCCACCTACTGTGAGTTGACCCACAACGTCCTTAGGGAGGGAATTCCAGGATTTCGACCCAGCAACGATGAAGGAACGATGATATGTTTCCAAGTCAGGAATGGTGGGTGGCTTGCAAGGGGACTTGAACGTGGTGGTGCCCCCATCTGTCTGCTGCCCTCGTCGTTCTAGATGGTGGTGATCCTGGGTTTGGAAAGTGCTGTCAAATCTTAATCAAATCAATCAACTTAATCTTCCATTCGTTGTGCTAACTGAGGTCGCTTTCTTAGAATTATAGAGTCACAGAGAAGTACAGCACGGAAACAGAGCCTTTGGACTAACCTGTCCATGCCAGATATTCTAATCTAATCTAGTCCCACCTGCCAGCACCCGGCCCATATCCCTCCAAACCCTTCCCATTCGTACACCCACCCAGATGCCTTTTAAATGTTGCAATTGTACCAGCCTCCACCACTTCCACTGGCAGCTCATTCTATACACGCACCACCCTCTACATCAAAAGGTTGCCCCTTAGATCCCTTTTAAATCATTCCTCTCTCACCCTAAACCTATGGCCTCTAGTACTGGACTCCCCCACCCCAGGGAAAAGACTTTGTCTATTTACCCTATCCATGCCCCTCATGATTTTATAAACCTCTATAAAACAGCCCCAGCCTGTTCAGCCTGTCCCTAGAGCTCAAATCCTCCAACCCTGGCAGCATCCTTGCAAATCTTTTCTGAACCCTTTCAAGTTTCACAACATCCTTGGAGTAGAGGAGACTGAGAGGGGGAGGAATATGATTGAGCAGCATGGGTAGGGCAGAGAGGAAGATATTTTCCCCCTAAATGGAGGGATAAATGAGTAGAATACATAGACTTAAGGGAAGGGGCAGAAGGTATAGTGAGGATATGAGAAAAACGTCCTCACCCAGAGGGTGGTGGGAACCTGGAGCTGTCTTCCTGTGAGGCTGGGAGGCACAGAAACCCCCTTCACACTGTGGAAGGATTTAGATGTGTACCTGTGAAGCCAAGGCTATGGGCCAAGTGCTGGGAAATGGGATTAGAATAGTCAGCTGATTGTTTTTGAACGGCACGGACAGAATGGGCCGAAGTGTCTTTTTTTGTGCTGTATATCTCTTTCACTCTGTGACGTTAAACCCCAGACATACTGAAAATGATGTGTAAATCTGGGGCTGTCACAATGTCACGAGTGAAACACAGAACAAGTATCTTCTTCTGAAATCAGGACACGACTGAAAGGAAAATCATTATTTTCCTTCTACTTCTCTCTGTTGGTTTGACTGACAAATTAGTTATTAATTTGTGTGAAAGTACAGAGAAAGATAGAAGACATCAGCGGTTAGATCAATGCCTTCCTCCCCAGGATGTCCCACAGGGTTTCAGAATGCAGCTCTGAGATGTAATTACTGTTGTCTTTCTTGGAAAATGTGACTCACAGTTGTGCACAGCAAGAGGAAGATTCAGAAACAATAAAGGGACAAATGAGCAGTTAATATTGCAGCAGAAGGCAATAAGGAGGTTAGCAGAGGGACATTGTGTTCTTCTGAAAGGAGCCATGTGGAACGTCTATATCCAAACATGTTTTACACCCAGTTTAAGGCGGCCAGTTCCAATAATGTCATGCCATTTCAATATTCCCTTCATCAAACTGCTTCTACACTGTATGGATTCCATGCACCTTCATTGTACTGCCTTCAGTACAATGCAACAATATCCATCCTTAAATATGGAAAACTATATTATACTGTCTACAATCTGTTCTGCTATAGCATGATGGTTGCATTCTTGTGTGACCTTGTGTTTTAGAAAATCCTGCAACTGAAATGACGGGGGCCTGTGGGAAAAACAGGTGAATCACTAAAGTAGGTAAAAACAATGAATGCAGATGCTGGAAACCAGATTCTAGATTTGAGTGGTGCTGGAAAAGCACGGCAGTTCAGGCAGCATCTGAGGAGCAGGAAAATCGACGTTTCGGGCAAAAGCCCTTCATCAGGAATACAGGCAGAGAGCCTGAAGCGTGGAGAGATAAGTGAGAGGCGGGTGGAGGTGGAGAGAAAGTAGCACAGAGTACAATGGGTGAGTGGGGGAGAGGATGAAAGTGATAGGTCAGGGAGGAGGGTGGAGTGGATAGGTGGAAAAGGAGATAGGCAGGTAGGACAAGTCATGGGGACAGTGCTGAGCTGGAAGTTTGGAACTGGGGTGAGGTGGGGGAAGGGGAAATGAGGAAGCTGTTGAAGTCCACATTGATGCCCTGGGGTTGAAGTGTTCCGAGGCGGAAGATGAGGCGTTCTTCCTCCAGGCGTCGGGTGGTGAGGGAGCAGCAGTGAAGGAGGCCCAGGACTTCCATGTCCTCGGCAGAGTGGGAGGGGGAGTTGAAATGTTGGGCCACGGGGCGGTGTGGTTGTTTGGTGCGGGTGTCCCGGAGATGTTCCCTAAAGTGCTCTGCTAGGAGGCGTCCAGTCTCCCCAATGTAGAGGAGACCACATTGGGAACAACGGATACAATAAATGATATTAGTGGTTGTGCAGATGAAACTTTGATGGATGTGGAAGTCTCCTTTAGGGCCTTGGATGGAGGTAAAGGAGGAGGTGTGGGCACAGGTTTTGCAATTCCTGCAGTGGCAGGGGAAGATGCCAGGACGGGAGGGTGGGTTGTAGCAGAGCATGGACCTGACCAGGTAGTCACGGAGGGAACGGTCTTTGCGGAAGGCGGAAAGGGGTGGGGAGGGAAATATATCCCTGGTAGTGGGATCTGTTTGGAGGTGGCGGAAATGTCGGTGGATGATTTGGTTTATGCGAAGGTTGGTAGGGTGGAAGGTGAGCACTGGGGTGTTCTGTCCTTGTTCCAGTTGGAGGGGTGGGGTCTGAGGGTAGAGGTGCGGGATATGGACGAGATGCGTTGGAGGGCATCTTTAACCACGTGGGAAGGGAAATTGCGGTCTCTAAAGAAGGAGGCCATCTGGTGTGTTCTGTGGTGGAACTGGTCCTCCTGGGAGCAGATACGGCGGAGGCGGACGAATTGGGAATACGGGATGGCATTTTTGCAGGAGGTAGGGTGGAAAGAGGTGTAATCCAGGTAGCTGTGGGAGTCGGTGGATTTGTAAAAAATGTCGATGTCAAGTCGGTCATCATTAATGGAGATGGAGAGGTCCAGGAAGGGGAGGGAGGTATCAGAGATGGTCCAGGTAAATTTATGGTCAGGGTGGAATGTATTGGTGAAGTTGATGAATTGCTCAACCTCCTCGCGGGAGCACGAGGTGGCGCCAATGCAGTCATCAATGTAGCGGAGGAAGAGGTGGGGAGTGGTGCCGGTGTAACTATGGAAGATGGACTGTTCTACGTAGCCAACAAAGAGACAGGCATAGCTGGGGCCCATACGGGTGCCCAGGGCTACCCCTTTGGTCTGGAGGAAGTGGGAGGATTCAAAGGAGAAATTGTTAAGGATGAGGACCAGTTCGGCCAAACGAATGAGAGTGTCGGTGGAAGGGTACTGTTAGGGACGTCTGGAGAGGAAAAAACGGAGGGCTTGGAGATGTAAAGGGACTGGTGATGAGGCGTTGGGGGCCGGGGAAATGGAAGTCTTGGAGGAGGTGGAGGGCGTGGGTGGTGTCTCGAACATAGGTGGGGAGGTCTTGGACTAGGGGGGACTGGACAGTGTCGAGGTAGGTCGAGATGAGTTCAGTGGGGCAGGAGCAGGCTGAGACAATGGGACAGCCAGGGTGGTCAGGCTTGTAGATCTTGGGAAGGAGGTAGAACCGGGCAATGCGGGGTTCCCGGACTATAAGGTTGGAAGCTGTAGGTGGGAGATCTCCTGAAGTGATGAGGTTCTGTATGGTCTGGGAGATGATGGTTTGGTGATGGGGGGTGGGGTCATGGTTGAGGGGGCGGTAGGAAGTGGTGTCTTCGAGTTGGCATCTGGCTTCAGCGTCCTGAGGTGATGAGGAAATATCAATAAAAACCGAAACCAGAATAGTATTTAGCCTAACACAAAGAATAGCACATTTTAAGTTATATGTGTGCAACCGATAATACAGAGAAACCTTTCAGGTGATGCATTTTTTTATTGTTTCTTTCAGTAAATGTTGACATTGTATATTTTAATTAAATAATACAATGTGGATTGGCCATGCTAAATTGTCCATAGTGTCACAGGGTGTGCAAGCCAGCCATGGGAAATGCAGGGTTCCAGGGGTTTCTGAGTTTGCTGAGTTATGGTACTGTATTAAGACAAGGGCTGAGTCATCATCAGCACCATCATTACTTTCATGTGCTGTTCTGGGTGCAAAGTTATGATGAAATAAAATACTAATCCAGACATGGATGGATATTTCTTGGGGGTCGACTTTAAAAAAAAAGCATCACAGTTTTGCTGCTTTGCCAACTTTCTTCTGTCATGTAGAGGTTGTTCATAGGGTCCCAGATAAGATCTAATGCCATGAACCGCTATCCTGCTGTGTTCTGCATTGTAGTCATTGTCTTCCCTAAGCTTCAGCTGTTTCTCAGCTTCCCTCAGGATTGAAGACAAAAGGGAAGTGGGAAGTTCTCATGGGGCTGGATCCTGGACTTCATCGCCTTCATCTCCAGCTTCAACTTCCCCTGCAGCAACAAGTTGTTGTAGATCAGCTGGGCAGGGGTCTTCACAATGGGACTCAAGCAGCTCCTCGGCATCCTCAGTCTGCACTTCTTCAACCCAAGTTGCTTTGTCAGAGCGACACAATGTCCTTTGATTGTTGGAAGCTTCCTCTGACGGTTCACTGCCTTTAAAGTCATGGAGAAAGTCTGGGAGAAGCCTCTACCAAACCAAGCAGTCCTTATTGACATCACCCCAGGCCTCCACAATGATGTCAATAGCATTCTTAATGTTAAAGCTTTTACAAAATTGAAGTCCTCATGATCCCCCTCAATAGCTGCAGTCAGCTTCCTGAATGTGCACATTAAATAATAAGCTTTAAAAGCTGCTATTGCACCCTGCCCCATGGATTGAATGAGAGCGGTTGTGTTCGGAGGTAGGAATAATACTTTGATGTTTTCAGAACGCCTCACCGGTGGTGGGAGGATGGCTTGGTCCACGATGAGGAGAAGCTTGAAATCCAAATCCCTTCTCCTGCAATAGTTTCTAAACTTCACCCTCGAAAACATCAAGGCCGGAAAAAAATTTGCCCGGTGACCGAACCTCTTTTGCTTTACCTGAAGTAAACACCAAGGGTGGATTAAAGGGAACCGGGGATGGAATCACATTTAGCCAATGGGAGTTCGCATTTTAAAAATTCATTCCCCGATTCACCAGTTGCATTGCAACCAAATCACATTGATGAAATTGTATTATAGGAGAACGACCTGTATATTCACTCCAACTGCAGCAAGATTCCTTCAGTCTTGCATTCCAATCCTCGTGCAATAAAGGCCAGTATGATATGTTTATGACTTGGTGTGTCTCCATATTAACTTTCTGTGTAAAATGAACTTCAACATTAACATGTTTAGTACCCTTTCAAAATACTCCGCTGTTTTGTTCTTACAGCCAACCATAACCTCACGACCCACCTTATTACGTTCTATTCGTCACCTTGTTGTGCATTCACGTAATACATTGCAAATGCAAGGCATGAGAACTCAGTTCTTTAAGGTACAAATGGAATGCAATGGTTGTGGGTGGAGGCATGGTGGTGGTACTCTCTGGATGGAGATAAATCCATGTGACATATGTTGATATACTGGGAAGTGTGGATGTACAAAGGGATCTGGGTGCCCTTCAACACCAGTCAATCAAAGTAGACGGGGTGGCACAACAAGCAGTGAGGAGAGAAAATGATGCATTGGCCTTAATGGTAAGCGGATTTGAATTCAAAAATAGGGACATGTTACTACAAATATACAGGGCCTTGGAGAGGCCATACCAGGAGCATTGCATCTGATTTTGGTCTCATAAGGTATGACACTAAAGAAAAGATAAAATCATCATTGAGAGAGAAGTTCACTCAGCTAATACCAGGGATATCGGAACTGTCCTCTGAGGAGAGATTGGTTTGACTGGGCCTATATTCACTGGAGTTTAGAAGGATGACTGAAATGTATAAAATTCTAGAAGGGCTGAACAGACTAGATGCAGGGAGGAAGGTTTCCCTGGTTGGGGGAGTCTGGAATCAGGGCACATAGTCTCAGGATATGGGGTAGGACTGAGAGAAGGAGAAATTTCTTCACTCAAAGGGGAGTGAGTCTGTGGGATTCTCCACAGAAGACCTTGGAGGTCAAGTCACTGAATGTATTCAAGTAAGAGATTGATGTTTTTTACACATTAAAAGCATCGTGGGATATATGGCATTGAGATAGCAGATCAGACATGATTGAATGGAAAGATGGGACAGGTAGCAAGGGGCTGAATGGCCTACTGCTGCTCCTGGTTTCTATTTTATATCCGTAACTAAAACCTATTGAAAATCAAATGGTAGATTTTACACCCAGGTCACAAAGATAGGGAAATACAGAAACAGAGAGAGAAAGAGAGAGAAAGAAAGTGAGAGACACACAGAGAGGAACAGAAAGAGTGAGAGAGACACAGAGAGACAAAGAGACAGAGAGTGAGAGAGACACAGAGAGACACAGTGAAAGAGACAAAGAGAGGGAGAGAGACATAAAGAGAGAGGCACACACATCAAGAGAGTGAGGGAGAAAGAGGCAGAGTGAGAGAGATGCAGAGAGAGTGAGAGACACAGAGAGAGAGAGGCACATACATATACAGAGAGTGTGAGAGAGAAAGATAAAAATCACACAACACCAGGCTATAGTCCAACAGGTTTAATTGGAAGCACTAGCTTTCAGAGTGCTGCTCCTTCATCAGAAGCTAGTGCTTCTAATTAAACCTTTTGGACTATAATCTGGTGCTGTGCGATTTTTTAACTTTGTACACCCCAGTCCAACACCGGCATCTCAAAATCATGACTATTATTGATGCCACTAACTGCCGAGAGAGAAAGAGGCAGAGAAAGAGAGTGAGAAAGACATAGAGAGAGAAAGTGAGAGAGAGATAGAGACAGAGAGAGAGTGAGAGAGTGATAGAGACAGAGAGAGAATAAGAGAGTGAGAGAAACACAGAGAGAAGTGGAGGAGGGGCATCTGTTTCAAAGAAAACAGGTAGAAAGGTTTTTTTGTGTGTTAGCAACCAAGGAGAATGCTGGTGAGAACTGGCTTCCTGTTTGTAAGTGTAAGATTTAAGGAACAAGAAATTGCTGAAGGGGCCTTGCTGCTGGGAGTCAATTCAGGAATATTCAGAAGACTGTATGGAATGATTTTCAAAAAGGTGCTGAAAGAATCAATCTAGTTAGTACAGCGTAGAGAAGCTGTGAAAAAAACCCCACCTGCGGGAGCTTGGAACATAATTGCTGAGAGCACAGTGTAAAGTAAAAATATATTGCAATTCATGTTCTGACTGAATGAACTAATCATGCAAAGTAGCTGTTTCATCACTGACCTACCCTCCATCTAGAGGTCCGAAGTGGGGATGTTTGCCAATGATTGCACAATGTTCAGCACCATTTGTGACTCCTCAGATACTGAAGCAGACCATGTTCATATGCAGCAAGATCTGGACAATATCCAGGCTTGGGCTGACAGGTGGTAAGTAACATTCATGCCACACAATTGCCAGGCTATGACCATCACCAATAAGAGACAATCTAACCATCGCCTCTTTCTATTCAATGCCCTGACCATTACTGAATCCCCCACGATTAACATCCTGGGGTTACCATTGACCAGAAATTCAACTGGACTCACCACATCAACACAGGGACTACAAGAGCAAATCAGAGGCTAGGAATACTGCAGTGAGTAACTTACCTCCTGACTCCCCAAAGCTTGTCCAAGGCACAAGTCAGGAGTGTGATGGAATACTCCCTGTTTGCCTGGATGAGTGTAATCTCATAGGACACTGCTCTGAGGAACTCCTGCAGCGATGTTCTAGAGCTGAGATGAATGACCTCCAACAACCGCAACCATCTTCCTATGTGCCAAGCGTGAGTCCAATCAATGAAGAGTTTGCTCTTGATGTTTGTTGATTCCTGTTCTGTCACAGCCTCTAGATGCCACACTCAGTTAAATGTGACCTTGATGTCAAGGGCTGTCACTCTCCCCTCCCCTCTGGAATTCTGCTCTTTTGTCCATGTTTGAACCAAGGCTGTAATGAGGTCAGGAGCTGGGTGGTCCTGGTGGAACCCAAACTGGGCGTCACTGAACAGGTTATTGCTGAGCAGGAGCTGCTCAATAGCACGGCTGATGTCACCTTCCATCACTTTACTGGGTGATCGAAAATAGACTGATAGGAGGGCAATTGGTCAGTTTGGTTTGGTCCTGCATTTTGTGTACAGGTCATATGTTGGCAATTTTCCACGTATTATCCACTTTTGAGAAGATTTGTAGCTCAGGTTAATGATATGTATGTAAGTTAGCTCACTGAGCTGGAAGGTTTGTTTTCAGATGTTTCGTCACCATGACATGTCATCAGTGAGAGTCTCCGGTGAAGCGCTGGTGGTATGTCCGGCCTCTCTGTTTATAGGTCTTGGTTTCATAAGGTGGGTGATGTCATTCCCATTTTTTTTTTCAAGGGAGGTGGAAGGGATCTAAGTCGATGTGTTTTTTGATGGAGTTCCAGAAAAGCAACAAACACAGACCAAATACTTAACTTCAGAAGCAATCATCCCAACACCCACAACAGAGCTGCATCAAGACATTATTTCAATGAGCCACATCACACTGCAGCACCCAAGAACTACAAACAGCAGAAGGAAAATACATGTAAAATGTTTTCAGGAAAATCAGATATTCAATAAACACAATCCACCGATTCCTCAGAAACAAATCCAAACAAGCAGACGCAATGCAACCAAAAAACTATAGCCACATGACCTTACATCAAAGTCATATCAGAAATGACTTCCAGACTACTCCGATCCCTTGGCATCATGGTAGCCTACAAACTGACAAACACACTTAAACAACGACTAACGAACCTAAAGGATCAATTGGATACTACCAATAAAACTTTCGTCATTTACAAGATACCATGCAAGAAGTGTAAAAAACACTACATCAGACAAACAAGCAGGAAACCTGCCACCAGCACACCAACTGGCCACCAAAAGATACGACCCACTATCATTCGTTTCCATACACACAGACAAAGAAGGACGTCGCTTTGACTGGGACAACACACCCACCCAAGGACAGGTGAAATAAAGACACGCACGAGAATTCTTAGAGGCGTGGCATTCTAACCAGAATTCCATCAGTTTAGATCCTATCGACCTTCCCTTGAAAAAAATCAGGAGTGACATCACCCACCTTAAGAAACCAAGACCTATAAACAGAGAGGTGGGACATCCCACCAGCGCTTCACCGGAGACTCTCACCGATGATGTTACCTAATATGGTGATGAAATGTCTGAAAACAAACCTTCCAGCTCAGTGAGCAAACTTACCGCATTGTCGGGTCGATGCCAGTGTTGTGACTGTTCTGGAACAGCTTGGCTCGGGGAGCGGCAAGTTCTGGAGCACATATCTTCAGCGTTCTTGGTGAAATGTTGTCAGGGCCCATAGCCTTTGCAATGTCCAGTGTCTCCCACCATTTTGTGACATCATATGGAGTGAATTGAATTGGCTAAAGACTGGTGTCTGTAATTCTGGGGACCATTGGAGGAGGCCAAGATAGATCATCCACTTGGCACTTCTGTTTGAAGATTCCTGCAAATGTTTCATCTTTATCCTTTGCCCTGATGTACTGGGCTTTTCCATCATTCAGGATAGGGATATTTGTGGAGCCTCCTCCTCCAGTGAGTTGTTTAATTATCCACCACCATTCATGACTGGATATGGCAGGATTGCAGAGCTTAGAGCTGATCTGCTGGTTATGGGACCATGAGCTATGTCTATCCTTATGCTGTTTAGCATGCATATAGTCCGAGGAGAAAGCGAGGGCTTCAAATGCTCGAGGTCAGAGTTGAGAGTGTGGTGCTGGAAAAGCACAGCAGGCCAGGCAACATCAGAGAAGCAGAAGAGTCGATGTTTCGAGCATAAGCCCTTCTTTCCTGAGTAAGGGCTTATACCCAAAACATTAATACAAGTGGTCCTGTTTGGTGGCTTCACCAGGTTGACACCTCTCCTGGTGTTGGCGTGCCCTCCCGCACTCTCCATTGAACCGGGGTTGATCCCCTGGCTTGATGGTCATGGTTGACTGGGGGATATGCTGGGCCATGAGGTCACAGACTGTGCTGCAATATAATTCTGCTCCTCTTGATGGTCCACTGCATCTCATGGAACCCAAGTCTCACATTGCGAGATCTGTTTGAAGGCTGTCCCATTTAGCACAGTGATAGTGCCACACAACTCGATGGAGGTTGTTCTCAATGTGAAGGTGGGACTTTGTCTCCATAAGGACTGTGCGGTGATCGCTCTTACTGACACTGTCGTGGACAGATGTGTAACTGCAGCTGACAGTTTGGTAAGGATGAGGTTGAGTAAGCTTTTTTCCTCTTGTGGGTTCCCTCACCACCTGCCACAGGCCCAATCTAGCAGTTATGTCCTTTAGGACCTGACCAGCTCAACTAGTAGCACTGCTGCCGAGACACTCTTGATGGGGGACATTGAAATCCCCCCCACCCAGAGTACATTTTGTGCCCTTACCACCCTCAGTGCTTCCTCCAAATGTTGTTTAACGTAAAGGACTATCAAGCTGAGGGAGGATGGTCCATGGCAATCAGCAGGAGCTTTTCTTGTTCATGTTTAACCTGAAGCCGTGAGACTTCCATGGGGTCCAGAGTCAATGTTGAGGACTCACAGGATAACTCCCTCCTGACTGTATCCCCACTGTGCTGCCTCCTCTGCTGGGTCTGTCAGGACATATCCCGGGATGGTGATGGTGTACACTATCATCGATAAGGCCTCAAACTCTGCTAATATTATACTGAGCTTGTAATACAGATCCACCCTCCAATGTTTCTTAATAGGATTGTGGGTCTCAACAGCTTCATTGGGGGTGCATATCTCATTTCTGTCATTTCTTTTCCTTAACAGATTGGCTGCTGTACACTCTATCCATCCTACCCCATCGGAAACATCACCTTATCCCCTCCTTAATAGGAAAACATAAAACTGGATCAGCAGCAAAGTTTTATAAAAGTGACTTTTCGTAAATGAACAAGTTCAGAATGGCATTTTTATTTTGACTCAGTGTCCCCAACACTTCAGTTTCCAACTCAATATTAATTACTGGATTTTTGATAAGTTCATTAACCTTCCTCTTGTGGATTTTGGCTCCTTTGAAAAAGGAATTGCCTTATGAAGAGCTTTTATAGCACTGAACTGTGGCTCCACGAATACTTTGCCCTTGAACACACGTCTGACACATTTATTACCAAGAGTCTGTGACTGTCTGATTTTCAAATTATATGTCTGGCAGTCCTGCATGAGGCCCAAGTTTATTTTGTAACAAATCTGATTTGCCAGACTACATCAGATCTCTGGATTTCATCTTACTTCTTGCCATTTTGACATCATAACTTACTTGGAAGAGTTGCAGAATCCACTTCAGAAAGAGCTTCAGTTACATTTCCATGTATCATTAAGTGACGATCGATCTTGCTTATAAATCGATCCCCAATTTTTGGCCAAGTAAAATACTTACTTTTCATATAACTCCACATATAAGGTGATCTCTGACTTAAAGGCAAGGAATCCAATCTTGGCTTGGTGGCTCAGCAGTTAGCACTGCAGCCTCACAGCACAAGGGACCCAGGTTCAATTCCCACCTTGGGCGACTGTGTGGAGTTTGCACATTCTCCCCGTGTCTGCGTGGGTTTCCTCCGGATGCTCTGATTTCCTCCCACAGTCTAAAGATGTGCAGGACAGGTGAATTGGCCATGCTAAATTGTCCATAGTGTTAGGTGCAGTAGTCAGGGGTAAATATAGAGTAGGGGAATGGGTCTGGGTGGGTTACTCTTCGGAGGGTCGGTGTGGACTTGTTGGACCAAAAGGCCTGTTTCTATACTGTACAGAATCTGATCTAATCTAATCTTTCCACTGATGTCAAACTCAAACCTCATGTAAATGTATTCAATGGGAGCGGCTGTTCAAGTCAGTTCAGAATTATCACCTCACTGGTGCATGCAACTAATAGTATGGTATGTGTGGTACGACGGCTTAATGGTTAGCATTGCTGCCTCACAGCGCCAGAGACACAGTTCGGGAGACAGTCTGTGTGGAGTTTGCATCTTCTCCCCCTGTCTGCGTGGGTTTCCTCTGGGTGCTCTGGTTTCCTCCCACTGTCCAAAGCTGTGCAGTTTAGGTGGATTGGCCATGCTAAATTGCCCCTAGTCTTCAGGGATGTGTAGGTTAGGTGGATTACCCATGGAGATAGGGTAGGGGTGTGGGTGTGGGTGTGGGTCTGGGTGGGGTGCTCTTCAGAGGGTTGGTGTGGACTCGATGGGGCAAATGGACCGCTTCCACACTGGAGGGATTAAATTGTAGTCGGCAAATACACAGCCTAGTTCAAAAGCAAAGCAATGACAATTAATTGTGCAGCAACTAGAGAGCTCAAGCTATCAGGGCAGCATAATAGAAATTTGAGAAATTTCTCTGCTTAACTTAAATAGGTGCCTAGGAATAAGTCTGTAGAGCTTAGCATGTGACTGCAGTTGGATAACTAAGCTGCCAATAAGATCACCAGAATGGATTCTCAGTCTATCGAGAATCTAATGAAATGTTTGCTTTGAAGTAAATGAGAAATTAAGGCATTTCAGGTTTCCCAGCCAGCCCTGGGTCCTGTACCAGGTTTACAGAGAAAAACAATTTGTGGTGTGAAAGATGAATTTGACGAATTTAGTGCCGAGACAAGTCAGTATCTGTCTCCATGGAGACGTTCCAATTCAATTTCATAAAATGAATATGTAAATACGTCTTGGCTCCGGCGCCACGTGTATTTGGCATCTGGGTTGGCAGGGCGGTCTCTCTGATGGATCACCACAAACAGGTAAGGAGCGAGACAATGGGATGAGATGGAGTGCAACCCTCAAACATAGTTCTTATATATAAGTCAACCCTCTATACTTTACAGCTCGAAATGTAGTTGACTCTAACCCTGGTACGTACGGTAATTATAACAATGCACTGTATTGAATAATTTTCCATCTGCCATCCATTAGAGCACAATTAAGTACTCCAAATATAATATAACATCTTTGTAATGATATTAATTCCTCAGTCAGAGGGGAAAATTCTGAGTTCAGAGACTTGTCACTGTTCACATCTTGCTTATTGAAAGGCTGACCTTTGAAGTAAGAGATCACCTCCCGCCACCCTCTTTCAAAGGTGGAAACTGCGATAGGAAACAAAACACACTAAAAGCTTTCAGACCTGTGTGACCTCGGTTCACTACACAGGAAGCCGGTTATGAACCACTGAAAACTGAAATGCAGCTACGAAAGGTGCAAAGGATGGAATTGTCCATGTGGCAGATGAACTTTCAAACCAGCGCAGCTTTCGATCAGAAAGGGGAGCATGACGTGATATTTCTTCGCAAGCCACAGCATCCACATTTCATTTTTTTTTTGTTGCACAGCAACACTTGAAAAGGCATTTCTCAAGTTCACCTTGAAAGCAATTTGAAAGCGCGGTGGCTTGCTGTGTCAGAGGCAGCCCAGTCTGTCAGAGTAAGCTTCACTGAAAGGTTAATGTTCCTTTTGACTGAGGGAAAGTTCAAACATATTAAAAAGCAGTCCATCAGAATAGCAGAAACAGGATGGGAATAGGGCCATTTGGTCCCCTCAAACCCACTCCCCCATTCAATAGGATGGTGACTGATTGCATCTTTGCCTCAACTCTGAAAAGATTGTCCCTTTAAAAGGGACCTGAAGGGCAACGTTTTCACTGAGAGGGTGGGGCGTGTGTGGAATGAGCTGCCAGAGGAAGTGGTGGAGGCCAGCGCAATGCCAACATTTAGAAAGCACTTGGATGGGTATAGGATTGGTTGAGAGGGATATGGGCCAAATGCTGTCAAATGGGACCAGATTAATTTGGGATATCTGGTCAGCACGGCCAAGTCGGATTGAAGGTTTTGTTTCTATGCTGTCCGTCTCTATGACTCTTGGACTCTAACTCCACTTTCTTGCTTGTTCCTCATAAACTTTGACAGCCCTCCAGTTCAAAGATTCCATGTGGGCAATGCCAACTCTACTGAACACCCTGGTTGTGAGGAAAGGTTTTGCAGTTCCACTTTAGTTGGTCAAAGCAACAAAACTAGTTACATTCCTGTAAGAGGATCTGAGCAATGAAACACATTGCTCTACCTCGACTTGACGTCATGAGGCTTTTCATTCAGGTAACGACTGATACTTTTAGGATTTTAACCCGTGAGGCAGGAATTGTAATCCCGTCCATTTCTACTATCCACAGCTCCTGTTGTGCGGGGCAGGAATGGACTGGAGTGTTATATAGGCCTGAGATGGGAACAAAGGTATTTGGATGCCAATCCCAGAAAGTGAGAAAGAAGTCCCGCCTCCATTCATTGGAAGATTTGCTTCGCACTATGACTGACTGTCACCCCACCCCAGTCCTTGCTCTCACTTCCATAGCAGATTGATCAGATGTTTGGCCTATAAAACAGAGGTGTCAGCCATCTGTTGAATTGGATAGCTATCTGTTCAGCTGCTTCATATATTTCAATAGATTTACCTCTATAGCCTTTGGTAATCCAGCTTTGAGATAGAATTCCATTTTGAATGGTTAGCTGAGCTACAATCACCACTGATGCCTTCCATACTGCATGGATTATTTACATAGCTATAAAGAAGACTGCATGCCTTATTTGACAGTTTAATGAGCTGCTGAGGGGATTGTGAGCTTTTGAAACTTTTTAAAAAATGTATGATTGTTTATTTTTCACAGTTTTATCAGTAGTTAGTCGGTGTGGACCTTTTTTCAAAGAGTGTTTAAATGGGTGTTTGCTACTTTAGAGAATGTTTTGAGCATTTCAAAGACTCTTCAGTTTATTATAAGGCTCATGAACTCTAGACAAAACAGGCACTGGAGGAGTGTTTCAAAGATTCCACAGAGCTCTGGATTTTACCTTAATAGAAAGATAAAAGCATTTGTCCAGATGACACATCGAATTTAAATTCTCAATCCTGTTGAGTGAAGAAAAGGACCTTATCAACTGGATAAAGTACTGTGATGCATGCTGATGATTAATATAATAGATGTTTACCTTTTATGGATAGACCTCTATGATATTTGACTCATCATATCATATTTAATTATGATAGTTGAGGTTAACAAGAGGTTATCAACTTGTCAAAAGATTCCCCTGGCCACAACAGGCTTATTGCAAGATTCACACATGATCTCCTCTGAGCTGCCCCGAACTGTATCTCCTAACAAAACAAGCCTGATTCCAGGAAAGCAGCAGGATATCTAAAATGCTCACACCCATTATGCAGTGGGCAAGAGTGGCCATAATATGGATTTCCCAGCCTCATTGTGATACTGAGACCACAAAGCCCCCACGTGATAGGAATAGTGGCAGCCCTTCCAAAGCCGAGCCCCACTCACCATTTTTAAATACCCCACCCCCCCCTTCCGACATGAACAGAAAATGGTGAAAGCTGGGCTTTCTCCCTCACAACCACGGGCATTTTCTGCCACTTTGTACTTTGAGATTCTCTAGAGGCGACATCACCATTAATTTGTCGACTTTTGCAAATCGTTCTGAGTGGGTTTGATGGTCGGGAAGTTAATGTGGACTCTGCATTGTGGGTAGAATTGTGCTGAAGGAGGCCATTCAGCCCCTTGAGTTTAAGCTGACACACCAAGCTTTCTCCTCCCTTTCCATTTGAATGTGATCATTCCTTCACTTGTGATTTGGGAATAGAGAAACTGCTCACTGTTGAACAATGGGAACGATATATCTCCTTGATGCTGCTGCCTTGAAGTCAGGGCCTGATTAGTCAATTGCAGCGATGACCCAGAAATATAAAATATAAACCAATAACAGCGTGACTCAATTGGTGGCCCCTCCACCACCTGGGAGTTTTGAAGATCTTTGCCGCAAAAGAAAAATACATTTCACTGCAAAAAGAGAAGGCCTTCGCTGTGAAGGCTCTGAGAGAAATTTCCCAAAACAGAGAGCTGCAGCAGCACATATTTTAAAAAGTTATCTAGCCCTCACACCACATTGCAGAGATCTTTGGACGACGGTTTCAAATCTACCTCTTGCGGGTTACATCCGAGCAAGATGCATTGTGTAAACCTACAGAGATGTTCCACTTGTCTGTGGTGTTGATTACAATGGGAGTTTTCAATCCTCTGTCCCCTTTGCGTTGTTTCACTTCAGTAACTATGAGCAGTTAGGCATTCTGGGTAAATAAAGAGACAGGATCATTTTCCTTACCCCATTGGGTCTTGTGCAATACTTGGAGGCTCAATCATGTGCGCCAATCTGCTCACCATAAAACCCTCGCCTGATGTACCTGGCATCTTGTGCCTGCTTTATCTCTGCACATAGCTGGCACGCATTACACTGACAGAGCTGCCAACTGAAACTTTATTGAAAGTAAATTGTAGCGGCTGTTTACTTAACTTTCCCCAGCTGTTCTTCCTGGGGCCTGCCAAAGCTTTATCTGTGATGCTCTAGAATCCACAAACTTTGCAGGTCTAGCATAACTTTTCACAGCAAGTTTTTTTTTGGTAGATATTGGCAACACACAGTGAATTAAGTTGGATTATCTACAGTGTGGAAACAGGCCCTTCAGCCCAACTGGTCCACACCGACCTTCCGAAGAGTAACCCACCCAGACCTATCTCCCTCTGACTAATGGACCTAACACTATGGGGCAATTTAGTATGGTCAATTCACCCTAACCCGCACATCTTTGGATTGTGGGAGGAAACTGGAGCAAACCCACGCAGACACGGGGAGAACGTGCAAACTCCACACAGACAGTTGCACGAGGCTGGAATCAGACCTAGGACCCTGGTGCTGTGAAGCAGCAGTGCTAAGCACTGAGTCACCATGCTGCTCTAATTGTTGGTCTATAAAGCCATTGGGATACAGGAAGAGGGAAAGGCCATTCATGGCCTTTGAATCATAGATGCTGCAGCTCAGGATATCCCGTAAAGGATTGTACGGTCGACATAAAGGGAAGGTTGAATTAAATATTTGGCTGCGTTGTAAATCATCAAGTCTATATGTTCCATTATTTCTTCAATTTGTAAGTGCATGTTTGGAAAAGTTATTCCTGAAAAAGGGATTAATCATCGTCGGCGGTCCCTCGTAGATGAAGATGACTCTCTTCCACTCTCAGGGTCAGTCCATCAGTGGCTGTACAGCCTGAAGGGGTGATAGCAGGCCCTGTTACACTTGGAGCAGAAGGTGGACATAGGAAGGGGTGGGTGGGGCATTGGTGTGGTTGCGCGCTCCGTTCACTATTTTCACCTGGCTTCCGCTTTTTCCTGATGGTAAGTCTTGAGGTGCTCGGCGCCTTCCCAGATGCACCTGTTCCGCATTGGACGGTCTTGAGCCAGTGATTCCCAGGTGTCTGTGGGAATGCTGCGCTTCCCCAGTGAGGCCTTGAGGGTATCCCTGAAGCTGTTCCTCTGCCCACCTGAGGCTCGCCTGCCGTTGGGAGTAGAGCACATGCTTGGCGAGTCTCGTGTTGGTCATGGGGAAGACATGCCCAGCCCATTGTAGCCGATCAAGGGGGTGTCAGTGCCTCGATGCTGGGGTATGTTGGCCTGGTTGAGGATGCTGGTGCTCATGTGTCCGTCTTCCCAACGGATTCGCAGGATCTTGCGTAGTCAGCATTGGTGGGACTGCTCCTGGGCCTTCAGATGTCTGCTGTAGACAGTCCACGTTTCAGAGCCAGATCGGAGGGCGGGAACCAGGGATCAAGGCCATAGGGAACAACGGTGTGAATATCCCCTCAGTCCATGACAACCGACAAAGCAAATTTCAGCTGTTCACAAAGACCACCAAAGTATTCACGCCTTAAACCTACAACCTTTCAGGCTACCTTACCAGAAGACTGCAGATGGAGAAGCAGAATTAGGATCATTGAGGCTGCTAAAAGACATTCAATGAGGTCACGGTTGATCTGATAATCCTCAACTCTGCTTTCCTGCAGAAAAAAAAGAAATTGCTGGAAAAGCTCAGCGGCATCTGTGGAGAGAGAAACAGAGTGAACATGCAGGTACAGCAGGTAGTGAAGAAAGCTAATAGCGTGCTGGCCTTCATAACAAGAGGGATTGAGTATAGAAGCAAAGAGGTTCTTCTGCAGCTGTACAGGGCCCTGGTGAGACCACACCTGGAATATTGTGTGCAGTTCTGGTCTCCAAATTTGAGGAAAGACATTCTGGCTATTGAGGGAGTGCAGCGTAGGTTCACGAGGGCAATTCCTGGAATGGCGGGACTATCTTATGTTGAAAGATTGGAGCGACTGGGCTTGTACACCCTTGAGTTAGAAGACTGAGAGGGGATCTGATTGAGACGTACAAGATTATTAAAGGATTGGACACTCTGGAGGCAGGAAACATGTTTCCGCTGATGGGTGAGTCCTGAACCAGAGGACACAGCTTAAAAATACGGGGTAGGCCATTTAAGTCAGAGATTAGGAGAAACTTCTTCACCCAGAGAGTGGTGACTATGTGGAATGCTCTGCCCCAGAGGGCAGTGGAGGCCCAGTCTCTGGATTCATTTAAGAAAGAGTTGGATAGAGCTCTCAAGGATAGTGGAATCCAGGGTTATGGAGATAAGGCAGGAACAGAATACTGATTAAGGATGATCAGCCATGATCATATTGAATGGTGGTGCAGACTCGAAAGGCAGAATGGCCTACTCCTGCACCTATTGTCTATTGTCTAACATTTCGGGTCCAGTGACCCTTCTTCAGAAATTTCCTGCCTTTCCTCATAACCCTTGATCCACTTGCTGATCAAAAATCTGTCTATTTCAGCCTTAAATATAGTTAATGGCCTAACCTCCGTAGTCCTTTGTGGTAAAGAATTCCACATTACCCTCTGGGGGAAGAAATTCCTCCTTGTCTCTGAATTAAAGCTGCCTCCCTTACTCTGAGACTGTGTGCTGTGGCCCCACAAGGGGAATAACTTCTCTGCGTTCACCCTGTCTTCAGAATCTCTTAGATTTCAATAAGATGTCTGCTCCATTTTCTAAACCCCAGTAAATACAGGCACAGCAACACTTTGTATGGTGCATTCCACAGTAGGCCATGCCTTACAGCTATAATCCACACCAGCTTTCCTGGTCACTGAATGAAGCAGCAGATTTGAGTAAGATGGAATAAGATGTGTTGGGTTCCATCACAGAAGCCAGATTGGACATTATTGGTCACTGGGCAATGAGTGAGGTGCAGTGGTTTAGACAGAGTACAACCTCCCTCAGTTCAGAGTTGTTCCTGTCCTTACTGAGGGAAATGGAGCATTGCCTCACTGCTCTATAGCATACTCTTTTGTGCAACATTCTTGGTCTTCTTTATGCTCACAGATGTATTTAAAGAGTCGGCTGATGTAAGGAAGACATTAACTTCATTTGAGGAACATCATCCTGAGTTTTCACCTTGCCACAAGGCTGCAAGGCAAAGAGAGAGCAAGATCGGATGACATTGCATCGTTTCCTGCAAATGACATGAACAGTGCCTTATGGAAGTGTCACACTGTTAGCGTAACCCCTTACCAAACCGTGTTCTGACCAGTATTCATCCCTCAATCGACATAAACACACACAAGGCAAAGCAGATCTGAATGAGCATCACGTGGCCTTTTTGTGGGAGCTTGCTGAGCACACATTGGATGCTGCATCCACTTCATTACGATAACTAAAATATGTCTCGTCAAGGCCCTCGGGATGCCCTGAGATCTGGAAAGACTCTACCTAAATGCGAGGTTTTCTTTCCCCCATTGTGTCATGTGACTTGCTTATTTTCTCCAATGCCATGCATTGCCCACTTGCTGCCTTTATACAGATGTGTGAATTTTAAAGGGAAAGATGCCTCATGTCCTTCCTGCTTGTCTCCTGGGCAGCACAATCCTAAATGCCGCTTAATGTCCAGGGAACGTTGTTAGTCACTCCAAGCTTAGAAACAAGCACAATGCCACCTAACACGCTGGTGAGGGCATTACACTCAGCTACCCCTGACCGAAATCAGACCAGCCGCAAAAGATATTTTCAATGTTAAAATGTAGGGCTGTATGTTTGACTGATATATATTAACATGGATCAGTAAAGCACAGGAACAGGCCCTTCGACCCATCATACCTGTGCCAGCCGTGACACCATTCTAAGCTAATCCCATCTGCCTACACACGGTCTGTCTCCCTCTATACCCTGCCTGATCATGTGTATCTAAATGCCTCTTAAATAGTGCCTTTGTATCTGCATTCTATCACCTCCCTCCTGGCAGCAGCATTGACATCAACAAGAAATTTACTAATTGTATGGAGGGGCAGAACAGATTGCATGGGGACAAGTTGAATTTTGTCACACTTCCTGTAATCTTTGCGCTCGAATACTTTGCAACATATTTTCACAAACTTGATTTGAAAGTGTATTTTTTTGGAGATTAGTATCGCAGCTCCCTGGTGCTGGACGGTTGTTGTAGCTCTCGAAACAAAGACATGGGACAGGAGAAGGTGCCACACTCTATTCCACCCCGAAGCCTCATGGCTGCGTAGAATCTGTTCGCGACAGTAAAATCGCTGCCTGAACTCTGGAACGTGAAAATGAGGATGCAGGGCTACAAACTTGCACAGAATTACTCTGTCATTATTCCTCACTAGACACCAGAAGCTACAAATAAGGAGGTTGATCAATTACAATGTGGCTTAGATTTTGCAATAAGTTTCAAAGTGCCAGAGGGGAAGGTTTTAAAAAGAAAAGATTAGAAATTACTATGAAGAAATTGCAAAAAATAAACACCTTTGGCAAGAATAAATAGTTTGTTGAACAATTCACTGCCTTTTAGCAGCTAACCCCTCTATCTCCCTCCCAGACAATACTCACAAGTTAAAAGGTACAGTCTGTGTCCAGGTCTTGTTTGCTGAGATTCTTTCCTTGTGTGAGGTTGTGGTGATGTGTGAATCCGAGCACAAACGTGGGGGAAAATCTCAACTCCTCTCCAACCCACCACCACTCCCAGTTCGACTTAATCCCTTTCATCGCCATTACAGAGTGGTCTACTGCTAATGTTCAATTTCAAACTGTGGTTCCGTGAGACAGTAAGGTAGAGGAGCAGAAGTCGGCCGTTCAGCCCATCTAGTTTGTGCTGCCATTCAATGGGATGGTGGCTGATTTGGTGATCCTCGAGCCCACTGTCCTCCTTAATTAGACCGTAAGACGGCCTCATTTGTTTGTCGATCTCTTTGCGCTGTGGACAACAGTTAATCGCAAATAGTCTCACTGTAACTTGAGGTGAGTACAACTGGGTGGGTAGATTTGTGGTGACTAAGTACAGATGTGCTCCTCCCTACTCTGTGCGGTGCAGACTGTAAAATAGTTACACCGTGCTTCACTAGATGATGCTTCACAGTCTCGGCTCAACTGCACTGTAATTTTCATTAGCATGACAGATGGGCACAAATGAAACAGTTCTGTCCCTTTGAAGGTCAATAATACTTTGCCTGCATCTTACCTTGGGAACTGGATGACAATAGCCACACTAACAATGCCGCTGGCATGGAGGCAAACCACATAAAAGACTGAAAAACAAACCGAAACACGCTGGGGACTGGAACTGTAAAAGTGGCTGATCAAGAAATGGCAGGCTGAAAGAAAATCAAATACAATTTAGACGGTATTGGGCTCATTTAGCAAGAAACCTCCAATCAATAAATCCCACTGGCTCCTCAACTGGGGCAGAAAATTGAATGGTTAAAAATAAATGAGAAGCAAACTTGCAGTTGACACGCAAAGCGACGATTCAAGTTCACATTTGAAACAAATCCAGATTTTTAAAGAATGGTCCTCCTACATGCAGAAAAGTCATGTTTTCCCTCCATGGCCCTGTTTCTCAATGTATTTTTTTTAAGTTTTAGAAGCTGCTGTTCCTTCAAGCCATTAACCAGCTTGGAAGTCCTGATCTCTCCCCATGGTGATTCAGTCATTTGGAGAAATGTACCACTCTCACGCCGTGACTGGAAACCTACGCATGAGCACAGTTGAGTTGAAACAGGTTCAGGAAGCATTGTTACTACAGAAGGGAGGAGGTTCAGAAGTTCACAAGATATAGGAGCAGAATTAGGCCATTTGGCCCTTGAGTCTGCTCCAACATTCAATCATGGCTGTGATGCTCCTCACCCCCATTATCTTGCCTTCAACCCATTAAACTTCTCCTTAAATTTACTCACTGTCCCAGCATCCACTGCACTTTGGGGTAATGAATTCTACAGCGCCCCAACTTTCTGGTGGCTCAGTGGTTAGCACTGCTGCCTCACAGCGCCAGGGAGCCGGGTTCAATTCCCACCTTGGGCAACTATCTGTATGGAGTTTACACATTCTCCCTGTGTCTGCGTGGGTTTCCTCCGAGTGGTTGGGCCAGCTGCATCCGAGAGGAAACCCACTCAGACATGGGGAGAACGTGCAAACTCTATACAGTCAGTCACTTGAGGCTGTAATCGAGCCTGGGCCCATCGTGCTGCAAGCCAGCAGTGCTAACCACTGTGCCGCCCCGAAGTAAAGTTATTCTGTTCCATTTTGCTTGTGTTTCATTTGGTAATCTTGCACATAAATTCTGGTTTTTTTAGATTAGATTAGGTTACTTGCAGTGTGGAAACAGGCCCTTCGGCCCAACAAGTCCACACCGACGCGCAACCCACCCAGACCCATTCTCCTACATTTACCCCTTCACCTCACACAATGGACAATTTAGCATGGCCAATTCACCTAATCTGCAAATCTTTGGACTGTGGGAGTAAACCAGAGCACCCAGAGGAAACCCACACAGACACGGGGAGAATGTGCAAACTCCACACAGACAGTCGTCCAAGGTGGGAATTGAACCCAGGTTTCTGCTGCTGTGAGGCAGCAGTGCTAACCACTGTGCCACCAAAACTGAGTGGTTAGGCCAGCTGTATCCCTCCTGGAATATCCACTCTACACCTGCTTAAAACAACCAGCAAAGTTAGGGTCTGGGCTAACTTTTTGAAATGTTTGGAGGGGGTCTGGCCTGGTTCCATACCAACATGAGTATATCTCACAGCCACACAGATAGACTTTAAGAATACATCATCATGAGCTACCATATTACAGAGGATGCTGGAAAGTACGGAAACAGACCCTTCGGTCCAACTCGTCCACGCCGACCAGATATCTAAACTAATCTAGTCCCATTTGCCAGCACTTGGCCCGTGTCCCTCCAAACCTTTCCTATTCATATACCCAACCAGATGCCTTTTAGATGTTGTCATTGTACCAGCCTCCTGTGGCAGCTCATTCCATACACACACCACCCTCTGCGTGAAAACGTTGCTCCTTAAGTCCCTTTTAATTTTTTTCCCCTCTCACCTTAAACCTATGCCGTCTAGTTCTGGACACCCCCACCCCAGGGAAAAAAAAACTTGTCTATTTACCCTATCCATGCCCCTCATGATTTTATAAACCTCTATAAGGTAACCCCTAGCTCCAGGGAAAACAACCCCAGCCTATTCAGCCTCTCCCGGTAGCTCAAACGTTCCAACCCTGGCAACATCTTTGTAAATCTTTTCTGAACACTTTCAGTTTCACAACAGCCTTCCGATAGGAGAGAGACCAGAATTGAGCACAATATTCCAACAGTGGCCTAACCAATGTCCTGTACAGCCACAACATGGCCAGTGTTGGAGGGTTTCAGCTGTCTGGATCCAATAAACCTTTTGAATTAAGTATGACCATTCTACAGAACTCACAGGAGATGAGCTTAATGCTGTTGACAGCAGGAGGAAGGTCAAACCAAAGGGGAGGACTGCAATAAGGTAGGGTACATTTAGTGTAGATGTCCTGGCACAAACACTAAGGAGAACGGTTGCACTAAAGGGATAAACAACTGGTCCAATGTTAGCATTACCTGCAGAAAAAAGACATTCACAGTCACTCTGACCAATGCTTTTTTATTTTACAACAGCTTTCACCACTTCCTTTGTGCTTTTTCAATAGTTTCTTTGCTGTTGAGCCTCTGTCATCCTCTACCCTATCTCAGACCTTCCCTTCGTTCCCCCTTACCCTGCAGTCCTTCACCACAAAAACAAAACAGGAGGGCTATTCCTCAAGGGAGTCCAGTCATCTCAGTCTAAGGATATGGGCTAGGCCGTTTAGGATTGACATGAGTTGGCCTTTCTTCACCCAGAGAGTGGTGACTCTTACACACACAGAGGCTGACAGCACTGAAAAGGCCCTTTGGTCCATTGCGTCCATGCCAGTCAAAAACAATCACAAAACTATTCTGATCCTATTTCCCAGCACTTGGCCCATAGCCTTGGCATCACAAGTGTACGCCTAACACTCCTTCAATGTGCTGAGGGTTTCTGCCTCTCCCATCCTTACAGGGAGTGAGTTCCAGATTCCCACCACCCTCTGGATGACAACAATTTTCCTCACATCTCCTCTAAACTGCCCACCTCTTCCCTTCAATCTATTCCCTCATTTCTCCACCAAGGGAAAAGTTTCTTCCCATCTATCCTATCAATGCCCCTCATGATTTTATACATTTCAATCATGCCCCCCTCAATCTCCACTGCTCTAAGGAAAAAAACCCAGTCTGTCCAATCTCTCTTTATAAATTAAACTCTCCAGCCCAGGCACCACACTGGTAAATCTCCCTCCACACCCTCTCCAGGGCTATCACATCCCCCCTATGATGTAGATTCCCAAACTGTGCACAATACTCTAGCCAGAGCCTAACCAACATTTTATACAGTTCCAACATCACCTTCCTGCTCTTAAACTATACACTTCATCTATTAAAATCAACTAGGTAAAAACAAGGACTGCAGATACTGGAAACCAGAGTCTAGATTAGAGTGGTGCTGGAAAAAGCACAGCAGGTCAGGCAGCATCTGAGGAGCAGGAAAACCAACGTTTCGGGCAAAAGCCCTTCATCAGGAACCTCCTATGGCAAGCGTCCCATACCCTTCCATAACCTTCTCAATCACTTTACCCACTAGTGTACATCCACACCAAGGTCCCTCTGATCCTTAATGTTTCCAATGATCACTTAATCGTGAGCTGCATTTCTCCTGCCCAGCTCCCATTAAGCAGTTCAGGCTAAAACATTGAATGTTTTCAGGAAGGAGGGTGACATAGCTTTTAGGGTTAAAGGGTCCACAGTGTATGTAGAGAAAACGGGAACAGGGGACTGTGTTGGATGGTCAGCTATGAGCATATTGAATGGGGGAGTGGGCTCAAAGGGCCAAGTGGGTGTTTTTTTTTATTTCTATGAACTCAACATCTCCCTTCAGCTCTTACGCAGAACCTTATTCAACTGGAAACAATATTCGTCCTCAGATGCTGCCAGGCTTGCTGAGATTCTCCATTATTTTCTCCTTTTATCCCTCCAAACTCTCATGTTTATTACCGTCAAAGAACGAGTACCTACTGCCTCTTTTTATTTCCCAACACTCTGAAGAGTCCGAACATCCATAGCTGACCAACGTACTAACATGAAGAGCTTGGCTGAGGGAAGCAAAGTGATACCATGACACAGGGAACCAACTTAGAACAGACTGGAAACTATTACGAAGAAAGACAATGATCTATGTTGCAGTTTTCATTACCACCATCGATGTCTCAAATCCCCATCAGAAACAATAGTGTGCTTTGGAAGTGCAGTGATCTAAGAAATACCACAGCTAATGTCCACACAATAAACTCCCACAAGCAGCAATCTCAAATACATTCAGAGTGAGGTCTATGATCAATGGTGGACCTAGACGTTGACTGCGTCCACTGCTTTTTGTCAATTTTATAGATGACTTGGATGTGAATAGAGGAGGTATGGTTAGTCAATCTGCAGATGACACCAATATAGAAGGTGTAGGGGACAGCAAAGATTACCTTAGAGTACAATGGGATCTTGACCAGAGGGTCAATAGGCTGAGGAGTGACAGATGGAGTTTAATTTAGGTAAATGCAAAGTGCTGCATTTTGAAAAGACGAATCGGGGCAGGGCTTAACCGTAAGGTCCTGGACAGTGTTGCTGAGCAAAGAGACCTTGGAGTGCAGGTTCATAGCTCCTTGAAAGTGGACTCTTGGGTAGATAGGATAGTGAAGATGTTTAGTATGCCTTCTTTTATTGGTCAGAGCATTGAGTATAGAAGTTGGGAGGTCATGTTGCGACATTGGTTAGGCCACTTGTGGAATATTGTGTGCAATTCTGGTCTCCTTCCTATTGGAAGGATGTTTTGAAACGTGAAAGGGTTCAGAAAAGATTCACAAGAATGTTGCCAGGTTTGGAGGATTTGAGGTATTAAGAGAGGCGCAATAGGCTGGGGCAGATTTCCCTGGGACATTGGAAGCTGAGGAGACACCTTATAGAACTTTATAAAGTCAGGAATTCCTGATGAAAGGTTTATGCCCGAAATGTCGATTCTCCTGCTCCTTGGATGCTGCCTGACCTGCTGTGCTTTTCCAGCACCACACTCCCAACTCTGTACATCTCTATGACTCTATTGCTATTGAGAGTTTGTTTTAGTGTCTCAGTTTGGTGGCCTTCTGATCTGTGTATTGTAAGGGTCTATGCTTAATTCTCACTCCACGATTTGAACACTGTACAGTCAGAGCCATACAGCAGTGAAGATCAGCAATTCTCACTTGCAATATTTTTGTGTCCCAGACCAAGGCAGATAATGACAGGTGCTGAGGCCACTTGTTGTATGAAGCTAAAGAGATCCCACAGCAATACGAAAAATATCGTGTTGATCTAACAGAAGGGGCAATGAAAATAGAAATAAGATAGCTTTACATTTTGATACATACATAGGCAAAGGTACAACAAAAAACTAATAACCTAATCAAAGCTGTACTTTCA
The DNA here is from genome assembly GCF_047496795.1 of Chiloscyllium punctatum. Classification (NCBI taxonomy): domain Eukaryota; kingdom Metazoa; phylum Chordata; class Chondrichthyes; order Orectolobiformes; family Hemiscylliidae; genus Chiloscyllium; species Chiloscyllium punctatum. The sequence goes on from NC_092753.1 coordinate 12,354,716, forward strand.
CTTGATAGTACAGAGTTTGATTATTGCTAAGAAAAGTCAATTCTGTTTAACCTCTTCAGGACAATTCGCAAGAATAGCAATTTAAGGGGAAACCACCTTTTATACGCTATGAGAGGAGAATGCTGTTTGGTTGGCAAGTGGACTCTAACTGGTAGAGGCTTTACAGTGGAGAATGCACCAGTTAATGATGATTGATAGATAACTGCCAGGCTGTGCTCGGGTTTTAAACCAGGCATATTGATTCTAGTAGGGGCAAGGCTTTGACAAAAAATGGCCTTTTCAGCATAAAACGTAAATCTTGCAATAAGCATATTTGACTGTCAAACATTTTCAAATAGAAATACTTGACGATTTCCTAATTTGTGTACATAAAAACCTTTCATCCACTGCACTACAAGAGGAATCACGCAGCTCAGTACTTACAAAACAATTGAAAACGTTCTCTTTCTTGAATTCTTTGGATAGCAAAGTCACGACTGGTGTCCTCAAATGATAAATGATGAAGTTTATCTCTTTCTGTGCACATCGTGATTGGAGCAGACCACATTTCTTGTCATGTTGTTATCTCCCTTTGTGTCTTGATGTTTTTCAGTTGTGAAAGTGACCTCTCTCCTGAGCTTTTGTTATGATAAGATGCAAAAAAGAACCACAACATTGCTGCCACAATATTGAAAGCCAGCTGAATCTTAGCTTGAGTGTTGACTTCAGACATACCCTGGTGGCATCAGTGTTCACACTGAGGTGCAGTGGAAACTGGAAATGATTTGGGTATGAGCTAGTGTTCTGTCGAGACGGATAGGAAAATATATAATTTTTGAAATACAGTAAAAACAAACACTGAATCTGGGCAGCGATCAACAGCGGAACAGATTCAGCAAATGACCAGCCCATGGAAACGTGGATGTGTACAGCGTAGTTATTTTTCTGTAGACGCTTTCTACTACATGTCATTGTACATTCCTGTCGTGTTAAGTGCACCACTGGATAACTCACCTCTGCACTCACTTAGTAGTCACTGCCTGGATCCAACACCAGACTGGCCAGACGTATATCACTATGTTGTACCGATTCACAGAAAAGTCGAAAGCATTCAATGGGAAGACCATTATCGGGGTGATGCATCTCTTACAGGAACAGTGAGCTTAACAACATGTGGAAGATTTGGTGTAGGGTCAACAGATATACTGAATAATCATAGAATCTCTATAGTGTAGAATCGGGTCCTTTGGCCCAACATATCCACACTGACCCTCCGAAGAGTAACCCACCCCGACCTATTCCCCTACCCTATTATCCTATGTTTACCCCTGACTAATGCTCCTAACCTACACATCCCTGAACGTCATGGACAATTTAGCATGACCAATTCATCTTTGGATTGAGGGAGGAAACCCAGTCAGACACAGGGAGAACGTGCACATGCCCCACAGACAGTCGCCCGAGGCTGGAATCGAACCCGGCTCCCTAGCACTGTGAGGTAGCATTGCTAACCACTGAGCCACCACTGAGGTGGTCCAAATGAAAACCCTCACTCTTTCCACCTGCCTTCATCACATATTGTTTTAGACATGGATGGAAGTTTCCCAGATCCATTGCTTCCTGAATGTTTTATACTATCAGCTGGGAAATGATTTGTCTTAAGGAAGAAGGTTCCTGTGGTGTGGCGAGTGAGACTTTTAATTTACTCCCTAAAGCCGACTCCATGTTTGGATCATGTGCACACCACTGCAATAACATGTTCAAATACATGAATCCTGTTCTCTTGATTTTTTTAAAATTCACTTGTGGGATGTAGGTGTTACTGGCTAGATTAGCATTTATTGCCCATCCTTAATTGCCCCTTTAGAAGGTGGTGGTCTTCTTGACCCGTCACAGTGCCTAAGCTGAAAGTTGACCCACAAAGTCCTTTAGGGAGAGAATTCCAGGATTTTGACCCAGTGACAGTGATGGAACGGTGATATATTTCCAAGTCAGGATGGTGAGTGGATTGGAGGAGAATTTGCAGGTGGTAGTGTTCCCACGTATCTGCTACTCTTGTCCTTCTAGATGGAAGTAGTCATGGATTTGGAAGATACTGTCTAAGGATCTTTGGTGAATTTATGTGGATCAGCTTGTGGACAGTACACACTGCTGCTACTGAGCATCGGTGATGGAGGGAGTGGGTGCTTGTGCATATGCCAGTCACTGGGCACCTTTGGCCTGGATGGTGTCAAGTTTCTTGAGTATTATTGGAGCTGCACCCATTCAGACAAGTGGGGAGTATTGCATCGCACTCCTGACTTGTGTCTGGTAGATGAAGGACAGGCCTTGGGGAGTCAGGAGGTGAGTTACTCACCACAGTATTCCTAGCCTCTGACCTGCTCTTGTAACTATTGTGTTTATGCCGCGAGTCCAGCTGAATTTCCAAGGATGTTGATAGTAGGGGATTCAATGATGGCATCACCATTGAATGCCAAGTGGTTGACGGTTAGATTGTCTCTATCAGTCACTGCCTGGCATTTGTGTGGTACGAACATTACTTGCTGATTTGTCAGCCCAAACCTGGATATTGCCCAAATCTTGTTGCTTTTGGACAGGGACTGCTTCAGTATCTGACACGAAGTGACGTTCTTCAACTCAGCCCTGAAGTATTCTCAGATGTTATCGTCACATTAATCACATACATCACCAAGAGGGGGCTGCTTGCAACTGTGGCCCTGCCTGACTCTCCAGACTATCAGGTCACCCCCTCGTTTCAGGTCAATAACCGTTAACACTCTCTCAGTACTTGTCCAACTGCTCTAGAAACTGCTGCTTATTCTTTTTTTCCCTTCCGCCACCCAGTTTCAAACGGTCTCTTCCTTTTCACCACAATAATGAGAGAAATCAATCCAAGACAAATTCAATCTGTTCTGATTACAAGCAGAAGAAACTCATACATTTCAATATATTGTGTTCACTTGGTGTCAAGCTGAGAAAAGAATATTTTTCACTCTTTGTGTATAGAGAACAAATGCATTTTAAAAAAAAATTCTCAAAGTATTTTCATACCTGTCCTCATCGTTAAGATGCCATGTAAGGGCACCTTTATTGAGTGATTGTGAGAGGGCTAAATGGATCACGTGACAGCCGCAGGTCAAGGGGAACGTGCAGTACTGAGAGTCGTGAACATTGGGTAATCATCGGTGAACGTCCCGATTCTTGAACTTATGATGGAGGGTCTCTTCCTCTAGGTATAAGTCCAAAATTAACCCTTATTGCCTCGTTTTGGTCTGGAGACTAAGTCTTTCTATGATCCCAGACTTCTCATGGCATTGAATTCCAGCGGGCCTTTGCCAGTCCTTTGACCTCTCACCAGTCAGTGTTGTTGAGAACAGTTTGCAGACAAAACAGTCAGCACAATTGTTGGAGAGCATAGTAGCATTTTTCACCAGGACTCGTTGCTGAATTTAATAGATCCTTTGAAGGACATCTAACTTTGAGTTTGAACTAACCTTCCACAAACAGGTCATTCCAATGTTGAATCATAGAATCCCTACAGAGTCAAACAGATATACTGAAGAACCCTGCTTTTCATAGAATCCCTACAGCGTGGAAACAGGCCCTTTCGCCCAACTAGTCCATACTGTCCCTTCGGAGAGCAACCCAACCAGACTCATTCCCCTATCCTATTACTCTACATTTTACCCCTGACTGATGCACCTAACCTACACACCCCTGAACACTATGGGGCAATTTAGCATGGCCAATTCACCTAACCTGCACATCTTTGGATTGCAGGAGGAAATTGGAGCACCCGGAGGAAACCCACGCAGACACAAGGGGAACGTGCAAACTCCACACAGACAGTCGCCTGAGGTTGGAATCGAACCCAGGTCCCTGGCGCTGTGAGGCGGTAGTGCTAACCACTGAGCCACCGTGCCTCACTAAGTCACAGTCTGAGGGACCTTTCTGTATCCAGGGACCAAGATCATTGGGCTTCGTGGAGTGATGTTCTTCAGCTCAGCCCTGAAGTATTCTCAGATGTTATCGTCACATTAATCACATACATCACCAAGAGGGGGCTGCTTGCAACTGTGGCCCTGCCTGACTCTCCAGACTATCAGGTCACCCCCTCGTTTCAGGTCAATAACTGTTAACACTCTCTCAGTACTTGTCCAACTGCTCTAGAAACTGCTGCTTATTCTTTTTTTCCCTTCCGCCACCCAGTTTCAAACGCTCTCTTCCTTTTCACTACAATAATGAGAGAAATCAATCCAAGACAAATTCAATCCGTTCTGATTACAAGCAAAAGAAACTCATACATTTCAATATATTGTGTTCACTTGGTGTCAAGCTGAGAAAAGAATATTTTTCACTCTTTGTGTATTGAGAACAAATGCATTTTTAAAAAAAATTCTCAAAGAATTTTCGTACCTGTCCTCATCGTTAAGATGCCATGTAAGGGCACCTTTATTGAGTGATTGTGAGAGGGCTAAATGGATCACGTGACTGCTGCAGGTCAAGGGGAAGGTGCAGTACTGCGTAGGTATTTTTGAAACTGATTTATCCTTCTATTGTTCATCACTCTGAACCCCAAGAGCCAAGGAGTCTGAGCACTGCATTTCTTAGATGGAACCTGGGAGTAAACCAAGTTTAATATCCAGGCAGGGGTCTTTTATATATGATAAATGATCAGACAGTCATTGCATAGCCTTGCAAGCATTTTTACTTCGGTACGATAACAAAAATGTTTGTTTTAGAGAGTCCTTTTTCCTGTGTCTCCTTTACGTTTCAACTGATTATGTACAAGTTGAGATTTAGTCTTTTTTTTAACCCCACCAACGGCTTAGAGGCAACTCATATTGTGAGGCTCTGAACTGTACTTTGTACCTAATTCCAGCACGATCCACTAGACTTGGCTATAATCTGAAATGCAGCAAGATGAAGACTTTGTTTTCCACAGTGGCTCATCAATTTATGGAAAATAGGCAAATGATTGTGATCTGCTCTTTTTCACAAAGGTACTTTTGAGCCTGTTTCAGTTTACTTTGGAAGGAGGTCTGTCTCTTGAGGTATTTTGTAACCCGCACACCCAGATCACATGGCTTAGTGGTCATGTCTTTGGGAGAGCAAAGTACCTAATTGATGAACAAGATGTCACTCTGAAGCCAAGGCAAACAAAACGTCCACTTCATTGGCCTACACCAATCCACTTACAGCTTCCAAAGGCATCCGGGGGTAGATTTTTCACATTGTCCTTGCCTAGACGGTTTCTAAACTCTCCTTCCTGTTAAAATGAGAATGAGAGACAGGAGGGAGAGCTAGAACCAGCCAAAGACAGAAAAAGAAATTGAAGACGCTTAAGTTTCAACTGATTATGTACAAGTTTTGATCAGTTTAGATTAGATTAGACTAGATTCCCTACAGTGTGGAAACAGGCCCTTCGGCCCAACCAGGCCACACCGACGCTCCAAAGAGTAACTCACCCAGACCCATTTCCCTCTGACTAATGCCCCTAACGCGATGGGCAATTCAGCATGGCCAATCCCCCTAACCTGCACATCTTTGGAGTTGTCGTAAACATGGTGTTTTTGCTTCAGAAGAATGTACAAAAAAGGAAGGAAAAGCTGAAGGAGGAGTGGAGTTCCATAATTTAGTATCCCAGGGAAAAATGCCTCAGAGTCAGGGGCTGTATTATGAGACTGATGTGAGATACTGGAGGAAGAGGCAGGGTACAGTTGCTGTAGAAACAATAGAATAGGCCCGAGAAAGACGCTCAGTGGTAGGAGTGATATCAGGGTTAACATTGTATGGAGCAGTCTTTCTGACATTTTTTAACATGAAGATTGATAGACCAAGTGACGTAGTTTTGCTCATAAATTGGTTTGAAAGCCATTGTGTTATACATATTCAAGAGAAAGAGATTCATCAATGTTTTGAAACAACTACCACTAAAATCCCAATTTCCTGCCCTTGTCCCATACCTTTGGATGTTGTGATATTTGAAGTGCTCATCCAAATATTTTTTGAAGGTTGTAAGGTTTCCAGCCTCCACTACCATCCCAGGCAGTGCATTCCAGAATCCCACCACCCTCTAAGTGATAAACATTTTTTTTCCCAAATCCCCTCTGAACCTCTCTGCCCCTTACCCCAAAATGACGCCCTCTCCTGACTGACCCCTCAACCAAGGGGAACAGCTGCTCTCTACTCACCCTGCCCACACCGCTCATAATCTTATACACCACAATCATGTCCCCCCTCAGCCTTCTCTATCCTAAAGAAAACAATCCAAGCCTGTCTAGTCTCTTAAGAGAGACACTAGAAAGATGACATGCCAATGGAAGCTATTGCCATTTGCAACTGAATATTGTTTTCCTAGTCACACTGGCTGTGACTGTAATATTTGTGAATACTAACTAGCTGTCATAAACATTCATTGGATTTTTCACTGCCACAGTGCCAATGTCCTAGTCTCTCATATCACAAGTGAATCTGAAGCACTGCCACACCAGGTAAAGACACCTTGGGGACAGGACCCACAGCATAAACATCCCTCGGTATACTTGGTTCAGAAAGGAGGGAAAGCCTGAGTTTCTGTAAAGGGTTCCCTCTGATAGTCTGCAAAAATAGCGAGGAAGTTCCTTCTGTGCTCCATGCCTGATGAATCCACAGATTTCCCATTCAAGTCATGATGGGAAATCAGGAGAGACCCTGTGGAATTCTTAAACTCCCGTTTCTCCCTGTGTGCTGATGCTGCTGCATTAACACGGTCATGTTGCCCTTGGTTTTGTTTTCAGAGAGGTCATAAAAGACACACTCTCCGAAAAGTCTAAGTTGAAGGGTTTTAGGGCCAGTTTGATTATAACTAACAGATACCGCCTCAGGAAAAAGGCTTTCAAGTTTAAAAATAACCCTTGTACAGTGAAAGGGGAGTGGCCAGTTCTCCCAGCTCAGCTTCCCTCTGGTTTGGTTTGGTCTGGTTTTTGTCAGCCTGGCTATTCACTGAAAGCAGTCGGGCAGGTTTAAAGCCGCTGGACCCAAAGGAGTAGGCCCATGCTGATCCTCCTCTCTCTCTGACATCTCTCCTGGAAGACCCTGTGTTTGAGTTTGTGCCAAGGGGTGTTTAGGGGGATTGTTGCAAGTTTTGGGAACTGCATCATTAATGTGGCAGGATTTGTTTGGTTTTCGGGTAGGTTAAGTTATTCGGTATTCTGTCCTCTTTTGTCTGTGTTTCATTCGGTAATCTTGTAAATAAATTCTGTTTTGTTTAGAACAAAGTGGTTTGACCATCTGCCTCCCTCCCGGAATATCCACGTTACACCTGCTTTAAACAACTGGCAAAGTTAGGGTCTGGGCTACTTTCTGGAAATGTTCTGAGGGGGGTCGGGCCTGGTCCAGAACACCTGTTTCAAGATAAGCTGGGGGTTTCTCCTGTTGAATCTGCTAACATTCTTCCCTCATCTGAGTGGGGAACTGTAAAGTAGGCAATGGGTCACTTGGCTCACTCACGGTTTGGTGGGATCTTCCTGTGCTTCATCCAGCCGCCTGCACAAGAACCAGCGACTGCGCGAGAAAAGTAAATGATCGGATGTGAAGTGGAGCTGGGAATGTTTTGTGGCTGCAATGCCATATAAAATCAAATTTGTTCCCATTTTGAGATGGATTTTAACATTCTGTGGTGAGCTCCGAGCTGTTCATAGAAAAGCGAGCATTGACAAAACCTCTTAGCCACTGAGTAATTCTGACCTCCATGTGTTGGCTGCGATTTCTTGATTATCCAAACTCAAAATGTCTACTATGTCGAGTCTTCGAATGTATACATTTGTGAAAGACAGGAGCTACCTTATATAAAGCAGGAGGGGAAGGCGTGTGGTACAGTGGGCACTGCACTACCTCTGGGCCAGAAGCCCCAGGTCTGAGGGCCACCTCAGGTCTTCTTGCTAATGGAAGCTGTGCTTATAACGTGGCCAAATGAATTGACACTAGTCTGTAAACCCTTAAATATACCTGATCGTGTCGGGGAGACTGCCATCTTACAGAAGGCAATGGTAAACAACTGCCTGGGCCAGTCCTAGGGAAATCTCGAGATTAACCCTTGGCAATGACGATGGGAGAATATATTGATTTTGAGGTTGGACAGGACATAGAGTCATAGAATCAGACCGTTTGGTCCAACCCGTCCATGCTGACCAGATATCCCAGCCCAATCTAGTCCCACCTGCCAGCACCCAGTCCATATCCCTCCAAACCCTTACTATTCATATACCCATCCAAATGCCTCTTAACTATTGCAATTGTACCAGCCTCCACTACTTCCATACCTGTACCACCCTCTGTGTGAAAAAGTTGGCCCTTACTTCTCTTTTATATCTTTCCCCTCTCACCCTAAACCTATGCTCTCTAGTATGGACTGCCCCACCCCAGGGAAAAGACTTTGTCTATTTATCCTATCCATGCCCCTCATGATTTTATAAACCTCTATAAGGTCACCCCTCAGCCTCCGACGTTCCAGGGAAAACAGCCCCAGCCTGTTCAGCCTCTCCCTACTGCTCAAATCCTCCAACCCTGGCAACATCCTTGTCAATCTTTTCTGAAACCTTTCAAGTTTCACAACATCCTTCCAATAGGAAAAAGACCAGAATTGCATGCAATATTCCAACAGTGGCCTAACCAATGTCCTTAAAGCTGCAATATGACCCTCCCAACTCCTGTACTCAATACTCTGTCCAATAAAGGAAAGCATACCAAACGCCTTCTTCACTATCCTATCTACCTGCGACTCCACTTTTAAGGAGCTTTTGGTGAGGCTGCTTTTGGCAGGATATTATTAAACTGGTGAGGGTCCAGAAAAGATTTGCAAAGGTGTTGCCAGGACTGGAGGGTTTGAGTTATAAGGAGAGGCTGGATAGGCTGGGATTTTATACACTGGTGGGAATGTTGAGGGGTGACCTTGTACAGGTCTACATCATCATGAGGAGCATGGATAAGATGAATGGCAGGTGTCTTTTCCCTCGGGAAGGTGAGTTCAAAACTAGAGGGCATAGGTTTAAGGGGAAATTTGGAAAGGGACCTGAGGGTCAACTTTTTCATGCAGAGGGTGGTTGGCATGTGGAATGAACTGCCAGAGGAAGTGGTAGATGTGGGTACAATCTTTAAAATACATTTGGATGGGCGCACGAGTAGGAAAGGTTTAAAGGGAGATGGGCCAAATGCAGGCAAGTGGGAATATTTTAGTTCGGGAAACTTGGTGGGCAAGGATGAATTGGGTCGAAGCATCTGTTTCTGTGCTGTGTGACACGATGACGCTAATTGGACATGCTGAGATTCAAGGTCACCACCTTCCAGTTGCCCCTTTAGCACTCGGACCTCATTGGCAGCAGCTCGATTGGATTGCAAGAGTGAGGTAAATGGGAATGAGAGAGTGAGGCATACGGCAGCGAAGACCCATCTGCAGGTATCCCTGCTCGGATGGAAGTTCATGTCGGCCACAGCATCCTGAGGCTCCCCCAGGACCCCTTGCCCCATAGCCTGTGCCATTTCCTGAATATGTATAGCGTGTCTTTCCACCTTTCTGTACAGGTTGCTGCTGCACGGACATACCTTGGTGTGCTTGTTTACCAACGGACGGCAGAGATCCCCAGTGGAGGGCTCTCCACGCAGGAGTCCTCTCACTTTCCCATAGGGACACAGGGTGAAGGGTGTTGCACACAGCAGTCCCTTATAACCGCAGCTTGCAGTGGTTCACAGATTCCCGGCCCAACCATTTGCTGTAGAGTCCGTGTACCATGTACATATTGGTTGTGGGCAATTGCATTCCCTTCTTGGTTATTTGAAAAACCTTCCGTTGTGTTTTTTGGTTGCACCACGATCGTTGGGGCACCCCGGTGCAGAGAGGTGCGGGCAGATCAGAGGACACCTTTTGTGGGCCTCCTCCTCGGCCTAGCCAGGCTGGCAATAAACCAGGTCCAGGCAGCAGGGGCCGTCTCTGCCCCTCTTCCACAGTTATGCTCAAGCCCGCACAGTGAGCAAGTGGTGTATATCGATGCCTTTAGAGAGAGATGGGCACCGCCAAGGTTACAGTGCTTTATTTCCCTCCAACTTCCTACTCTCCCTGCCCCACCACCACCTTTGTTAACTTTCAATGTAAGTGACTTTACTTGGAAATACTCAATTGGAAACATGAGGGTTTTTGCTAGCATTAAAAAAAACAAACACTGATGTCACGGTGATTTTGGCAGGAGGGCTGGTCAGTTGTGTGCGATAACACTTCTGGGTAGGAAATTTTTTTAAAAAAGAGGGAAAGTAGAGGAATGAGTTAGGCTCTGCTGAAGGGCTCCGGCCCCAAACGTCGACTTTCCTGCTCCAAGGGTGCTGCCTGACCTGCTGCGCTTTTCCAGCACCACACTGTCAACTCTGACCTCCAGCATCTGCAGACCTCACTGACTCCTGCTATTGTAAGGCACCAGCTGCAGCACTCCCTCGGTCCTGCATTGGAGTGGTGCCTGAGGTTTTGTTGAATGGGAGTTGAACTGAGCAAAATGGGTGGGACAGGGCTTCAGGCACAAGAACAGAATGGTTTCTCAGGAGTTTGAACATTCAGCAATCCCACAATCCACCATTCATGTGCTCATTTGGCAGGAGTATAGACTGGCCACTCCACACTGTTGGTCCTTTAATTGAACTCTACTTTTAAATTTACATTTAATCTTCTGCATTAGTTTGGCCTTCCAATTGAAAGAGAGAAGAATAGCTATTCGGACCAGTTTCCCTCATAGATTAGATTCCCTACAGTGTGGAAACATGCCCTTCAGCCCAACAAATCCACACAGACGCTCCAAAGAGTAACCCACCCAGACCCATTTCCCTCTGACTAATGCACCTAACACTACGGGCAATTTAGCGTGGCCAATTCACCTAACCTGTACATCTTTGGACTGTGGAAGGAAACCAGAGCACCCAGAGGAAACGCACACAGACACGGGGCGAACAAACTCCACACAGACAGTCACCCGAGGTTGGAATCGATCCTGGGACCCTGGCGCTGTGAAGCGGTGGTGCTAACCACTGAGCCACCGTGCTGCCCTCTTTGAAGGAGGTGAAAATTACCCATAGCCCAAGAAGAATTTCATGCAATGGGAATTTTTAAAGGTTTTTAAAGACAATAACAAGTAAAATCAGCACACACTCCCTCCCTGGAGGCATGAGTTTTGCGATGGATTTTAGGGCATTTAAAAAACAGATGGGATTTTAAAAGGCAAGGTTGAGGGCAAAGACGAGAGATGAGGAAATGAAAGATCTGTTAAATGAGAGTTAACAAACTGAGATGGGAAATTTTCCAAGACAAGTCACAGTGGCTCAGGGATTGACAACAGATGTGAAGATTGCTACATGCGAAGCAGCCTCAGAAACACTGAAAAGTGGACAAGCTCCTGGAACCCAGGAAGGTCTCTCCAGAATTCTCTTTCCCACACTATGATTCCTGGCTGCAGTTGCCTGGAGACCTGAGGGGCAAGTCTAACTCCTCATGATTATGTCGAAGACTAAACAGCGGGCCGTGGTGAGCTATTTGGCTGCAGGGCCATCACAGCAGAGTCCAATCCTGTCCTCACACTGGCACACCTCGAGCAAGATTCAGTAGAATCTTGACCATCTCTGAGACCAGTTAATGTAACACTCAGTCAGGAGCCATCCTGGGGCTGCTGCTATTCCAGAAAGAATTCAGATGTAAGGAAGACATCTGGGGTACACGGTGGCTTAGTGGTTAGCACCGCTGCCTCACAGCGCCAGGGTCCCAGGTTCAATTCCTGCCTCGGGCGACTGTCTGTGTGGGGTTCGCACATTCTCTCCGTGTCTACACAGATTCCCTCTGGCTTCCTCCCAAGATGTGCAAATTAGGTGAATTGGCCACGCTAAATTGCCCCATAGTGTTCAGGGATGTGTAGGTTAGTCAGGGGGAATAGGTCTGGGTGAGCTACTCTTCAGAGGGTTGCTGTGGACTTGTTGGGCCAAGTTTCCGTGCTGTAGGGATCCTATAAACAAACGGCATGGTTAATGTTGGATTGTCATGGAGGAACATTGCATGGCCTGCATAAAGGAGCACAAAAGATAGGGAAGAATATGCATTTATACAATGCCTCTCACAATCTCCAGATGGTGTGAAGAATTTTTTTAGTAAGTGAAGTACTTCTGAAATGCTCTTGTTGTTGTCATGTAGGCAATACTCCAGCCAATTTATCCTGAGAAAACTCAACAAATAGCAAGGAGATCAATGAGAGATGAAGCTGATTTTTAACTATAATTCCACTTCTTTATCCAGAGAATAACTTGCATTCTCCCGAGGACCCCGGAAGTGGGGGTGTAGGGGGAAGTGGGTGAGATTTAACAGGCCTGGAAAGTTCCATGGAATGGCAGCACTTGGGAGTGTCAGTCACCTTGCCTTACTGTGGCATTTTGCAGTGGGACAGGTGGAGGAGGGTTGGGGAGGTGGAGTCCAAGGTAGAGGTGGTGTGGGGATGGGGATGGGGATGGGTGTGGTGGCTTTCAGTCGCCAGTCCTTTGATCACCATTTTTGCTCCTGATTGGCCCCAAATTGGGGCGAATGGAGACTCTCTCCTTCCCCACCATACCAGCAGACAGGCCATCTAGTTTTACTGTCTCTGTGGATCCTCTCACCCGGCACTTAACGGTGGAGATGGCAAGAACAGGGTGAGTATCTCTCACCCAGACAGATGGCAAGCTCACCCAGTTATTTGCCCTTCTTGAAGGTAGGTCTCACCACTGAAAGCATGCAAATCGGTTGACTAGCCCAAGGCTAGTAACCCATGATGCCTGACTTACACACGTCATAACCTCAAAACAATTGGCTCGTCACAAGACAGCCGTTGCTAAATTAACCACCCCACTCTCCAACTCCTGCTGGTACGTCAACTCCTGGGATTGAAAACAGCAATAAAACCCAGGGTCAAATGTGCACTGGAAAATTCCTCTCCAAGCCTCACAATCCAACAAGCCAGCCCAGGACGTTCACAAGGAGCAAGTGTTATCTCTCAAGATCTCCATTTGCTATGCAAAAATCTTATGGTATAGTGGGTACCAGCCAGGTTACTGAACCCGAACTCTGTTAGTCACAGAATTGATCTGAAAGGGGTCTTTCAGAAGCTGTCAATTCGCCTGGAAGGTGAATCGGGAAGTGAATGTTGATAAGGAAGATGCACATTGACTCACACACAGCAACCGGCTCAGTTACTGGTCCCCAAAGGAAGATAAAGAAAGTCTCTGTGAAGATACAGAACAAATATGATTTCCTCTCACAAAGTGCTTCAAGTGCTGGAGATCTAATAAAAGTAGAAAGTGCTGGGGAAACACAGCAGGTCTGGCAGCAACCGTGGGGGTGGCAACAGAATGAATGCTTCGAACCCAGTGATCCTTCTTCAGAGCTGTTTATATGATCATCTCTATGATGTGAACTTTGACCCAGGCAGAAAACAGCCCAGCTTTCTCCTGATGCAGAGCGATTCAGCAGCATGGTTTGTAGAGAGCCGCTACTCTGTCAGCAACTGGTTAACAGCCCTTCGATTCCTGCCTTGTGTAGTTTAAATAATGTGTCATGCATAAACATGGCGTGTGGAGGATGCTATGGATTCAAGTCAATTCTAGAGAGAGCTGCCAGGAATTTTCGCCACTTCCTTTGATTCCTGAAGCTAGAGAGAAAGCCCTTCTGTTAGTCTATAGGCTCTCAGGTTATCACAGCTGTCATCCCCAGTCAATCGCATACCCCTCCCTTTCAAACACTTGCACATAATACACCGAGGCATCCTTTGAAGAGATGAAGGAAAATAGATCAAAGGGCGAGGTGCACAGCAAAGGAACACAAGAGAATACAGAGGAGAGTGGATAAGAGAGAATATATTCATCAATGTCCCCTGCAGTTCTCCTGATGGATGCAGCTTGCCACTTTTACACACGTTGAAATTTCTGATGTGTGGCAAGAGTCGCAGGTCCCAAGCTTGTGACTAGTAATCACCTGATGTTCCCTACCCTGACAGTTCGAACAGCAGTGGGAGCTGGGCTCCTTGAGTCTGCTTGAAAAGGCCATGTACCTGGCTGGACCACTGTTAGCAAGTCATCTGACCTTAAGATAACCTACTTACAGAAATAAATCCAACCTTTGCGATTGCAATGACAACTGGCAATGCAAAGAGCTTTGATTCCACGCTGGGTTACGAGACATGTGAATACAAGGAGAATGACTGGCCCTTGATTCCTTTTAAATAAACAACCGACAGTGGGAGAATTGCTGACATCCTATGTGCATATAAGCTCGGCTGACTTTGTAAATGAGTTACCTGTGGGGAGCCTTGCTCAATTAGGAGTCAATCAACAGTGCAGTTTTTTGAGCTCTATCTGACCTGCTTTCCCGATTAACAACACTCCTGTTGTCATCCAGCAACATGGATTTGGAGCTGGAGTTGAACACTCAGCCCATCGAAGCTGCTACCCCATTCAAGAAAATCACTGCTCTTGTGAGCTCACATTCCCACCTATGGCTGACAACTATATTCACTCATTTGGTTATTCAGAATCTATCTATCTCCGCCGTAACAAGATTCCAAGATTCTGGCTTTCAGGACGGATTTGCTCGAAGACTGGGAAAGGGCACCTGGCGAGGATTCCATTGCTGGCCTGAACACATCCAACAAGTCCTCAAGGTAATGATGCTTCTTGGGTTGGAGATAGGTTTGTAGTGGTGTTTCTCGGGTTGGACCATAAGACCATAAGACATAGAAGTGGAAGTAAGGCCATTCAGCCCATCGGATCCACTGCACCATTCAATCATGGCTGATGGGCATTTCAACTCCACTTACCGCACTCTCCCTATAGCCCTTAATCCCTTGCAAGATCAAGAATTTATTAATCTCTGCCTTTAAGACATTTAATGTCCTGGCCTCCACTGCGCTCTGTGACAATGAATTCCACAGGCCCACCATTCTAAATTGACCCCCTCTAATTCTAAGGCTGTACCCACGGGTCCTAGTCACCCTGCCTAACAGAAACAACTTCCCAGTGTCCACCCTTTCTAAGCCATGCATTATCTTGTAAGTTTCTATGAGATCTCCCCTCAACTTTCTAAACTCTAATTAATACAATCCCAGGAGTCTCAGCAGTTCATCGTATGTTAGGCCTACTATTCCAGGGATCATCCGTGTGAATCTCCGCTGGACACGCTCCAGTGCCAGTATGTCCTTCCTGAGGTATGGGGCCCAAAATTGGAAACAGTATTCCAAATGGGGCCTAACCAGAGCTTTATAAAGTCTCAGTAGCACATCACTGCTTTTATATTCCAACCCTCTTGTGATAAATGATAACATTACATTTGCTTTCTTAACCACGGACTCAACCTGCAAGTCAACCTTTAGAGAATCCTGGACTACCACTCCCAGATCCCTTTGTACTTTGGCTTCATGAATTTTCTCACCCTTTAGAAAATAGTCCATGCCTGTATTCCTTTTTCCAAAGTGTAAGACCTCACATTTGCTAATGTTGAATTTCATCAGCCATTTCCTGGACCACTCTCCTAAACTGTCGAAATGTTTCTGCAGCCTCCCCACCTCCTCAGAACTACCTGCCTGTCTGCCTAACTTCATATCATTGGTGAACTTCACCAGAATGCCCCCAGTCCCTTCATCCAGATCATTAATATATAAAGTGAACAGCTGCAGCCCAACACTGAATCCTGCAGGACATCACTTGTCACTGGCTGTGTTCCGAAAAAGAACCTTTTATCCCAACTTTCTGCCTTCTGTCAGACAGCCAATCCTCAATCCGTACCAGTAGCTCACCTCGAACACCATGGGCCCTCACCTTACTCAGCAGTCTCCCATGAGGCACCATAATCAAAGGCCTTTTGAAAGTCTAGATAGATGACATCCACTGGGTTTCCCTGGTCTAATCTACTTGTTACCTTTCAAAGAGTTAGAACAGGTTTGTCAGGCACGACCTCCCCTTACTAAGTCCATGCTGATTTGTTCTAATCCAACCCTGCACTTCCAAGAATTTAGAAATTTCATTCTTAACAATGGATTCTAGAATTTTACCAACAATCGAGGTTAGGCTAATTGGCCTATAATTTTCTGTCTTTTGTCTTGATCTTTTCTTGAACAAGAGGGTTACAACAGCGATTTTCCAATCATCTGGGACTTTCCCTGACTCCAGTGATTTTTGAAAGATCACAACCAACATTTCCGCTATTTCCTCAGCCACCTCTCTCAGAACTCTAGGATATAGCCCATCGGAACCAGGAGATTTATCAATTTTTAGACATTTTAGCTTTTCTAGCACTTTCTCTTTTGTAATTGCTACCATACTTAACTCTGCCCCTTGACTCTCCTGAATTGTTGGGATATTACTCATGTCTTCCACTGTGAAGACTGACACAAAGTACTTATTTAGTTCTCCAGCTATTGCCTTATCTCCCAGCATTAGCTTTCCTGCATCAGTTTGGAACGGCCCAATTTCTATTTTGGCTTCTCGTTTGTTTCTTATGTATTGAAAGAAACTTTTACTATCATTTTTAATATTACTAGCTAGCCTACCTTCATATTTGATCCTCTCCTTCCTTATTTCTCTCTGTTAATCTCTGTTTGTTTTTGTAGCCTTCCCAATCTCCTGATTTCCTGGTGCTCTTGCCCACTTTATAGGCTCTCTCTTTTTCTATGATACATTTCCTGACTTCCTTTGTCAGCCATGGCTGTCTATTCAACCCCCACACCCCCCCCCCCCACCACTGGATATTGTTTCTTGTCTTTGGGATGTTCCTCTGTGCTGTGTCCTCAATTACACCCAGAAACTCCTGCCATTGTTGCTCTACTGTCTTCCCTGCTAGGCTCTGCTTCCAGTCAATTCTCATGCCCCTGTAATTGCCTTTATTTAACTGTGACACCATTACATCCAATTTTGCCTTCTCTCTTTCAAACTGCAGACTGAACTGTACCCTATTATGATCGCTGCTTCCTAAGAGTTCCCTTACTTTAAGATCTTTGTTAAAGTCTGGCTC
Source organism: Chiloscyllium punctatum (assembly GCF_047496795.1). Classification (NCBI taxonomy): domain Eukaryota; kingdom Metazoa; phylum Chordata; class Chondrichthyes; order Orectolobiformes; family Hemiscylliidae; genus Chiloscyllium; species Chiloscyllium punctatum. The sequence continues at coordinate 12,371,730 of NC_092753.1, forward strand.
ATTACATAGCTGGGTTGGAGGTAGGTTTGAGGTGTTGTTTCTCAGGGTGGAGGTACGTTTGTGGTGCTGTTCCCTCAGAGACTGGTATTACTTTTCCTGGTGTATATCAATAATCTGGATCTTGCTGCGCAGAGGACAATTTCAAAATTTGCAGATGGCACTAAAACTGTGTGGGGCTCCAAAAGGCCACTGACAAGTTGGTGGCTTGGGCAGTTGCATGCTACACTGCAGGAAAGACGTGAATGCATTTGGGAAAGTGCAGGAGCAGTTTACAAGAACGGTTCCAGGGATAACGCACTTCAGTTGTGAGGATAGTCTGAAGAAGTTAGGACTGTTCTCCTTGGAAAGAAGAAAGCTGAGAGGAGATTTGACAGAGGAGTTTTCACAACCACTGCCTATCTGTGATCTCCAAGGCACAAGTCAGGACTGTGAGGGAATACTCCCCACTTGACTGGATGGGTATAGATCCAATAACACTCAAGAAGCTTGACTCCATCCAGGACAAAGCAACCACTTGATTGGCACCACATCCACAAGCATCCACTCCCTCCACCAACGCTGAGTGGCAGCAGTGTGTGCTATCTACAAGATGAGCAGGATGGTGAGTGCCTGGAGGCGAACTTGCAAGTGGTAGTGTTCCCATGGTTCTGCTGTCCTTGTCATTCTAACTGGCGAATGGCAATTTGCAGATGGCACTAATCTTGGAAGCACTGTAAACTGTGAGACGTTCAGTGTGGGACACCAAAAGGGCACTGACAAGTTGGTGGTGTGCGCAGATGTGTTCCACACTGCAGGAAAGTAGTCATGGGTTTGGAAGATGCTGTCTAAGGAGCCTTGGTGATTTTCTGCAGTGCATCTTATATTTGGCACATACTGCTGCTACTGAGTGTACTGAGGAGGGAATGGATGGCACGTAGTAATCAGCAGGAGGTTTCCTTGACCATGTTTAACCTGAATCCATAAGACTTCATGGGGTCCAGAGTCAATGTTGAGGACTCTCAGGGGAACCCCCCTCCTGACTGTATACCCACTGTGCCAACACCTCTGCTGGGTCTTTCTTGTTGGTGGGACAGGACATATCCAGGGATGGTGGTGACTGGGACATAGTCTGTAAGCTATGATTCTGTGAGTACGACTATGTCAGATTGTTGCTTGACTTGTCTGTGAGACAGCTCTGCCAATTTTGGCAGTAGCCCCTAGATGTTAGTAAGGAGGACTTTGCAGGGTCAACAAGGCTGTTTCTGCCATCGCCTTTTCCAGTGCCTAGGACAATGATGTCTGGTTTCATTTCTTTATTGAAACTTCATTGTTTACTGGGCCATTTCAGAGGTCAGTTGACATTTAACCACAGTGCTGTGGGTCTGGAGTCACGTATAGGCAGACCAAGTGAAAATGGCAGGTTTCCTTCCCTGAAGTGGATTAGTGAGCCAGATGAGGTTTCCCCCAACAACAGCTTCCTGGTCTTCAGTAGATTCTGAATTCCAGATTTGTTTGTGAATTGAATAGCCGTGGCAGGATTTGAACTCAAGTCCCCAGAGCATTAGCTGAGTCACTGGGTTAATAATCTGGTGATAATATCACTAGGTCACCACCACCTCCCCCTATTCAGAGGAACTTGGACGTGCTTGTTCTAGGAGCACAGGAAGTGCCAATACAGCAGCAGGAAGCAATGAAGAAGGTAACTGACACATTCACCTCTATGGCAAAAGTGTGAGAGAACATGAAGAAACAAAGCTAAGGTCTCTTTGGTATAACTTGTTATGACATGGAGTGAAGTCTTCTGCTTAATTTAAAACCAACAACACAGAAAAGATTTGCCCCATGCACTAAACTGTGAAAATTCGAGAGGCCAAGAATTATTTAAAGTAAAAATTAACAACTTTATTTCTTAAAGTATAACAGAGAATAATTAACCAACAACTATTTACAACTCCACCCTCTAACCTATCCCTTACCTTCCCCTTCCACAATATTAGTCCGATAAAGCTCCCAATTAAGATTTACAAAACAAGACTCCTTATCTGAAAACCAGGCAGCTTTCGGTTCTTTTATTTGGATCTTCCTGTGTTGTCTTTTCTTCTTCTTGGAATTTCTGCTTCACAGGTCACTGATCGATAAAGGCACTTCTAAGAGAGCTTTTTCTCAGGCAGTCTTTTTACATGCTGGTAGCTTGGCAGTTCTCCTCTCAACTGTTCAATTTTCCCCAGTTTTATACCCCAAAGCATCGGATTGTGTCATTGGCTTTTAAGATTGTCAGTATTCTCAATTCAAACTGTATTGGAGTTGGGTATTTTTCAGCTTATAATTTAAACTGATTGACCTAATTTGAATCTGTTTTATCCTTTCCAGGTAACTAGCTACTCTAGCTACCCCAGTAGCTGGACCACATATTACACTGTATCTTATTGAGGACGCTTGGTGCTGGACTGCTAGCTTTTGACTCTCTTAAGGGTGCAGTACACCTACATCTTCAGAACAAACTTTCCTGAGGAAGTGTGATTTCCTGCATTGACTACACTTCAGAACTATTTCATTGACTGTGAACAGTGTTGGGAAATCCTGCAATCATGAAAGGTGTAACGCACTTGTAAATGCTTCCTTCCTTTTGCCTTATTGGTCTCATTCACATTACAACCTTCTCTGATTTCCATTGCTCAAGGATTCACATTCTCAATGCCGTCCTTCAAGTGGGGGGGGGGGAGGGGGGGGGGGGGATTAGCAGGGAGGGTTATAGGTGTTACTACTGCTGGGTCTCAAAGGAAGCCCTGAACGTCATTCTGAGGTTAACCCCAGGTGGGCACAAGGGTCATCTGGGGGCAATATTGCAGTGTGTTTTACACTCCACCTGCCCTGATCCTCCCATTCCTCATGGAGTAATAACTGGGAAAACGTTACCTTCCAACTCCTCTCAGATTTCCGTCAGCCTCTGCAACATCTTCCAGAGGAAAAGAAAATTCATATTTCAGGCTCCCAGCCAAATAACTTCAGTCCCGAATCGATTGACTCGGCTGGTGTTAAATAGTTGCTCCAGTCCTCTTGCTCCTTTCCCATCATTTTATTCAACGGGAATGCCTGACACAAATGTGTTTTTGTTTTGGTTCGTTGTCAGCGCCTGGCTTTCAAGAGTGTAAAGCAGTTCTTTTCTCTGGTTTCCAGCGATTGACATGGAGACACGCCAACCTCGCCACTTATGTGCAGTATTCCGAGTCGGATGCTGAGGGCACTCTTCCAAGACTTGCTGCTAATTGCGAAGGAATGAGTGTTGTTGCAGCTGCCCAGCTCCATCGCCCTAGACAGGTGCTGTGGTCTCCAGTTCTTTCACCATCAGTTCATTGAGAAATCTCTTCTTTGTCTAATTTACCCAAACCTGGTACAACCTCATACACCTCTCTCAAATCTGTGGTTGATCCCTCAAATGATTTTGATAAATCTCTTCCGCCCTGTCTGGAAGATCCTCCCTCAAGTGTGATGACCAGATCTGCAAACATTCCTCCTGCTTTGACCTAATCCTATAAAAGGTTTATCAAATCTTCCCGCTTTTTGTACACTTCGCCTCTATTTATGAGGCTCAAAACTCTCATGTGCTTTGCTCCATTCCTCTCTTCACTGTGAGGTGAGGAGAAACGTACATTGCCGATTGTGTTATGGACCAGGCCAAAACCCCCTCAAAATGTTTTAAGAAGGTAGACCAGAATCTAACTTTTCTAGTTGCTTCAGTCAGACAGAAAGTGGGTACCTCAGGAGTGATGCAGCTGATCAAACCACTTGGCTTCAAGTAAAACAGACTTCATTTCCACACCACTGAAGGAATCAAAATCAAAAGACAACAGAATTTAGAATAAGCAACGACGTGAAAACCCAGCCAACCATATCGCAAGGTTACTGTTCCAATTCCGTGCAACACATCCCTTTGGCAAAAACGGAGAGTCTTACAGGAGCGAAGTCAGAAAGAGAGAGAGAGAGAGAGAGAGGATCAGCTAGGGATCATTTGCTGAAACATGGAACCTCTTTCCGCTCCAGCTGCTCCTCTAGGTTCCCAGCTAAAAACTGAACCAAACTAGGAATATCCCTGAACTGGGAGAACTGGCTATTCCTCTTTCATCGTACAAGCGTTTTTAAAGAAAATACCTCAAAGGCCTTTTCCCTGATTGTGTATAAAAAGCAGGAAGGTTTGAGAAACCTTTTATTAGATTAGGTCAGTATCTGTTAGCCAGAATCAAAGTGGCTTAATCCCAGACAGATCGGAACCTCTGTAAAAGACAACCGCTTTTGAAAAAAACAAGGTCAACATAACCTTGTTAAAGGAGCAGCATCATTAGAACTGGAAGGCAAATCAGTCACTGTAAATATATGGGCCTCTGTATATTTTAGGTCTTCCTCACTACCAGCTAGAGGTGCTCTACCTGTTGGTAAAGGCCAAAAATTCAAAGTTCAAATGATGGGGAACAAATGGCTGGATCTGATTCATCCTGTAAGATTGGTTCATGCTAAAAACCCAGTTTACACTACAGGTAGACCAGAGCACATTCGGATAAACCAACAAGCTAAGAGTTAAAAGAATGTTGAACCCTGGTGTGAAGTCTGAATTATTGATGAAAAACAGTTAGGTTCCTGCTGCGATGAGTTAAGCCCTACCCATTAAGTTACAAAGGACTGTTCTTGGGTCTCTCCGACATTGGTTATCTCTAACTAGAATGTTTCTGTAGCAGTAATGTGAACTTGCACTTAAAAATAGCCTGAGGTCTTAGTGTGGACCCCCATGTAGCTCAGATTGGAATGTAACTAGCTACTAAGTAATACATAATGAACCACTTCTGTTTACCAATACTGTATCTAATTTTGGTCGAAGGATTCAATAATGAGAGGTCACACTTTCAAGGTGGGAGGTAGAAAGTTTAAGGGGGATACAAGTGGCAAGTACTTCACACAGAGGGTGGTGGGTATTTGGAACACGTTGCCAGCAGAGGTGGTAGAGGCAGGCGTGGTAGAGGCAGGCATGGTAGATTCATTTAAGATGCATCTGGATAAATGCATGGGTAGGTGGGGAGCAAAGGAATACAGATGCTTAGGAATTGACTGACAGGTTTAGACAGTACATTTGGATCGACTCAGGCTTGGAAGGCCGAAGGGCCTGTTCCTGGGCTGTAAATTTTCTTTATTGTTCTTTGTATGTTATGAAGGCATCCTTCTCTATTTGGTGTCAGTGACATAGACTGATGTCAATGAGATGTATTAGTGGAAATTATGCCCTGAGCTTCTGGTCTGGTGGGCACAAATGAACCATGGACCATGCTCACAGAAGTTGGGATCCAAACATAGAACAGGGAGGATCAGGATTTCTTCAAAAGTGCGCTCGGCCTAATTTCTAGCCCATTATTTCCAAGAAACACATCACTTCTCCCAACCCGTTTCCTCAGTTTCACACTTTAAGTTAAAAACAGTGACACTATGAGTTTTGCTGTACATTATTGGAAGCGCCAGTCATATTTGGGTGAAACATTATTTGAAGCAAGCAATAGTCCATGGAGGCCAGTTGCTCTATTGGGAGAACTGAGGCTTCCAGCTGCTGTTTTCAGCATTATCTTCGAAGGAAGTTGAATGATCTTCCTGCTAGTCTGACCTGACATAAGTGGAGGAACACTTCCAGCTGAACAGTGGTCTTCACTTCACTACAGTCAGCTGAAAGGCTGAGTTACCCAAGAATCTGCAGCCATGTTACAGGCCAACGTGGGAAGGAAGTGCCAGGTAAGTTCTCATGGAACCTGCATTGTTCCTCTTCAAAAATCTGAAAACAAATCACCTCCATTGGCGCAGGTTGCTTCCTTCATCTTTACCTTTGACCCTGCCCTCTTGACCCCTGACCCCTGCTGGAGGGCAGATTAACAGACTGCACGCACTCTTTGAGCACAGGGCCAAACAGTTGCATTGATAGCACTCAGAGCAACAATGGCCTGGCCTTTAATTGGAAGCTGAGAGATGGGTCATGTGATTGATTCTGCCGACAATAGCGACAAAGGTGGGCTTTTGTTCCATTTTGGAGAGATTGACTCCACGCTCCATATAAAGCCTTTTCCAAGTTTACAATGAATGCGCCTTAACTTTGAATGCAGGATTTCGGCCTTTGGAAGGTAACAATTGAGCTTGCCTTCCATCTCTTCTCCAGGCAGCGCCCTCCTGATCACATCAGCAAGCTGTCTCAAAATAGGCCTCGTCTCCAGTCTCCCTTTGGGGAAGGAAATCTGCCATCCTCAGCTGGTCTGGCCTACACGTGACTCCAGACTCTACAGTAATGTGTTCGAACCTTCATCGCTCCCCTGAAATGGCCATGAAAAGTTACACAGTTCGAGGGCAGTTAGGAACGGGCGGCCCAGCCAGCGAGACCTGCATTTTGTGACAGAATTAGAAATAGAAAAGCCCTTTTCTCTGATTTTCCACAGCAACTGCTGAACTTGGCACAGGGCTGAGAGAGGCCACATTCGCTGGAAACATTTAGGAATTCAGAGATCCTTTCATGAATTTGAAATCAATCTGCTCTGTAGGAAGTGCTGACATGGAAACATTGCAGAGGGAGACGGGAGGAGAATTAAACAATACCAACTGACTGAAACAGTGAATAAAACATTAGTTACTTCAGGAGCAATCGATTACAATGAAAGATTGATTAGAAAGAGTCATTAGCCAGCCCTTCATCCAGATCCAAAGAGTGGCATTAATCTTCTCAATGTATTAAGCTGCTCATTGCTCGGAGCTACAGTATTACTTAGAACTAAAGATGTCTCAATTTTGTGATTATATTTTGTTGTGTCTAAAAAGAAAGGGCCATTGTAATCATTAGTTCTGCCTTTATTGTTATTGCGTGCACGCGTGATTAAGATGGCAGGGGAAGAAATCTATGCAGAGCGCAAGGTGTAGTATCATTCTTAAAATCAGGAGGGAGTTGTCAAATTGCCCCCATTGTATAATTGGAAAATGAATTGAATCATGTGCTTTGGCCCAAGGGTATGTGGTGCCCTCCGTCATTGATGTCTGATCAACTCAGCTCATCTCGACCACTGGAACAAAGCTGGTCAAAGGACCGTAGAAAGGTTACACAGAGACAGAGGCCGTTCAGCCCAATAAATTGGCTGCCCATTCTAATCCCACTTGGTTTGCAGCCTCACGTGTCTCAGTGATTCGGTGCAGATCGGGATTCCTTTGAAATGAGTTGAGAATTTCCTTCTCAGCCACTCAATTCCTGACACTCTCTTCCCACCCACCCCCCCCCCCCCCCACCCCCCTCCCCCCCCACTGCCTCACTGGGTGAAAGGTTTCTACTTGTGCTCTGTCCAATCCGTCTGATTTAATTTGAGTTATTTGTTTATTTTCACGTGTACCTAAGTCTAGTGAAAGACTTTGTTTACCAGCTGTACAGGCAGATCATAGCATTATTTTTCATTCACAGGATAAGGACATTGCTAGCTAGACCAGCATTTACTGCCCATCCCTAATTGCCCAGAGGGCAGTTAAGAGTCAACTACATCACTGTGAGTCTGGAGTCATGTGTAGGCCAGACCAGGTAAGGATGGGGGTTCCCTTCCCTAAAGGACATTAGTGAACCAGATGGGTTTTTCCTGACAATGAACAATAGGTTCACAGTCTTCATTAGACTCCTCATTCCAGATATTTTTATTAAATTCAAATCCCACCGCCTGCTGTGTCAGGATTCGAACCACAGGTCCCCAGATGTTATCGGGTTCGATAGTCCAGCGATAATACCACTAGGCCGCCCCAGCAAGCAAAGGCATTCAGATCATAGGATGAGAAAAAAGGACAGAGGCGGACAGGTTACATTCCACAGGCTGTTGAAGTTAGAGAGTCCATCCATCAGTCTAATAGCGGCTGGGAAGAAGCTGTTCCTGAAGCTGCTGGTGGGTGTGTTCAAGCTTCTGTACCTTCTGCCTGACGGGCGAGGTTATAGGAGATCATTACCGGGGTGGGAGAGGTATTCAATGATGTTGGCAGCCATTCCACGGCAACAAGCCATGTAAATGGAGTCCGTGGATGGAAGGTTGGCTTCCGTGATGGTCTGGGCTGTGCACACACCCTCCTGTAGTTCCTTACCGTGCTGGGCAGAGCAGTTGATGTACAAGGTTGTTAAACACTAAGACAGTATGCTTTCAATGGTGCATCTGTAGAAGTTGGTGAGGGTCCCTATGGACGTGTCAAATCTCCCTGGCTGCCTGAGGAAGAAGAGGCACGCACCGTGAATCTGTGCTCTCTGGTAATTGACTCCTCTGCAAGAGATTTCTCATGGTGCTCTCCATCCAAACCCCCTCGTTATTTTGAACATCTCCATTAAGTCTTCATTTAATCTCCTGTGTTCTAAGGAAAACAACTCCACCATTCTAATCTTTCATCCTAGTTGCAATTTTCAAGCCCTGGCAACACCCCTCTACTCTCTATGGAGAGATTACATTCTTTCCTTTTGTTTTTAGCAAGTCATTAGGCCCACCGGTCCACACTAACCCTCTAAAGAGCATCCCACCCAGACCCACACCCCCCACCCTGTCCCTGTAACCCTGCATTTCCCATCTACCTAGTCTGTGCATCCTGCACACAATGGGGCAACTTAACATGGCCAATCCACTCTAACCTGCACATCTTTGGACTGTGGGAGGACCCAGAGGAAGCCCAGACAGAAATGGGGAGAAAATGCAAGCTCCACAGACGGTTGCCCAAGGGTGGACTCGATCCTGAGTCCCTGGCAATGTGAGGCAGCAGCGCTAACTACTGAGCCAACAAGTCACTGTAATATGATGGCCAGAACTGTACTCAAGATTTCAGTGGTGGCTTGATCAGTGTCTTATCTGGTTCCATCATCACATCCTTGCTCTTGTATTCAATGCCTCAGTCAATGTAGGAAAGTAGTCCATCTTTATCTCTCTGTCCTGCTGCCTTCAGAAGCCTGTGGACATGCCCTCCAAAGTCTCTCACTTTCTCTATCTCTCTAATACCCTACTGTTTATTGTATATTCCGTTGCTTTGTCTACCCTTCCCAAAGCATTACCTCATACTTCTCTGGATTTAATTCCATTTGCTGTTCTCTGCCCTCTCAGTCAAACCATTGATATCACCAAAATAAATTGCAACTGGTCTCCTTGTTTCCCACGTACTGGGGGAGGAGAGAATGGAATTCACTCCTGGATATCATCTATAAGAACAGGCGATTCTCCCCATGCTGGAATAGCATTTCCAAAACCTAAAGAAGGGATTGAGTGGCACTGGTACCATCCTTTCAGCTCCTCCAGTCTTGTTTCAAGTCCAGCCGAGGCTAAGGGCTAAAAGGAAACATGTTCTGAGTAGAGGGGCTGAATGGCCTCCGAATGGAATGGAGGGAGGAGAGCAAAGGGAGGGATGAGTGAAAGAGGTAGATGAACATTTGGGGAAGAACAGTTCCCTGTGCCTGAGTCCCTCCTATCCGAAGGAGGAGTGTCCTTTGTGGATGGATAAGAGGCCTTGAACCTGGAGAAGTTGTGTATGGAGAGAAGTTGTAAAGTGATTTGCGAACAAAGCAAGGATGTGACGAGAAAGTGGTGCAGCCAGTGGTGAGGGTGTGGAATGTACTGCCTGGAAATATGATGGAAGCAGATTCAACTGAGAGGCATTAGATGGTTATTTAGCTAGACATTTACGAGATATGGGAAAAGGCAGGAGAGCAGCATTTTGATATTATAGATCTGATGGACCGAATGGCCTCCTCACTGTGATGATGAAGTGATCCTGAATTCACAAGGGTCATTGTTGAAAGGTTCAGAAAACTCTTAAAGCACAGCTCAGCAACATGAAGCTGCTGTAATCCAGTGCAATGGCAAGGTGAACGGGATGGCTAGGGTTATACTGGAGCAGTGGTGGCTGATGCTGGAGAGCAATGATCCTCGTTTCCCAGTGGTAACCTGTCCCTCTGTATCTCTGCATGTTAAACTGGAGCTGCACGGCAAGTCTTCCATCCCATTGGACCTACATCCCTCACTCACGGAAGTAGGAAGCTTCACTAACTGCAAAGAACCAGTGTCAGCCCACATACGTCAGTCGTGAAAAATAGGTGGAGGGAATCAGAGAGAAAATAAAACAATAGTGCGTTTAGAAAGGTCGGCATTGAAGCAACAACAGCTTGGATCTATACCAAGCCTTTGCCATAGTTAAATGTGCCAACCCTCTTCACAAAAATGTGATACGACAAAACGTGACACTGAGTCACAGATAGAAACTCTGGTCAAAAAGGTGTTTTAGGAAGCAAGCAAAAGGTAGACAGTGTAATATAATTTGCCTCTGAGATCAGTAAGACTGAAGACTCCAGTGTGGAATGAACATGTGAAGAGTAAGGGATCTTAGACACTGCGAGAGAGATGCTTTCGATAACTTACAATGTACAGATGTAAATAAAGGAGTGTTGCAGAATATAAGGAATTATAGAGCCTTCCTTAAAACTGGGGAGTAGGCAGCATCAGGCACAGTGTATATGCAGCCCAGACATAGTCCAGACTGGTATCTCAGTGTGCTTTGACTTAAAACGCAAGACAAAGCAATGAATAGGAAGTCATCTCGAAACATTAGCTTGCTGTCTCTCCATGGATTCTGTCTGAACTGCTGTGATCTCAAGCGTTTGTTGTTTTGAGTATAGATACCAGCATCTGCAGTAATTTGCTCCGACAGGGTTTGGGAAGGCTTGGGGAGAGACACTAGACTGAGAGAGCAAATCACCAACAGTGAAAGAAGAGGAAATGGGCGGAGTTACCTTGAATTCTCAGAGGGCTGTGCTCCTGAAGGGGATTAGAGATAAGGAGGGGTGAGGACTTGGAAGGAACGGAAAACAAGAATGAGAATTTCAAAGTGATGACATTGTCAGACTGAGAGCCAAGCATCTTTTCCCATTAATCAGCAAGAATTGAAATGCATTATTCTATTACTTGTACAAGATGTGAACTTACACTACTCCCTGTCACCAAGCCAGTTCTGGAAGCAACTTGCCGCGTTGCCTTGCATTCCATGGGTTTTTAGTTTTCTGATCAGTCTGTTGTGTGAGAGCTTGTCAAAAGTCTTATTAGAAATCCATAGAGACCACGTCAAATGTACCACCACCATCAACGCCTCCTCAAACGTTCAGTCATGTTCGTCAGGGACAAACCTCCTTCTGTCAAATCCATGTTGACTGTCTTTTGTTAATGTATGCCTTTTGAAATGAAGCTTTATCCTGTCTCTCGGATTTTTTTTTCACTCAGTCTTTCCCTTTCAACGTTAGTCTGGCAAGCCTTCCTCCCTTTCCCAACAATAATACACTTTTAGCAATCATTTACTCCTGGAGAAACCCGACAGTAGCCAAGGTAGATTAGACCATGATAATCAGACTCTTGATTACTTCTCCCTCAGCTTCTGTGAACTGCCTGCTATATTTGGGCCTGCGTAATAACCATTCTCATAGAGACTAAACATATTAATATTTCCCCTCTCGTGATGTTAACACACTCTTTTTAACTGGCACCTTCTCAACCAGCTGTATATCTCAAATACTGTGATCTGCTGCGATGTCTGAGGATTTATGCTGTAAATAAAGTGAATCAGTGATGTGTATGCACCCTGAATTACATTTCCATTATGCACTGTGTGTTTTTACATTGATTTTAGGAGGTGTGTTGATGTTTTTAATATCGATTTTTCTGAGGGATATTGATGTCCCGTAGCTTTGCTTGGTGAGAGTTTACTGCGATTAGGTTCTGAGGAAGACTCACTGGACCCAAAACACTAACTCTGATTTCTCTCCACTGATGCTGCCAGACCCGCTGAGCTTTTCCAGCAACTTCTGTTTTTGTTTCCGTCTTACAGCAGCTTTCATATTTTTCACTGCATTTACCGCGTTTTTCTTGATTAACCAGAGATTTGATCGGCCTGGTCCCAAAGGCTAACTAAAAGATTTACCCGACTACACAGATTTCACAATTGTCTTCCTTTATACATTGTCCATGTAGTATAATGGGCTTTGCCTTTATTTAGACCTGAAAATGTGTTGCTGGAAAAGCACAGCAGGTCAGGCAGCATCCAAGGAGCAGGAGAATCGATGTTTCGGGCATAAGCCCTTCTTCAGGCTCATGCCCGAAACGTCGATTCTCCTGCTCCTTGGATGCTGCCTGACCTGCTGCGCTTTTCCAGCAACACATTTTCAGCTCTGATCTCTAGCATCTGCAGTCCTCACTTTCTCCTTAGCCTTTATTTAATACACCCCAACTAATACCTAACATCCAGTGTGTTGTGCAGGGAGACACGGTAGCAATGGGGTGGGGCCACTGAACCCTTTATAAAAATGAAGAAAAGTACTGAAGAAACTCAGCGAGTCTGTCAGCATCTATGAGGAGAGGAACAGCTTTAACATCTTGAGTTCAGAACTCCAGGACTCTTCACAGATGACATTCACACTTATTTTACATCTCTATCACTCCTTCGACACTGCCTTTATCATTTGCCCTGGGCACCATCACCATCCTGTTCCTTCTCTCCCTCTGTGAGACCAAAACCATAATTTTCCAGCTCAATTCAGATCCGAAGAAGACACATTATCTGAACTCAAAACATTAACTCTATTTCTCTCTCCATAGATGCTATCCAACCGGCTGCGTTTCCCTAGCACTTGCTGTTTTTTATTTTTGCTCTCTAGCATCGGCAATATTTTGCTTTCAACTTAACCTCTTTGAGGCCTGTGCTGCTGTTCTGAAACCCACAGCCTGACTCTGTGCGTTTGCCTCATATCCCTTAATGCTCACGGAAATCTAGCCATCTAACTTTTTAAAATGAACACTTGATTTTTTTTAAACTTGAGTTGATTGATTATTGTCACATTTATGGAGGTACAGTGAAAAGTTTTGTCTTGAGTGCAGATTATACAATACAAAGATCATGGTTTAATGGATGTAGGTTTGCTCACTGAGCTGAAAGGTTCATTTCCAGACGTTTCGTTACCTTACTAGGTAACATTTTCAGTGGACCTCAGGCGAAGCAATGCTGCAAATTCCTGCTTTCTATTTATATGTTTGGGTTGGTGATGTCATTTCCTGTGGTGATGTTATTTCCTGTGGTGAAGTCACTTCCTGTTCCTTTTCTCAGGGGGTGGTAGATGGGATCTAACTTGATGTGTTTGTTGATAGAGTTCCGATTGGAATGCCATGCTTCGAGGAATTCTCGTGCATGTCTTTATTTGGCTTGTCCTAGGATGGATGTGTTGTCATTGTTGAATAGAACAGAGCAAGGAATACAAATTTGGCAGCTGCAAAGAAAGCAAGCTCAACATTAAATTTGAAATTTGCGAGGTCCATTCAGAAGTGTAATAGCTGCGGGAAAGAAGCTGTTCCTAAATCTGTTGGTACGTGTGTATAAGTTTTTGTATCTTCTGCCTGACGGAAGCGTTTGGAAGAGGTCATGACCTGGGTGGGAGGGGTCTTTGATGATGGTGACTGCCTTCCTGAGGCAGGGAGATGTGTAGATGAATTCAATGGATGGAAGGCTGGCTTGGGTGTTGGACTGGGCTGTGTTCACAACTCTCTGTAGTTTCTTACCATCCTGGGCAAAGATTGGTGCCCTCAGTGAATGAGTCACACATCAAGCTATTTTGGAAGGGGTTTGTCTTCTGTGGGATCTCTTGCACATTCTGAAGCTATGAGAAAAACCTCAGTTTAATTCCTCAGATGGAACGGGGAGTCTCTGAGAGTAGCTGTCCTTCTTTGTCAGGCTAAGATTAGATTCCCCGACAGTATGGAAACAGGTCCCTTGGCCCAACAAGTCCACACCGACCCTCCGAAGAGTAACCCACCCAGACCCATTCCCCTGCCTTATATTTACCCCTGACTAATGCACTTAAGACTATGGGTAATTTAGCATGAACAATTCACCTAACCTGCACATCTTTGGATTGTGGGAGGAAACCGGAGCACCCAGAGGAAACCCAGGCAGACACAGGGAGAGTGTGTAAACTCCACACAGACAGTTGCCTGAGGCTGGGATCGAACCTTGGGCCCTGGCGCCACCCTTTGATGTCAGGATGTATTCTTTGCTGAGGGGTGACTGGGCTATTTCCAGGTTGGAATGACACACAGTTTCTTGGGGTTATTTGAGGATTAACACACAAGGTGAAAGCTTCCACCTCGCATATCGGCATTAAGGCAATTTGTAGCATTTGATGAAGAAACTATTCCTTTACATTTTACCATCTTAAGACAAAAATCACACTGGACAGAAAGACACAAGTGCTTCATATTATTGGAGAGAATCACGGTGACAAATACTTTTAATTTCCATCCTGAATTTTCTGATTCTTCATATCAGGTTATACACAGAGCGATAAATAAAAGCAAATCGATGTGGCTTAAGGCCAACCTAATTTGCAACAAATTAGCCAAAGAAAACAGTTTTTTATTATTGGATTTTCAAGAGTCCACACTCACATATTTATCTATTTATATGGAGCCGTTATACAATTTCATCACACAGGAGATGACTCTGTTTCACTGATGTTTCTTGGCAACGTTTACCCTGCGCTGTGAGTGATGTGGGTTTTGGAACTGAAGCAAATTATCCGCTTTTGGTCCCTGGTAGTTTAACCACTGAAAGCTGTTTTCCTATCTGTAAATTGAAGGTTATGCCCAAAATGTCCAATAAAAACATATGAAAGACCAAGAGGACGACTCAGCCAAAGATAAGGCCCTGTCGGCCTAAAATGTAAACATGTGCTATGAGGTGCAACTCATTCGCATGCTTATTTTAATGAATACTCTGCGTCTGTTTAAAAACAGGTACCAACAAGTTCAAGAACAGCTTCTCTCCCGCTGTAATCAGACTGCAGAATAGGCCCTTTCAAATTTCAAGTCGAATGTTGGTCTTCTCTTCATACACCTCGTGTGTGGCTGTAACCTTGCATACCGCGCTCTGGTCAATCACTCTATGATCTCTATGTCCTTTCTTGTTCTGGTCTGCCTGTAATACTCGCAAAACAAAACCTTTCACTGTACCTACCATCTTAAGACAACAATCACACTTGACAGAAAGAGACAAATACTCCATATTATCGAAGAGAATCAAAGTGATAAATACTTTCAATTGCTAACAATAAATCAAATTAAATATGATTAGATTACTTACAGTGTGGAAACAGGCCCTTCGGCCCAACAAGTCCACACCAACCTTCCGAAGAGCTACCACCCAGACCCATTCCCCTACATTTACCCGTTCGCCTAACACTACAGGCAATTTAGCATGGCCAATTCACCTAGTCTGCACATTTTTGGACTGTGGGAGGAAACCCACACAGACACGGGGAGAATGTGCGAACTCCACAAAGACAGTTGACTGAGGTGGCAATTGAACCCCGGTCTTGGGTGCTGTGAGGCAGCAGTGCTTACCACTGTGCCACCACATATGCTCTCACAAAAGTGGGACAATGCATACAATGTGGAAATAATGAGGAGAAATGTGAAAGTTTGGATGGTATAAACAAGGAGAGAGGAAACGTGGGGGGAACCAACATTAGTGAACATAGCTCCATCGTTAGGCCTGGATGAAATGCATCTTTGGTTGCTTGGTTCCCGGGGGTGACCTTGTATAAAATCATGAGGTACATGGATAAGGTGAATAGCCAAGGTCTTTTTCCCAGGGTGTGGGGAGTCCAAACCTGGAGGTTTAAGGTGAGAGGGGAAAGATTTGAAAGGGACCTAAGGGGCAACCTTTTCATGTAGTGCACATATGGACTAAGCTGCCAGAATAAGTGGTGGAGGCTGATAAGTTACAACATTTAGGTATTTGGATGGGTATGTGAATAGGAAAAGTTGAAAAGGATACAGGCCAAATGCTGGCAAGTGGGATTGGATGAATTTAGGACATGTTTGGCATGGATGAATTGGGCTGAAGGTGCTGTACAACTCTATAACAGAAGCTGAACTGCACCAGCCATATACAATATACTTTGGATGTAGGTTTGCTCACTGAGCTGAAAGGTTCATTTCCAGACGTTTCGTTACCTTACATCTTTAGTGGACCTCAGGCAAAGCAATGTTGACAATTCCTGCTTTCTATTTCTATGTCTGGGTTTCTTTGGGTTGGTGATGTCATTTCCTGTGGTGATGCTATTTCCTGTGGTGAAGTCACTTCCTGTTCCTTTTCTCAGGGGGTGGTAGATGGGTCTAACTCATGTGTTAGAGTTGTGTTTGTTGATAGACTTCCGATTGGAATGCCATGCTTCTAGGAATTCTCATGCAATATATAGCAGGAGCAGGTCAGAGGCTAGGAATTCTACAGTGAACAACTCATCTCCTGTTCCCTCAGTACCTGTCCATATACAAGACACACAGGAGCAATGATGGAACACTCCTCGCTTGCCGAGATGGGTGCAGCACCAACAAAATTCAAAAAGCCCAACACCATCCAGGATAAAGCAGCCCGGTTGATTGGCACCACCTTCCGCTACATTCAGCACTCACTGCCTTCACCCACCAATGCACAGTAACAGCAGTGTGTACCATCTGCCACTCTGCCTGCAATATCTTTGTTCACTCGCTCTCGCCAACTGCAATCCCTGACAACACTAACCTTGTAGGCCCCCTGCACTGCCCACTCACTCGCTCATTCAGGACAACTCACCACCAACAGTAAGAGTTATTTTACCAACTTTCAAGTCTTGATTCTCTTTCTCTCTCTCTCTCTCTCTCTTTCTCTCATTCCAGGAGGAAAACAGCCTTCTGTAGGGCAGAAAGAGTCAAGTCGGGTAAAATATGAAGACAGGATCCTGACTCTGACCACTTCCAGGGCGTGGACTGGATTCAGAGGCCGCCTTTGACTTACAATGCCAGGGCCCCTGAGCAAAGGTGTGCTGACGACTGGGACAGGCTTCAAGGCCTTGTGTCAACTCTAAGCAGTCAGGAAAGGCCACAGTCATCTGAGCCCCGTAACTCTGGCGGAGAGGGAAAGGCACAATAAGACAAGGGAAGGCAATGCAAGGCAGGGATGCAGTGAGCACCCAAACGGGCTCAGAGGGAGTGAGTGCCACAGGCAGTGAGTGAAGAGCCTGGAGATGGAGCCATGTCCAGTCCCCGTGTAAGTGATAAAGGCTAGAGGATATTATATTCATTATTCCTTTATTTAAGGAACTCTCGGATAGGGAGTTGAAGCCACTTTGAAGAAAGGCCTATGCTGGGCCTGCCAAACTGTGATGTATTTGGATAGGTGCTTGCTATGGTCTATCTGTAAGAGTCATTGTGGAAATGTCAAATTTCCTTTGCCCTCTAAGAAAATAAAGGCTTTGGCGTGCTTTTTAAACCATGGTTTCAACATGAAAGGAACTGGATAAATTGTTGCCGATTGTTAATCCGAAGAAACATTAAGCCCAACCCTAACTCTAATCCTAACATTAACCCTAAACCAAACCCAACCCCAAACTCTAATCTTGACCCTAACCCAAACCCTAATCCTAATATTAACACTAGCCGCAGTCCTAACCCAAAGCCAAGCCCTAACCCTAACGGTGGCACAGTGGTTAGCACTGCTACCTCACAGTGCTAGAGACCCAAGTTCAATTTTCGCCTCAGGCAACTGTCTGTGTGGAGTTTGCACATTCTCCTTGTCTCTGCGTGGGCTTTCTTCGGGTGCTTCGGTTTCCTCCCACACTCCAAAAATGTGCAGGTAGGTGAATTGGCCATGCTAAATTGCCCGGAATGTTAGGTGTAGGGGAATGGGTCTGGGTGTTGACTTGTTGGGCCTCAGGGCCTGTTTCTACACCGTAAGTAATCTAATCTAATCTATCCTGAAACTTAACCTAACTCTTAACTCTAACCCCCAACACAAACTTTAATGCTATCACAAACCCTAACCCTATCGATTGCAGGAAAACATAGTGAATGGGTCATGTGACCATAAAGTAACAAATGGAGAATAGTTAATTAGCTGTTTTGGACCAGCACAAACTCAATGGACTGAAGCGTCTTTTTCTCTGTGCTCTATGTCTCTAACATGAGGCAATGCATTGGGAGAAGGGAGTAAATTGTCGAATACTGAGTAAGGTAGAGAGGAACTTGGGTTTGGAGTGGATGTCTGGAAGTCAATGAGGCTTTTAAGACAGATGGAGAAGAAGGCATGCAGATATTTACCTCAACTGGCCATGGGATAGTACTTTAGAGTAGGGAGATTACTGTATCAAACTGAATCAAACTGCAGCTAGGCCAGGGCTTGCGAAGTCACATTATAAGTCGGATTGTGATTACATTCTGAAGATCACTTTGAAGTGTGGCAGCATTGACATCACTGACTGCTTGGAGCTTGCTACCATAATTCAAAATGGCAGTAACTTTTCCTGTCAAGTTGTACCATGTTTTGAGGCCAGGCACCCGATTGATGAGGCAGAGTGTTGGGAGAGAAGGAAAGAAAAAAAGAGCAAACGTTGCTCTCTGGGTTCGCCCAACCCCCACACCCCCCTACATTTCCTGACATACCCCCCCCCACCCCAGGCACCCACGGGTCTGTGGGTGGAGGATCAGACCGAAGGACCATCACTATCAAGAGTAGGATCTGGAGGAGAGAATTGTAATGAAGAGAAAGAATCCAATAGACTGTGGTTGTTTTTTTTTGGAACAGAAAAGACCGAGGGGGAAAATGAATTAGGGGATTTAGAATTATGTGCAGCCTAGATGAAATGTATCAGAGAGATAAATTTCTCTCTGCAATGAGATCAATGACCAGAAGACATAGATTTTACGCAATTGTCAGGAGGATCAGAGAGATGCTGAGAAGTAATTATTTTCTCCCAGAGGTGGGTAGGAGTCTATTACTCGCCTCTCTGAAAACATGTCAAGGCAAAAGTTTTTGCAACCCATTCCAACAACACTTCGATAAACAGTTGAATTATTGTGACTTACAGAGCTCGGACACTTTGAGTTATAAGAAGAGGTTGAATAGGCTGGGACTCGAGCATAGCAGGGTAATATTATAGAGGTTTATAAAATTATGGTTGGAGGGGGCATAGATAAATTGAATGGCAGGTGTCTTTTCCCTGGAATTGGGGGTTTCAAAACTAGGGGGCGTATTTTGAAGGGGAGAGCAGAACGATTGAAATAAGACATGAGGGGCGATTTCTTTCATACAGTGAGCGGTTTGTCTGTAGAATGAAATAAGAGGAAGTAGTGGATGGTTACAATGTTTAAAAAGCATTTGGATAAGTACACGAATAACAATGGTTTGGAGGGATAGGGGCCAAGCGCAGACAGGTGGGACTATTTAGTTTGGGATTATTGTCGTCATGGACTGGGTTGGGTCGAAGGGTCTGTTTCCATGCTGTATGACTCTACGGCAAGAGCTGGAAACTGGAATTAGAATGGTTGGCTCTTCTAGAGACAACTCAGACAATGTGGATCGAATGACCTCCTTCTGTGTCTAAATCCTCTTTCTTTCTGTTTTTCAACATCGTAGCAATCGGTTTGGACACACGGAAACCTAAGCTGTGACTTTGCATTAAAAACATAATGAGGGGTGAACATTAGATGATTGTTCTATTCTAAAAGACAATTCAAAGATGTGCAGGTCATGCTGAATTGCCCATAGTGTTGCCCAATTGCCGAGGTGCATTAGTCAGGGATAAATGTAGGGTAGGGGAATGGGTTTGGGTGGGTTACTCTTTGGAGGGTCGGACTTGTTGGGCCAAGGGACCGTTTCCATACTGTATGGAATCTAATCGAATTCTCCCTTTTATTAGAGGGTTTCCAAACCTCAATCGAGGGGCAAGGTTAAAATAGGTGGGTGATCTCAGCCAGTACAGGAGTCCAACACATGTACCTATCCAAGAATCACTTAAATGTCCCTAATGTATCTGACTCTACTACCACCACTGGCAGTGCATTCCACGCACCCACCACTCTCTATGTAAAGAGCCTACATCTGACATCTCCCTTAGACCTTCCTCCAATTACCTCAAAATTATGCCCCTCACAATAGCTATTTCCGCCATGGCTATCCACTCTATCTACGCCTGGCAACATCTGGTGAAGGGTATGTACGTTAGTCTGACCTTAGAGTCAGATAGAAGGCCGGCACAACATCGAGGGCTGAAGGGCCTGTACTGTGCTGTACGGCTCTATGTTCTATGTAACACACACTACTGGTATCACTTTACATTGCAAACCAGCCATCCAGCCAACTGAGCTAACCAACCCAGCAGCTGAGAGTAACATCCACGTGGAGTAGTCTGTCACCAATGGATTTGGTGTCTGTTGTTTAAAGGAACATTTATAAGGAGGAATAATGGACAGCAAAATGAAACAAGATAGTATTCAATGAGTCAGCACCGACTCACAGACAAAATCAACCAAAAGGCCTCCTTTCATGATTCCCAATATCATGACTCAGCACTTACATGCTGTGTTTGATTCGGTAACATGTTCTTCTGTACAATAGCTACAGTAAGAGGAAAGGGTTAGTTTGTTTTTACCATCTGGGCCATGTTTAAGGTCACGTTATGGTTGATCACGCTGTCAGTGGAATTTGCTAATCAGTCCCAGCACCCTCTTCCGTTTCGACTCAATCCCAGTCACTCTGTCTTTGCAAAGTTACTCCGGTTTGCGTGCCTTGGTCAGGAAGGCAAGTCAATCCGAGGGCACGAGGGTGACTTAAACTGTGGGAGCTGTGAAGCAGCCCATCCCACTGGAAAGGTCGAGCATGCCCAGCCAAGCATTGTGCCAATGTCAAGGGGAACAGCTCAGATTGCCTCTTGTTGTTCGTACAAGCTTAATTTAAGAGGTTAGCATTTGTAGTTAAAGCTGGAATGAGGCCAACTAAATGGAAATGTTATTCAGGAGGATGTCTCACTGGTAACAGCATTAAATCATTATATCATTAAAAGTGGAGACTGCATTGGGCTAAGGGAAAGATGTTATCCTTTTCCGACATCAATCATCTGAATTAGATTTTCGTTCTGGTCCTTAGTTTGTTTATAAACTTATTTCCCAAGCTCCCTGCAAAGTCTCTTTTTAACGCAATGGATTGGACAGTGAAGTGTGAGGCAGGACGGAGAGAGTCTCCTCCTTGTGTAGCCCCAGTGCAGAGTCTTTAAGGACTCTGACCACACCCAGTTCAAAACTGAAACTTTCTATGAGGACTTAGCCTTCTTTGTCCAAGGGGTGGCAGACTGGAGAGGCCGAGGGGGTACCTGAAAATATTGCGCTTTGTGTGGGGAGCGCATTGCACAGGGGGGTGGTGGGGGGGGGGGGGGGGAATGGAAGTCACACAGAAGTAGTTTGGGTGCAGTCATGGGGAGATGAGCAGCCACCTTTAGATGGGTGCCACTCTGTCATCCTATCACCAGGGCATATCTGAGCTGACCAGCAAGTGAGTGAGTAGGGACAATGCCTTCAGAACCTTGGGCTAAAACTAAGGGACGTACATGAGCAATGAATGATTTTCTGACCAAAATATCAGCAGCTGGCTTTTCCACACAAGTTCAGCAATTACTAAAACATATGGAGCAGTCAAAGGTAATGAAGAAAGCAAGGGATGTTGACCTGTCTGAGGTACCTGATAAGTCCTATGTGTGATTCACCGTCTCTGCGCCATGGGTCTGCTGTTGCTTGGAAGGTCAGTTGGTTAAACTATTTGGTGCTTTTGTACTGATTTGACTCTATATTCCCAATGGAGTCTCTCTGTTAGGTGCCTTATTGAATGAATCTACTCTGTGTTGTTTGGTCACCCCTGAGGTGACGGGGCTGTTTGACTTCTGCAGTGTTTTCAGGACAACCTCAAAGTTGCCCAAGTCTCAAATGTTCCTTAACTGTGTCTGTCTGACTATCAGTGTGAGCGCCTGAGACTTACAAAGAGGATTGGGTTTTAGATCATGGATATTGATTAGATTATCTTGTCGTTTATCTCTGTTCTACTGAAGTTACATAACTGTTCTTTAATTTACAAGCTTGGTATCCAAGAGCTGTTATTTGTAAAGTTTGCTGAGGAAGAATTGGGCAACGTTAATGGTCATTAAATGTTGTCATTTCACCCTGATGCGAATCCGATGAAAGTGAGGCTGAGTTTGGTTTGGCTTGGTATCCCTGTGTTGGAACAACATCCATTCATTTTGGTGCCGTCAAGAGCTCTTCGTCTCACGGAAGAGATAATGGAAACCTTCAAGAAACATGGCCAACTGACGGGCAAAGCGAACAGGATGATCAGTGAGATCGTTCTCCAGTAACGCACATTTCTTCAACGCAATTTGGCTGCAACGTGATTGGTGAATTGGGGAACGTTTTTTTTAAAATGCAAACTCCCATTGGCAATTACACAATTCCATCCCCGGTTACCTTAAGTCCACTCGATGTGTGCACTTCTGTAACCTCCTGTGGCTAAATACTCTCCGTCATTGTGAAACCACCTCCAGTCCCCACAACTGCTCCAGGTCAGACCACTGCTCTCTCTGTAACCTCCTCCTCTCCCAATAACCCTTCCTATTTGTGTGACTTCCTCCAGACCTCCTCCTCTCCAGCTTCCTGAAACCTCTTCCTACCATTGTAAACCTCCCTATTTTTTGCGCCATCGTCCTGTGCTTAAATCCTCCCTATCCTGCTAATCTCGTCCTGTCCCTTCAACACTTCCAAACTATGAAACCTCTTCAAGTCCCTACAGTCGTCCCAACCTCTGTAACCTCCTTTAGCACCATGAGTTCTTGCAATTACTGAAGCCTCTTTTTGTCACTGCAATCCTCCTAATGTCTCTGAAATCCTCCAGTCCTGACATCTCTCTGTCTGTCTCTGTAACCTCTACCATCCTCCAGTGCATTTCTGGGGAACATCCCAGAGGAAGGGGGCATGTTACGAAGGTAGGAAGGGTTGCTGAACCTGGAGGATGCCACAAATGTAGGAAGGGTAGTTGATCCTGCAGGAGGATAGAGGCAGCAGGAACCATAGAACCTGCAGGAAGGGCACACAATGGAATAGGTTGTGGAACCTGAAGGATGTTACCATTTAAATCATGGATCTTTCTGATTGGACCACAGGATTCAACAGCAAAATAGAATGTTGCTGTAGGTGCACAAGACTGAGATCCTGCTGAGCTTATTCTGAAGATCTTTACCAGAATGGGTGAACATTGAACATAGAACATAGAACATTACAGCGCAGTACAGGCCCTTCAGCCCTCGATGTTGCGCCACCCTGTCATACTAATCCAAAGCCCATCTAACCTACACTATTCCATGTATGTCCATATGCCTGTCCAATGACGACTTAAATGCACTTAAGCTTGGCGAATCTACTACCGTTGCAGACAAAGCATTCCATACCCTTACTACTCTCTGAGTAAAGAGAGCTTCAGATTTCCAGGCTGGAAGATGTGAGTTCAGATGTGAATCTATTTGCCCTTTCTGTCCGTGTGCCTGACGCTGACCTGGTGCTGCCCTGGTAGAAGAGCACTCTCTGTGCATCGGGTAACCTCCAGATCTACATGACTGGGCAGAGCTCACTCTGATCCCCGATGAAGCCGAAACATTGATTCTCCTGCTCCTCGGACGCTGCCTAATCTGCTGTGTTTTTCCAGCACCATACTCTTGACTCAGAGTTCACCTCATCAAATCTTTTGTTTGGAACATTTTTTTCACATTATTTTTAGTAGCAGTTTTATGAGATAGAGTCATAGAGATGTACAGCACGGAAATAGACCCTTCGGTCCAACACCCATATCCCTCCAAATCCTTCCTGTTCATATATCCATCCAGATGCCTTTTAGATGTTGCAATTTACCAGCCTCCACCACGTTCTCTGGCAGCTCATTCCACACACGCACCACCCTCTGCGTGAAAAAGTTACCCCTTAGCTCTCTTTTATATCTTTCCCCTCTCAAGTTAAACCTATGCCTTTAGTTCTGGACTCCCCCACCCCAGGGAAGAGACTTTGTCTATTTATCCTACCCATGCCCCTCACAATTTTATAAACCTCTATAAGGTCACCCCTCAGCCTCCGACGCTCCAGGGAAAACAGCCTCAGCCTGTTCAGCCTCTCACCCTCCAATCCTGGCAACAACCTTGTAAATCTTTTCTGAACCCTTTCAAGTCTCACAACATCCTTCCTATAGCAGGAATTGGTTTCCAAGTGGTGAGAATGATACCTTTATCATTATCCCTGATCCATGCAGTGGGAGTTTCATGGATTCTGTTGATCTTTACAAACAGTCACTCAGAGGGGTGTATAACCAGGGAATCTGAGTGCAGACTGATTTGACCTGTACCGTCACTCAACAAATTCAGAAAACCCTTGAAGTGTTAAATTTATTGTATTATTTCATTAAAATACACAATTTTAACATTTACTTAGACTGCGCTATTGTTTGAGTTAGGCTAACTACGATCTTCATTTTGATTTTTACTGGTATTTTTGGTGGTTCGCCCCAACTCTGTTTTTCCCCATCAGCTCTGTTATTTCTAGTGCGTGATTTTCTATAACACAAGGCCACACGAGTATGCACTACCGCATTATAGCAGAACAGACTGTAGTAACTGTGACAAACAGACATTTATAGCCAGAGGAATTCCATATAGTACTATCGATATGCATGCACCCCAAGAACAGCAGAGCTTTAAGCAAATTCCTTCATGTGATCTGCCCAACCCTAATTGCCCTTGAACCCCTGGTGGCAAGTTACCTTCTTGAAGTACCAGTGGAGTGGAGAAATCAGAGCTGCCTGGTGACCTGGGTTTGAGATACTGGCCCTCCAATGCTCTTTTCTTCAGTGGGCACACCTATAGCAATGATGAAGTTCATAAGAAGGGGCTTGCAAAGAACAGAGAATTGATCTAAACTGACGGGAGAGGTGCTGTCGGAAGAGGACCTTTGCGTACCAGGTTGACAGCAGTGAAAGCCTCATTTTCTGATGCCTGCACTCACTCAGAGCAACCCGGGGCTTCCAGGTACTTAAAAACCTCAGCGCAGAATATGGAGTTATTTTAGCTCAGAATTGAGGATGGTGTCGGTTGAACCATTAAGTCCTTGGTGGAGTTAATGGAATGAATTGCCAGGATCATCAATGATCTTAAAAAGAATACATCTAAGGACATTAAAGATACTGGGGTGCTTCAAGAAAGTACCTTCTTCAAGAAACCCAGGCCTCAAAGGCAGTTACAGGTGGGCTTATCTCATAGTGAATTCTTTAGAACTCTGTGATCCTTAGGGTATAGGCCCACCCATAGCGCTAGGAGGAATTCCTTTGGCTATAAATCTCTTTATAAGATAGAACATAGAACTGTGCAGAACAGGAATAGGTGCTTCTAATGTTGTGGTGAGCATGACACCTAATTAAACTAATCCCTTCTGCGTGCCCTTGGCCCATATCCTTCCATTCCTTGCGTATTGATGTGCTTATCAAAAAAGCCCCTTAAACCCCCCCCCCCCCCCCCCCCGCCCCAACCCCCTTATCATATCTGCCTCCACCATTACCCCTGGCAGTGCATTCCAGACTCCTACTACTCTCTGTGTAAAAAGCTTGTCCCTCACATCTCCTTTGAAGTTTCCTCCATCTCACCTTAAACACGTGCCCCCTAATATTAGACATTTCAACTCTGCGGAGAAAAGGCTCTGACTGTCAACCCCACCTACGCAGCTCATCATTTTATAGCCTTCTACCGAGTCTCCCCTCAGCCTCCGCCACTCCAGAGAAAACAACATGAGTTTTTCTAGCCTCTCCTTGTAGCTCATGCCCTCTGATCCAGGCAACATCCTGGTAAACCTATTCTGCACCCTCTCCAAAGCCTCCACCTCCTTCCTGTGATGTGGTGACCAGAACTGAATGCAAGACTCTAAGTGCGGCCGAACCAAAGTCTGATAAAGCTGCAACATGACATCGTGACTCTTGTAATCAATGCCCCAACCAAGCATGGCATATGCCTTCTTTACCACCCCCATCCACAGGTGTGGTCATGATCACTGATCCTCCACACGATCCTCTTTGCCTTGGCACTGTGCTGTTGGTCATGCTTCTCAAGAGTTGGAGAGCTCTTGACAGTAATGTCATTGACAAAATTAACGGGTGTTGATACAACGCAAGGATAGCAAGCCCAAACCAAATCACAATCATTTCGCAATATGGTCAAATAACAACATTCAATGACCATCAGAATTGCCCATTCTTACTCAGAAGGCTTTACAAATAACACAGATCTTGGACACAAAATTTGTAACTTAAAGAACAGTTATGTAACTTTAGCAGAACATAGATAAACGACAAGGCAATCAAATCGATATCCATGATCTAAAACCCAATCTTCATTGGTCATAACCCTCAGTGTCTCACACAGGTAGTCCGACAGACACAGTTAACGGATAAATTTAGAAAGAAACAAAAGAATAATAATTTGCCAGCTTATTAGCCAATTTCAAGTGCTGAATACCAGTCCTTTAGAAATCCTTGTACAATGGGCTGTTTCCAGGCAAGTAGAACTGTGTATCTGGAATTCTGAAGTTGTCAGCTGATGTAAATAATTCCAGCAGATTTCTCAAAATATTTACTTATTTCTCCCAGATTGGGTTTCTTCTCCCAAAGCATTCAACAATTCAATAACAAGGGAAACTAGAGAGAGAGAGAGACAAAACAAAGCAGCTCAGTCTCTGGTCACTTTCCAATGTCCAGACCCAGTGTGATGATACTGTGCCTTTAAGAGGTGCATTTTGTTCTGTTTTTGTTTGTGATGAAAGGTTGACACAGGGGCGGCGAACAGTCGACTCAGAGACTTTACAGTAAAATGTCTGTGCTGTCGATGGTAGCCATGATGTGGAGGTGCCAGTGTTGGACTGGGGTGGACAAAGTTTAAAGTTCGAGGTAAAAACAATGACTGCAGATGCTGGAAACCAGATTCTGGATTAGTGATGCTGGAAGAGCACAGCAGACCAGCACCACTAATCCAGACGATTTCGAAGCTCCTTGGATGCTGCCTGAAAAGTTAAAAGTTCATTAGTTACCTGATGAAGGAGCAGCGCTCTGAAAACTAGTGCCTCCAAATGAACCTGTTGGACTATAATCTGGTGTTGTGTGATTTTTTTAAAACTCAGTGAACAGTTTGCAAGGCCTTGAGTTTCTTTTCAAAATTGGAACAATAGAGAAGCAGCCTGAATGTTTGGGGTCAAGCTCCCACAGAATCGGGATTTTTAGTTTTAATTTTTCAGTCGTAGCAGTTATTGTTGGGTCCTGAAGCTAGGTCTGGAAACTGCAGTAGATCTCTCCCTGCTACAACCTCTCCATCAGAGCTTCCTCTCAATGTTTTTGCTCTGGGACTGGAGAATTGCCTGTGAGTCAATCTCTTTTCCTGACCTTGCCTTTTGCCAAGGGCGCATTTATGGAATGTTACTATACTGGGACAGTTATTGTTTAGTAGTAAAATAATCGATTATTCTGTTAAGCTTTCCAATCGAGTTAAGTTTTTGTTTCCAATTTCTCCTTTCTCCTGTTGTATAAGGAGCTAAAAGCTGAGGGTTCTCTTCCTGCTACCGGAGTCGCATGTGACATGATCTGTTTTCTGAATTTACCTTTTCCCAAGGGTGTGTTTATGGGATAGGCGAAAGTGAGGACGGCAGATGCTGGAGATTAGAGTCAAGATTAGAGTGGGGCTGGAAAAGCAAATCAGGTCAGGCAGCATCCGAGGAGCTGATATTTCATGCAGGAGCCCTTCATCAGGAATGAGCTTGTGTTTATGGGATGTTGCTATATTGGTACAGCTAATTAGTCATAGTTACTGTATCTATTACTCTGTTAAGTTGTCCAATAAAGTTGTTATTCAAAAGTTCCTTCTGTCTTTCCTTGTGTTTTAACATAGTTTATGAATAAAGTGTGTTTTGCTTTACTTCTGGTAGTTTGACATGTTGAATTACACCTGGAACACAACTCCTTTAAAATGAGAACAAGTCTAGGTTACTTTCTTAATACATCTTGAGTGGGTTTGGTCTGGTCCATAATCCCAGTCAGAGCAGGTTTGGTTTCTTTTTCTCTCTCTTCTATCAACATTCTCTGTGGTTGACTGATTACCATGATGGACCAAGACAGTGTCCAAACAGGTGCCAGCCCTGAGTGTAGCAGCTACTCCATGTCAGTTCATCTACAGAGTCCTTGGATCAGTAATTAAGTTGCATTACTTCCAGGTCAGTTCTCAACAGAAAACACTGCCTTTGCTTTCATTTTGTTTTAAAATGAGCTTCTGTTCGAAGTTCAATCACTAACTTCCAACTCTCAGTTCCAAACAAAACTAAATGAGAAAAATAGCAGGAAAACAGCAATGGCCTCTACAGTGTGGTGTTTCTCTTTGGCTGGTTGACTCTCCAAGATGTATTAAGTCTTCAAAGACACAAGCAATTCCATCACATCAACCTCATCCTCTCCATTAAAGCCAGCCTTCTTTGCCAAGGTGTTGATTTCACATTGAACCTTGGGATAGCATTGTGAGGTTCTCTACGGTTGCTGGCACACCCGGGGTCACACATTCTACCAATAGACTGTTCAGGTGTGAACCTCTACCACGAATCAAATAAGTTGTCAACACAGAGTCACACAGCATGGATACAGATCCTTTGGCCCAACCACTTCATGCTGACCATAATCCCAAACCAAACTATTCCCACCTGCTCACACTTGGCCCATATCCCTCCAAACCTTTTCTGTTTATACTTATCCAAATATCTTTTAAATGTTGTCACTCTACCTGCACCCATCAATTCCACTGGACGTTCATTCCACACACGAGCCACTCTCTGTGTAAAAAGACTGCCCCCCCCCCCATATCTTTTTAAAATCTTTCTTCTCTCACCTTAAAAATTTGCCCATTCGTCTTGAAATCACCCATCCTAGGAAAAAAAACACCTGTCATTCACCCTATCGATGTCCCTCACAATTTTATAAACCTCTGTAAGGTCATCCGTCAACCTCCGACGCTCCAGTGAAAAATGTCCCAGCCTATCCAACCTCTCCCTATAACTCAAACCCTCCATTCCTGGCAACATCATAGTAAGTCTCTTCTGAACCCTCTCCCACTTAATAATATCTTTCCGATAACATGGACACTGGAACTGGACACAATACCCCAGAAGAGGCCTCACCAACATCCTACAATGACCTCAACATGACGTCCCAACTCCTACACTCAAAGGTCTGAGCAACGAAGGCAAGCATGCTAAAGGACTTCTTAACCACCCTGCCTATATGAGACATGACATTCGCCAACCTAATTGGGCACATCCGCGGTGTTGTGGGCACACCAAAATATCCTGACTGACCCATTCTCACCATCTTTGCATGGGTGAAAGTATTGGGTAGTGTCATTGGGTTTTGAATGTGACCATTGTGGCCTGATCTGTGTGCTGCAGGCACTGAAGTGGTATTGGCTGACAAAAACAGCATCTTCACATTTTCATCAAATGTGACGGAATGACCAGGGCAGTTAGCCAAGGCGAGCAATATCTTGAAGCCAATATAGAACATAGACTAGTACAGCACGGTACAAGCCCTTTGGCCCACGATGTTGCGCTGACCTTTTATCCTACTCTAAGATCAGACTAACCTCCATACCTTCATTGTACTAACTTCCATGTACCTATCCAAGAGTGGCTTAAATGTCCCGAATGTATCTGACTCTACTACCACTACTGACAGTACATTCCATTTATCAACCACTCTCTGAGTAAAGAACCTACCTCTGACATCTCCCCTAAACCTTCCTCCAATTATTTTTAAATTATGCCCTCTCATGATAGCCTCTGGCTGCCCACTCTACCTATGCCTCTCATCATCTTATACACCTCTATCAAGTCACCTCTCACCCTTCTTCACTCCAATCAGAAAAGCCCTAGCTCCTCAACCTTTCTCCATAAGACATGCCCCTCCAGTGCAGGCAGAATCCTGGAAAATCTCCTCTGTACCCTCTGTCAAGCTTCCACAATGATATTCCTTTTTGTTGGGATGGTGTCACTCTTGAAACATTACCCCAGTTCCAAGGCTTTCTTATTTAATGAGAAATGATGTGCTGATTTTCCTTGGAATAACTCCTTCAGCTCGTTGTCTTCAAGTGGTATACCCATAATGGTTTGAACATGAAACCTCCTGCAATATATCCAGAAACTGACTGGGATTTGTGACAGTCTGAAATCCAAATGCCTCTCCTCCTTATGGTGTATATTCTCGTAACATACATTTCCAATTAAACTTTGACTTATTAATGTGAAAGGGTTATTTCAGGAAGTAGACACCTTCTCAAAGCACCCTCTTCAAGTGGGCAGGAAATTCAGCAGCTGATTCATTGGTTGGTGAGGATGGGGCATAGTGGTAAGCTAATTGGGCCAGTAATCCACAGAGCCAATCTAACACGTTGAGAGTGGGTGTTCAAATCCCACCACGTAAATTTATGGGATTTAAATTCAGCTCCTAAACCTGGAATTGACAGATGCTTTGAGTAACAATGAATATGGCGCCATCTTTGATTTTAGCAAGAGGCTAATTGAATGATAACTGAGTTATTTATTGTCACATACATCTAGAGAAATACAGTGAAAAGTGTTCTGTCACCACAATCTGGTGCCATTTTGAGGTACAAGAAGAATAAAAGAAAGTACTTAAATAGGGTTCATCTTCATTGGCCAGGATCCCAAACACAGCTCCTGGACTTCTCCAAGGTCCTCGCTCCAGGCCTACTGGAGTCCCCACTCCACCATCACCGCAACCAATGCTCTGCTGCCACCCCAAGCATCCACGCACCGGGCCATTGACACCACTCCCACCTCCCCAATACATCAGGGAGATGAGGGTGGCTCACTAATGTGCATGAGGAAAAGAAATCTGCCAACCTTACATGGTCTAGCCTGACACATAGCAATGTGGTTGTTGCTTAACTACCTTTGGAAAGGCCAATAGCTCAGTTCAAGGGCCACTCAGGATGGACAAAGAAATTCTGGCCTTGCCAGTGGTACCCAAAAGGAGAAAGTGAGGACTGCAGATGCCGGAGATTCAGAGTTGATAAATCGTGGTGCTGGAAAAGGCACAGCAGGTCAGGCAGTATCTGAGGAGCAAGAGAGTCAACATTTCAGGCAGGACCCTTCTTCAGGATTGAAGAAGGGTTTTGGCTGAAACATCGCCTCTCTTCCTCCTCAGATGTAGCCTGACCTGCTGTGCCAAGCTTTGTCAACAGCAATACCCACACCCTATTAAAGAATAAACAATGCTCCAAAAATGGGATATCATTCAGATAGTTGTGTTTTTTGAAATGTTTGAACCATAGAACATAGAAGAACATAGAAGAATACAACGCAGTACAGGCCCTTTGGCCCTCGATGTTGCGCCGATCCAAGCCCACCTAACCTACACCCTGATTCTTTCTGATGGTCAACTCTCAATCTCATTATTTTAAGTTCATGTTTAGCTTTGGCCTGTAAGGGTTCAAACTTACAGGCATCTGGTGCTGGCTTTGGACTTCAGTTGAAGAGTTATTCTGTATTCTCCATTTTGGCTACTTCAATCTGGATCTCCTCTGCCTCACACTTACGGGTGAAACACTGACGTGCCTTGGTTTTGTCGATGTTACCACAGATTGTTTTCGGCATTGTAAGGAAAGGTCCTACTGAAATTGATACCTTGCTACTCAACCTCGCTGTTTAAAACCTCCAATTTCACTTCTGACGTTTCTCTTGTTTCCCGAACAGCAGCGACCATAGACCCGTTACCAGCACTTAGTGTTTCTCACTCCTGCTTGATTGTGGTTGTGTGCTACATTCCATCCTGAAACAACCTCAAAAATGACTTGCCCCGTCTCACTTCGGAGTGGCCTCTCATGTTGCACAATTGAACAGGGCTCCAAAATTAATCAAGACATTCTGGAATCAGAGTCTTGACAATATGGCCCCCCTGTGCTTTTCACCAAAACAAGCGTTGACATGGAGATTTACCTCTGCATTGTAGCAAATGTACCTCTCCCATAACCATCTAACTCCTACTGTGTGGAAGAAGGACATTCAGCCCATCTGGCCCACACCGACACACCGAAGATCATCGCACCCCCATCCTATCCCTGCAACTCTGCATGTCCCATGGCTAACCCCACCAGCCTGCACATCCCTGGACACTATTTGCAATCGATCATGGCCAATCCACCTAACCTGCACATCTTTGGACAGTGGGAGGAAATCCCATGTAGACATAGGGGGAATGTGAAAACTCCACACAGTCACCTGGGTCCCTGGCACTGGGAGGCAGCAGTGCTGAACACTGAGCCAATGTGCTGCCCCAAACTTCGAACGGTCTCTGTGCCTTACCCAATATAAAGCTGCACGTAAGGCAAACTAGGGCTCAGGCTTTAAGATTGTCATTGAACAGGCCTGCCCCATGTGATAGAGATACGCTCACTGGGCTGAGGAGAGGAGATCGAAGATTCTGCACGATTGCGGGAACGGTGATTTAGTTTCAAGTCAGAGTGGTGTGTGTCTTGGGGAGAAACTTGGTTAGAGAGGGGAGTCATGGGAGCAAGCCTGTTCCCACGCACATGCTAGCCTTGTCCTTCTAGATGGTAGAGTTTGTAGATTTGAAGGGTGATGTGCAAGGAAGCTTGATGAATTGCTGCAACGCATCTTATAGACTGTTGCCACTGTCAGTGGTGGAGGGCGTAAATGTTGAGGGTAGAGGGTGGTCGGTGTGTGGAATGAGGAACTGATGGATGTAGGTACAGTTGTAACATTTAAAAGGCACTTGGACAGGGACATGAAAAGGAAAGGTTGAGAGGGATATGGGCCGACGCAGGCAAGTGGGACTAATTCAGTTTGGGAACATGGTCGACATTGACTAGTTGGACAAAAGGGTGTGCTGTATGACTCTGTGTGTGGACATAATTGTTCCCTCGGCTATCAGAAAATTAAACAGTTCTTGCAATTCCATTTAACAGGTAGCTAAGGAAGCACATGAGAGTGAAAAGAATGAAAGGAGATGGTAACAGAGTGAGAAAAAGTAAAATGAGAGACGGTCTGTGTGCTGAAAGGTCGAGATGTTGGAATAGCAGTCTGGTGCATCTCTGTACTGCATGTGCCTGCATGACTCTGTCCCTGAGGCTGCTTATCACTCAGTAATACTCTTCAATTCCCAACGTACCCCTTTATATACATCCATTCATACTAGATTATCAAATACATCTCTCTTGTGTATTGTCTCAGACCTCTCTCTCTTTACACACTCATTCTAAACTGGAGTCTGCTCACTTATTGATGTCAAAATATGGCATTAGATACACTGCCATGATTTATATGAATCTCATTTGACCCCATGCTTTTTTCACATCAGAGAGTGACGGGAGCTGGGTGGAAGTGAAATCGGAGCGCAAAGCTGGTCGGGAAGGTAAGTGATTGTTATTTGAGTGGGTGTGTTCTAGACCCCAGGTCTTACAAAGTAGAGCCTCCCTCCCTCTCTCCTCCTCTAAACTAAATTAAAAGTCCACATACTTGCCCCAAAAAGAGGGTCCAAGGAAGTTCCTGCAGATTGAAGAGTGAGGCTTTAGCTCAGGAGTCTTTGACAAGGAGGTTGAGTGAAGTGATTACACCACAGTTGAAGAGGGTGAAGACATGACTGCCCAGCTGGTTCAGTGTGCTACGTGCTTGATGTGGGAGGTCAACGACTCTGGTGTGTCTGGCTCGTATAAGTATGGAAAGTGTGTGCACGTTCAGCTACTGACAGAGCGTATTGCAGCACTGATGAAAGAACTCGAGGACCTTAGGCTCATCCGAGAGAATGAGATCTTTCTGGACAAGACCTTCAGCGAGGTTATTACACCGACCATACCAGAAAAGAGCAGAAGAGAGCAGACGATGAGGAAGGCAGAGAGGAGATAGGTGCAAGAGACCCCGGGAGAAGTACCTGTCAGGAACAAGTTGAATCTGTTGGAAACAGTAGAGACAGATGACATTGCCAGTCCGCGAGGCGGCCAGGTCTGTCAATCAAAAGTTGGCATGGAGGCAGAGCAGAAGAGTCGGACATCACACAGAGCCGTGGTAATAGGGGACTCCATCTTGAGAGGAACTGACCGGGGTTTTTGTGGCAGCAGACAGGACTTAAGGATGGTGTGTTGGCTTCCTGGTGCCAGGGTGAAAGACATCGCGGACAGAGTGCAGGAAATCCTCAAGAACGAGGGTGAAGAGCCAGAGGTGGTGCTACATGTCGGCACAAATGATGTTGGGAAGAAAAGGAGGAACTTACTACAGTGGGACTTCAGAGAACTAGGAAGAAGGCTGAAAAGCAGGACGTCCAAGGTGGTTATCTCCGGTTTGCTTCCAGTTCCTCGGGCTGGAGAGGCCAGAAACAGGGAGATAATGGACTTGAATGTGTGGCTGGGGAACTGGTGCAGGAAGCAAGGATTTAAATTCTTGGATCACTGGGGTATGTTTTGTGGTAAGCATAAATTCTACAAGAGAGACGGTTTGCACCTTAATAGGTTAGGGACCAGCATTCTGGCAGGCAGGTTTACTACTGCAACACAGCTGCGTTTAAACTAAGTAGCAGGGGGAGGGGGCAAACTGGATGTTTAAGAAGGAAATTGGAGGGAAAGTTAGAACGAGGGAAGTCAAGAAAGACAACTGTATCAATGAGGCAGAAAACTCAAAAAGGGATCATGCTGTAAGGTTGAGTGAAATGGGAATTGATGGGAAGGGTGAGGGCAGTAACAAACTAAAAATACTATACATGAGTGCACGAAGCATTAGAAATAAGATGGATGAGCTTGAGGCTCTTTTGGAAATTGGCAGATACGATATTGTGGGGATAACTGAGACGTGGCTTCAAGTGGACAGGGCCTGGGAAATGAATATTCAAGGCTACACGTGCTATCGTAAGGACAGACTGAAGGGCAGAGGGGGTGGGGTGGCCATGTTGGTAAGGGAGGATATTCAGTCCCTTGCACGGGAGGACCTTGAGTCAGGGGATGTAGGGTCAGTGTGGATAGAGCTGAGAAATTCTAAGGGTAAAAAGACCCTCTTGGGAGTTATCTACAGGCCCCCAAACAGTAGTCTGGATGTCGGATGTAAGTTAAATCAGGAGCTGAAATTGGCCTGTCGCAAAGATGTTACTACAGTTGTTATGGGGGATTTCAACATGCAGATGGACTGGGAGAATCAGGATGGTATTGGACCTCAAGAAAGAAATTTTGTGGAGTGACTCCGAGATGGATTCTTAGAGCAGCTGGTGCTGGAGCTGACCAGGGAGAAGGCAATTCTGGATCTGGTATTGTGCAACGAACCAGAATTGATCAGGGACCTCGAAGTGAAGGAGCCGTTGAGAAGTAGTGACCATAATAGAATAAGCTTCAATCTGCAATTTGAGAGGGAGAGGGTACAATCGGAGATGACAATGTTTCTGTTGAATAAAGGGAACTATGGAGCTATGAGGGAGGAGCTGGCCAAAGTTCAATGGTGCAATATCTTAAGCAGGGATGACCCTGGAGGAACAATGGCAGATATTTCTGTGTATAATGCAGAAGATGCAGGATCAGTTCATTCCTAAAAGGAAGAAAGATCCCAGGAGGAGGCATGGGCGGCCATGGCTGACGAGGGAAGTTAAGAAACATATAAAATTAAAAGAGAAAAAGTATAACATAGCAAAGATAAGTGGGAAAACAGAGGACTGGGAAGCTTTTAAAGAACAACAGAGGATTACTAAGAAGGAAATACGCAGAGAAAAAATGAGGTATGAAGGTAAACTGGCCAAAAATGTAACAGAGGATAGTAAAAGCTTTTTTAGATATGTGAAAGGCAAAAAAATGGTTAAGACTAAAATTGGGCCTTTTAAGACAGAAACAGGAGAATATATTACGGGGAACAAAGAAATGGCAGAAGAATTGAATTGGTACTTCCGATCTGTGTTCACTGGGGATGACACAAGCAATCTCCCTGAGGTAACAGTGGCTGAAGGACCTGAACTGAAGGGAATTTATATTTGCCAGGAATTGGTGTTGGAGAGACTGTTAGGTCTGAAGGTTGTAAGTCCCCGGGGCCTGATGGTCTACATCCCAGGGTATTGAAGGAGGTGGCTCGGGAAATCGTGGATGCATTGGTGATTATTTTCCACAGTTTGATAGATTCGGGATCAGTTCCTGCGGATTGGAAGATGGCTAATGTTGTACCACTTTTTAAGAAAGGTGTGAGAGAAAAAGCAGGAAATTATAGACCAGTTAGTCTGACCTCAGTGGTGGGAAAGATGCTGGAGTCTATTATAAAGGATGAAATTACGACACATCTGGATAGTAGTAACAGGATAGGTCAGAGTCAGCATGGATTTATGAAGGGGAAATCACGCTTGACTAATCTTCTGGAATTTTTTGAGGATGTAACTCTGATGATAGACGAGGGAGATCCAGTGGATGTAGTGTACCTGGACTTTCAGAAAGCTTTTGATAAAGTCCCACATAGGAGGTTAGTGAGCAAAATTAGGGTGCATGGTATTGGGGGCAAAGTACTAACTTGGATTGAAAGTTGGTTGGCTGACAGGAAACAAAGAGTAGTGATAAACGGCTCCATTTCAGAATGGCAGGCAGTGACCAATGGGGTACCGCAGAGATCAGTGCTGGGACCGCAGCTTTTTACAATATATATTAATGATATAGAAGATGGTATTAGTAATAACATTAGCAAATTTGCTGATGATACTAAGCTGGGTGGCAGGGTGAAATGTGATGATGATGTTAGGAGATTACAGTGTGACCTGGACAAGTTAGATGAGTGGGCAGATGCATGGCAGGTGCAGTTTAATGTGGATAAATGTCTGGTTATCCACTTTGGTGGCAAGAACAGGAAGGTAGATTACTACCTCAATGGAATCAATGTAGGTAAAGGGGCAGTACAGAGAGATCTGGGTGTTCTTGTAAACCAGTCAATGAAGGTAAGCATGCAGATACAGCAGATAGTGAAGAAAGCTAATAGCATGCTGGCCTTCATAACAAGAGGGATTGAGAATAGAAGCAAAGAGGTTCTTCTGCAGCTGTACAGGGCCCTTGTGAGACCACACCTGGAGGACTGTGTGCAGTTCTGGTCTCCAAATTTGAGGAAGGACATTGAGGGAGTGCAGCGTAGGTTCACGAGGTCAATTCCTGGAATGGCGGGATTACCTTACACTGAAAGACTGGAGTGACTGGGCTTGTATACCCTTGAGTTTAGAAGACTGAGGGGGGATCTGATTGAGACATATAAGATTATTAAAGGATTGGACACTCTGGAGGCAGGAAACATGTTTCCGCTGATGGGTGAGTGCCGAACCAGAGGACACAGCTTAAAAATACGGGGTAGACCATTTAGGACAGAGATGAGGAGAAACTTCTTCACCCAGAGAGTGGTGGCTGTGTGGAATGCTCTGCCCCAGAGGGCAGTGGAGGCCCAGTCTCTGGATTCATTTAAGAAAGAGTTGGATAGAGCTCTCAAGGATAGTGGAATCAAGGGTTATGGAGATAAGGCAGGAAGAGGATACTGATTAAGGATGATCAGCCATGATCATATTGAATGGCGGTGCAGGCTCGAAGGGCAGAATGGCCTACTCCTGCACCTATTGTCTATTGTCTATTTAGTTTAAGTAGATTTTAGAGTCCGCAGCATCGTTTAGATTTTCTTCATTTCGGTTCTCATTTTCAGCACTGACAAAATCACTTATGTAATGTGAACGGATATGCCAGAGGTACAATCAGCGCTGAGAGGTTCAAACATATGACCCAATCAGTAGGTGAATGAGTTCAAGTGGAGTTGAGCCAGGCAGATGTGGGGGCTCCTGTTTTGAACTCGAACAAAATGGGGGGAGCTCCATCAGAAACTGAGTGACCAAGGGGTTGGGCAGGGGATAGATTTATCGTTTGTGATTACTCTTCCCACTCAGGACATAATAATGATGCTTTAGACAGCACACCAGAAACCCAGTCACTGACAAAGCTCCCATAACCCTGCAGTGCTGACTGTGTGCAAGGTACTAGTAGGGGAACGCACTCCGGAATTGGTGTCAATAGATGTGAAGCTGGAAAGTAGGTCAGACAGTACCCGAGGAGCAGAGCAGTCAATGTTTCAGGCCGAAACCCTTTGTCAGGATTGGGACTGGGTAGGGAGCCCAGAAGTATTAGTCGGGTCCCACCCCTCCTCCTTGCCTTCCTGACCTGACCTAACCTGTCCATCTTCCTCCTCACCCAATTACTCCATTCCTCCCACTA
Organism: Chiloscyllium punctatum; assembly: GCF_047496795.1. Lineage (NCBI taxonomy): Eukaryota > Metazoa > Chordata > Chondrichthyes > Orectolobiformes > Hemiscylliidae > Chiloscyllium > Chiloscyllium punctatum. The sequence goes on from NC_092753.1 coordinate 12,409,942, forward strand.
ACCAATCACAATAACTTCCTACCTGCATCCACCTATCACCATCTCACCTACCCTTGCTCCAGCCCCACCCACCTCCCTCTGTTTCCTTCTGGGCTTCCCTTCCCCTTCCCCAGTCATGAAGAAAGGTTTCAGCCTGAAACGTTGACCTCCCTGCTCCTCGGATGCTGTCTGACCTGCTGTGCTTTTCCAGCACCACATCTACTGACCCCTGCATACCAGAGTTAGAATGGGAGGAGGGAAAAGTGCAAATAGAAGGAGTTAAAGGTCATTAATCCGTCTTGCTTTTGAGATAAATCAAATAGCATCAGACACTTACTTGGAAATGATTTCTTTTAAAATTGGCCTTACCAGCCCTGCGCTCTCCCATCCCACTCAGAGCACAGAGTTCCAACCGTCAATAAACCTCAGTCCGACCTCTGAGGACAGGTGAATGCTTGAAATTTGTAAAAGCCTAATTTACAGAGAGCGCATGCATTCTGAACATTGCAGTGTTCGCTGAAGCAGATCAGAGAACAGTTGTACTGCATTTCCACGTTAAGACCTCTTGTTCCAATATCGCTCTTTACTGGAATGTACACAGCCCTCAAGGTGATCTCTGAAGTAATGTGCACACACGTCTAGACTGCAAACAATTGGCTGTGACAGTTTAATGTGTTAGTGTGAACGGGCAGCCAGGCCAGAACAATCAGGCCAAAAGGTGGCTGCCCTGCTGTACAGACTGTCATTTCCATACAGAGGCGATGCTGCACGCCAAGTATACATTGACTCCTTAGCTGAATAATGCTGGTGCATTTATATAGCATCGTTTAGGGTATTTCAGTGCACCTCTCAGCCAATCGAAGGTAGCTATGAAAGCATTGTCACCCCCTAATCCACCTCCCGTGCCTGACTGGGCCTCAGTTTAATGTCACGTCCCAAAGACTCAACAACCTCCGACAATGCAGCACTCCCTCGCTACTCAGTCAGGGTTCTGGGCTCAGGTAAGACCAAAATGCCTTTTTTCAAGTCATTGTCAGGAAACAGGCTTCGCCAATAAGGCCAGCATTTATTGCCCAACCCACGTTGCTCTTGCGGATGTGCTGGCAAGCTGCCTACCTGGTGATTGGCTCAGTGGTTACCGCTGCTGCCTCACAGCGCCAGGGACCTGGGTGCAATTCCAGCCTCGGGTGACTCGCTGTGTGGAGTTTGCACGTTCTTCGTGTGTTTGTGTGGGTTTCCTCTCAGTTCTCTGGTTACCCCCCCCACTGTCCACAAATTTGCAGGTTAGGTGGATTGGGCCATGCTAAGTTGCTTATAGTGTGCAGGCTAGGTGGTTCAGCCATGGGGAATCCTCTTCAGAGGGTCAGTATATATTCGATGGGCTGAATGGCCTGCTTCTACATTTTGGGCATTCTGTTGTATGAATGCCTTGCCAGTTACAAGCTAACTGCACTGCTGATGGGTGTGGAGTTACATATAAAGTGGATTCCCTCCCTGAAAGATAGGAGTAAGCCAGATGGATTTTTACCACCATTCAGTTAGTTTTATGATCACAATGCTGAAATTAGATCTGTTTTTATGATAGATTTTAACAAATTAAATTTCTCAGTCATGGGATTTGAGGCCACATTTGCAGATAGTCAGGGCAGGCCTCTGGATTAAAAATCTATTAACACGATTACAATTAGTACCGCACCCAGAACTGTTACTCATTGAGATGAGAGCGACATATACTAAATAGTTTTGGTGAGACTGCCCAGCGATGGAATGTAGCTATTGGCTATATTTTTGCTTAACAGGGGAAGGATTATTCAGGTGAATTGTTGACTTGAAGTTAATCGTTCCCTTTTCAAACCAAATTACCCAATGGCCAGTTTACGCACCATAGGAGCTGGAGTCAGTCTGATTTATAAAACAACACCAACATCTTACTTCATTCAATCCAGAACTTCGAAAGTCGAAGATCGCGATTCTGTTTGGAATCTTACCTGGTTCGTGGGCATAACAACGACATGCATTTATATCACGTCTTTCACGGCGGCACATGGGCGGCACGGTGGCACAGTGGTTAGCACTGCTGCCTCACAGCGCCAGAGACCCGGGTTCAGTTCCCGCCTCAGGCGACTGACTGTGTGGAGTTTGCACGTTCTCCCCGTGTCTGCGTGGGTTTCCTCCTGGTGCTCCGGTTTCCTCCCACAGTCCGAAGATGTGCAGGTCAGGTGAATTGGCCATGCTAAATTGCCCGTAGTGTTAGGTAAGGGGTAGATGTAGGGGTAAGGGTGGGTTACGCTTCGGCGGGGCGGTGTGGACTTGTTGGGCTGAAGGGCCTGTTTCCACACTGTAAGTAATCTAATCTAATCTAATCTAAAAACGCTCTTTGCCAGTGCGTAATGAGACAAATATCTATTGGACACTGTATCTGTCTCAGTTGGCCATATCCATGATGCAACGAGTGGAAAATATCGGATTGTTCAGCCAAATGGTTTCTCCTGTCTTTCTTCTCTCTGTCACGTGGCAGCAATGTAGTCACAATTTTTGCACCAGTGTAAGGATCCAAAAAAGGTCATGCTAAAGAGAGCATTAATAGGATGACGCTCACACCATCTCGGGTAGGAGGACAGCTTTGGACTTTGTGAGATTTAACATTAAGGTGTCCCTTCAGAGTCTTTGTGACTGTGTACTAATGTCATTTGTGGTTTCCCTTGACAGCACTAGGCTGACCCCTCTTTAAAGCATGATGGTAGCAGAAAATTCACCAAATTGATACCGCACCCATCAAGAGCTATACTCAGGATCCATCATACAACCACAGATACATTACTTACAAATGGAATGAGTTATACTTTGAAGGGTTGGTCCCACAGCATTATACAGAAGGAAAGGATGAGATAAACTTAGCTTTATTTATTGTCATATATTACAAATACAGTGAAAAGTGTCACTTAGTGTCTCCGCTGTCTGCAGCCATCTTGAAACACAGAACATGACGCACGACACAGAATTTAAAACCAAACAGTAAAGCAGAGTTCAGCTTCACATTTTCTTCTTGTTACAGCTCACAGCAATCATAGCTTCCAGTTCCTGCGCTGGCTCTCCGTGGGATCCTCCAACCTGCCAGGGGCCGGGGGCTGACTGCTGCCATCTCACCACTGCCTCCATGTATTCTACGCCAGGCCCTCCAACATCGCCACTGTCGCCATGGCCAACTCGATGATACCACTGTAAGTCCTGTGCCGGATCGCTACCTATCATCACCACCGCCGCCAAATTCACCGAGTCCCATTGACGCCATCTTGGAATCTATTTTCGGTGTCTGTTTCCCTCACAACAACCTGCGGTCCCACATCCACTCTCTTCCCTCGGAATGCACTGTGCCCCGAGCAATGGCCTGTGGTCCCACTGCCAGACTCTTCCCCCAGCAAAGGCATGCTGCCCCACTTCCACCCTGCTCCCTTAGCAAAGGAGGCCATTCGGTGCACTGTGCCTGTGCCAGCATCTTGCAAGAGCCGCCCGGTGAGTCCAAATGTCCTGGTCATTCCCAACATTTCCGCATTAGAGACACAAATCGGGATTCTACCAGGTAGAGTTGCCAACTGCGGTTCAACCCATTCCTGGATTTTCATCACATTGCTTGCTCCTGTTACTCCTGCCATTCATTCTTCACCATCGCTGGGCCAATGGGAAAGCAAAAAGACTTTGTACCAAATACGATGGTGGTTGATTCCTCTCCTTTTTTGATTTTCTTTTCTTTACTCTTGCAAGGAGAAAGGTTGACACAAAATGATCTGAGGTACCCTTAATTTTAGCTCCTACAGGTATTTTCTCCAGAGCTGCCGATGGCAGTGTCCTGGAGATTCTAGGCCTTTCCGAGAGGATTGAGTACCTTCTATACTGGTTGTGTTATGCTGAAGGCGCGATCCAGGTAGAAATTATGATCACTAATATCCCACTTCTCTTCTGCCGACACTTAGAGTCATAGAGTCATAGAAATGTATAGCATGGAAACAGATCCTTCGATCGAACTTGTCCATGCCGACCAGATATCCCAACCCAATCTCGTCCCACCTGCCAGCACTTGGCTCTTATCCTTCTAAACTTTCCTATTCATTTACCCATCCAAATGCCTCTTAAATGTTGCAATTGTACCAGCCTCCACCACATCCTCTGGCAGCTTATTCCATACACGTACCACCTTCCGCATCAAAAAGTTGCCCCTTAGGTCTCTTTTATATCTTTCCCCTCTCACCCTAAACCTATGCCCTCTAGTTCTGGACTCCCCGGCCCTAGGGAAAAGACTTTGTCTATTTATCCTATCCATGTCCCTCATGATTTTGTAAACCTCTATAAGGTCACCCCTCAGCCTCCGATGCTCCAGGGAAAACAGCCCCAGCCTGTTCAACCTCTCCCCATAGCTCAGATCCTCCAACCCTGGCAACATCCTTGTAAATCTTTTCTGAACCCTTTCAAGTTTCACAACATCCTTCCGATAGGAAGGAGACCAGAATTGCACACAATGTTCCAAGTGGCCTAACCAATGTCCTGTACAGCCATAACATGACCTCCCAACTCCTGTACTCAATACTCTGACCAATAAAGGAAAGCATACCAAACGCCTTCTTCACTATCCTATCTACCTGCGACTCCACTTTCAAGGAGCTATGAACCTGCACTCCAAGGTCTCTTTGTTCAGCAACACTCCTGAGGACGTTAAGTCCTGCTAATGTTTGCTTTCCCAAAATGCAGCACCTCGCATTTATCGGAATTAAACTCCATCTGCCACTTCTCAGCCCATTGGCCCATCAGATCAAGATCCCGTTGTAATCTAAGGTAGCCTTCTTCGCTGTCCACTACACCTCCAGTTTTGGTGTCATCTGCAACCTTACTAACTGTATACCTCTCATGTTCACATCCAAATCATTTATGTAACTGACAATAAGTAGAGGGCCCAGCACACCGATCCTTGTGGTACTCCACTGGTCACAGGCCTCCAGTCTGAAAAACAACCCTCCACCACCAGTTCTGTATCCAAATGGCTAGTTCTCCCTGTATTCCATGAGATCGAACCTTGCTAACCAGTCTCCCATGGGGAACCTTGTTGAAGTCCATATAGGTCACGTCTATCACTCTGCCCTCATCAATCCTCTTTGTTATTTCTTCAAAAAACTCAATGAAGTTTGTGAGACATGATTTCCTGCGCACTTGCTCCACAACAATGAGTGCATTGATCAAGAAAGTTCTCTTGGATAAAGTATCAGACAAACTAGCCTCTCAAATAACGGTGGAGAAAAGTTAGTCCTCTCAGCCAAAGACCCCTAATGCTGGGCTCAGATTCAGGCCCCACAATGCCCTCCACCATAATCCCCACAGCAGCAGGGCATCTATGTAATACGCAACACTCACCTGCAGTAATCAAATGCAGCCGGGTGCTGAACATGGCTCCAGCTGGCATTATCCAGAGCCCAGCGACGGTTAACACCATCAGTCAGCTAGAGGGTAAGTTGTCAGACATTGCATTCCAAGCTAGGATCCTTGTCATGTATTGCGGAGATTCCAGGGATGTGCCTGTGTTTCAATTCCCCAAACAGGCAGCAAGATGTTTACGGCCATCTCTTGATGACTCCTGTCCTGGAGATTGGGACATACAGATGGTAACACTGCTGGCATCTTTTGTATTTAAAATGTCTTTTTGTGTCTAATTTCTCCTTAGGAGGCATAATTGAACTATTCCCCATTACTGACAAGTTGCTCAGTAATAGATTGGAAGGAGCTCAGAGGAACAGGAAGAAGCATTCACCTCCTGAGCTTGTTTCTTTGTTCAAGTAGATCACAGCTAATTAAGTTACCGACAATAATGTAACAAATAGGATGGCAAAGAAGACACAAATTGGCTGGAAAATTACAGAGGAAAGCAAAAAGTTATAGAGCAGTGACAACAGAGGATGACAATTATCCCTGTATAGAGTAGATAAATGATAGTGTTCAGGACAACTAGACAAGAGTTCCTGATACTTTATCCAAGAGAACTTTCTTGATTAATGCACTCACTGTTATGGAGTAAGTGTTGGCAGGAGAAAGTTTGGAAATAGCGATCATTACATTATCAGGTGGAGAGCAGTAATGGAAAAGGACAAGGAAAAATAACGTGTGAAAGTGCTTATTTGTGGGATAGAATTTCCAAACAAATTCTCAAGAAAGGTCACTGGACCCAAAATAGTAACTCTGCTTTCTCTCTACAGATGCTGTCAAACCTGCTGAGTTTCTCCAACAACTCCTGTTTTTGTTTCCGATTTCCAGCAATCGTTATTTATTGTTTTTTTGATCAGTCCAAAACCATTGAACAGTGTATTTGTTCCTCGCTGTGAGTAATAGATTATGTTCTGCAGAGAGCAACCAAAGCGAATCTGATGCAGCTGTAACAGAGTGGTTTTGACACGTTACACTGAATGAAGGGTTGGACTGGCGAATACCTTTCTTGTGCCAATTGGGAGAAGCTTTTCAGAAAAGCTGTTGCATGTCCGCACTTTTCAACAGGTTGGTCTGCTCTGCCAGATGCAAAGTTGGTCACATGAAAATAAATGATCGAGCGATGTTAAACACCCACTTTGTATTGTGAAATAATGCTGCCCACAAAGCTGACCAGACCCTAAGCTGAAATTAGTTACCATTGTGTGTTTCTGCTATTAATGAACACCCTTTCAGCAGGTTTTTGAATTAGATGTTATTTTTAGGCACAAGACCACTAATAAGCACATTTCAAAAAGCTTTCAGATATTGTAAAAACATTTGAACCACCAAGAAATTGACTATTACGCATCAAACAAATACAGTAGTGAATCGTACAGTGTAATATTTCAATGTCATTTTCAGTTATTTAAAATCAAGTTACTCAATAGGAACAAAAGCAGAAACAGCAGGAGAAATCCAGCATAGAATCCTTACAGTACAGAAAGAGGTCATTTGGCCTATCAAACCCAAACCGCCGCTCTGAAGAGCATCCCACCCAGACTTCCTCCCCATCCAATCCCCATAACCCTGCACTCTCCATGGCTAACCTACCCAAACTGCACATCCCTGGACACTACCAGGCAATTTTGCACAGCCAATCCACCTAACCTGCACAGCTTTGGATTGTGGGAGGAAACCAGTGCACCCAGAGGAAACCCAGGCAAGGTTAGCGTTTTGAATCTGGTACCCCTTCAGAACTGGAGTTGGGTTTAAACCTCAAAAAATATATTTTGTTTTACAGTATATCCCATTAGCTGTTAATCGTGATCAAATTGCACTCTGAAATAAATCAAGGAAATTGTTTTTTTATCGTGTTCAATTAAAAATTATGTTCAGAATATGTCTTTTGTTTCCTGATTTTGTATTTAGGTGTATGCAAATGTGCTTGAGCAAAAACCTAAGGGAAAAGAAAATATGTTTCAGAAAACTGGTGCAATTTTGAAATTGTTTTGTGCCCAGATTATCAATTTCACCCACAGCGAGAGGTTGAGTACCAGGATATTATGAAAGGAATCTCCACCATGGTAGACAATATTTTAGTCTATGAGAAGAAAGGAAAAGTCAGGTTGCTGCATAAAGGCACCAAATGAAACCAAAGGTAAAGAGACATTAAAGGAGCACAAAATTAAATTTTAGGTTGTGGTAGAATCCCTGGATGAATCAACTAGATGCACAGCAACCCTCTCCTTCCTCTCTGTGGAAGGATAATGTGGAGTATTGAAAGAATGGTGGAGGCTGATTAATGACCTACTTTGATTCACACAAGCCCTTCTCCCTTGGCACCTTCCAACTCAGAGGTGGGAACACTGCCAACAGTGACACGCGTCTTCCAACCACTTCTCGTGAGCTTGAAGCAGAATTTAAGCTCCCTGAGTTTGATCAGGGTGAATTTTTGAGACCAGGATGGAAAGGACCATCCTGGTCACCCTATGATAAGTTGGAAAAGGTGCAGAAAAGATTTACAAGGATGTTACCAGGAGTGAAAGGTTTGAGTTATATGAATAGACTTTGTTTAGAGTCACAGAGATATACAGCCCTGGAACCGATCCTTCAGTCTAACTTGTCCATGCCAACCAGGTATTTTAAATTGAACTAGCTCCATTTTCCAGCACTTGGCCTATATCCCTCTAAACCCTTCCTATTCACACATCAATCCAGATGCCTTTTAAATGTTGCAATTGTACCAGCCTCCACCACTTCCTCTGGCAGCTTATACCGTACACGCACCACCCTCTGCATGAAAAGGTTGCCCCTGAAGTCCCCTTTAAATCTTTCCCCTCTCTCCTTAAATCTATGCCCTCTAGTTTTGGACTCTCTTTACCCTGGAAAAAAGACCTTGGCTATCCATGTCCCTCATGCTTCCAAATACACCTGTTGGACTAGAACCTGGTGCTGTGTGATTTTTAACTTTGTCCACCCCAATCCAACACCCCCACTTCCAAATCATGCACGTCATGAATATATAAACCTCTACAAGGTCAACATTTCGAAAGGAATGGGCTGTAAGATTGGGAGGTTTTGCTAAAATTATACAAGGCACTAGTCAGACCACAGCTGGAATACTGTGGATAATTTTGGGCCCTTATCGAAGAAAAGATGTGCTGGCTTTAAAGGCAGTCCAGAGATGGTTCACTAGGTGATCCCGGATATAGAGACATTATCTTATGAGGAGACATTGAGGAGGATGGGGCTGCACTCACTGGAAAAGAGAAGAATGAATTGAGACCTTTTAGGAACATACAAGGTTCTAACAGGGCGAACCACTGACAATCACAAATGGAGCGAGTTAAATTAGGGGTGCACAAAGGCCCAAAATTGAAGAAGCACAGATAACTTGGGATGTTTTGTGAGGCACAGAGCAGCATATAAGGTTCGGGAAGTGCAAAGGCGTAAAGGGATTTGACAACCAGGTGGAGACTGCTGAGGTCAAGTCACCCTGGGGGCCCAGGTCAATTATATATCCCTCGATCAATAGTAAAGCAGCAGACTGCCAGGCCATGGTGGGAGTTTGCTGTGCACAGATCTGTTGCCTACGCCAAGGCGGTAACTGTGCTTCGAGCGTCCTTTGCCGGTCGTAATGCACATCGGATCAGGCCAGCGATCGCGAGAGGCGCTACATAAATGCAGGGGTTTTTTTCGAGTGAGGAGCTTCGGAGCTCCCACAGTTGCACTATTTCAATGCGACAATCCAGGGCCCTCCTCCAACCCAGCTCGACCAAGCTGCTTTCTAATAAGCTGAACTCCGTGATAAAATGCTGAAGTGTGGCGCTTACATTAATCTAATATTTGCCTTTGCACGTTTACTTAATTGCAGCAGAATACACCAAAGGAGTGAAGTGCTTGGTGGCACTGCAGCTCAAAGGATGTGGCCTTTAAAGCGGGACATATCATTGAATTAGTTTTGAAATACTATACATATCATAGATGAGATTGCAATTATTGTGGAATTTCTAATTATGCTGCCGCAATTATCTTCTATATTTCAAATCATTTCCCCAGTTAACCCTGGAAACCTCTTCAGGCAGCGTACTGTTTTCAGCTCTCAGCGAAACTAATTTATTGAACAATTAAAGTGAAAGCCGGGGACATGTTTAATTATTCCTGGCACTCTTCTGAGAAATATAGGCGGCTGCTCTTTATTGTCAAAGTCCTTCACTCGCACAACAAAGACGAGATGAAATGCTGGAATCTGAAATGTGAGGAAAGAAAGTCAGAATATTTGTTGGAGGCGAGACGCAAGCCCTGCTCAGAAGGATTTCCTTTCCACAGTCAGGGAGAGATGCAAAGCCTCTGAATCCTCTGAATTATTAATGTGAAGTAAGCTGAAAATAATTGCTTGAACATATTACGGAGTACCTTCATGTATGATGGATGGGGAGCATGTTTAATTATGCAGCCCTTTCTATAAAAGCCTGTTCCTTGACAGTCCAGTGGTTACTGAACAGAATTTCTGCCATCCAAACCCGTAAAGCTCATTGTGAACAAATGATTCAGATGATATCCCCCTTGGAGCTTGTTAAAGTACTCCACACAAGCCACCATCTCGCCCTATCATGCGATGTTTGGTGCTAGTTTGGGTACAACATTGGATGGTGGGGGTATGCTTCTGTGGTTTGATGCTAAACAGATGCTGAGATGGTTCTTAAAAACTTCCTGATTAGATACTTGAGGGAAGTCAACCTTGCGTCCAAGAGAGGAGTGAGGCATTGGTGCGGCTGCTTTGCCATTGTCTCCTTCAGGATGGCTCATTGGGAAAGTTGATGGTACTAGCTACCTTCCACCAGGCATATTGGAAGGAACTACAGGCTAACAATCAGCCTGTCTGATCAGGTTATGAACAAATCTTCCATGGCCCACAAGACCCAACGTGAGATTTGAACCTGGAGCTTCCAGCCCAGAGGGAAGGATGCTACCAACTGAACCACAGCTGACGCTGTTGGGGTTGTACTATAGGCCCCCAAATGGTCAACTGGAATTAGAGGAACAATCTTTAAGAAGAGTTGTAGCTCAGGTTGTAAGTTTTGCTCGCTGAGCTGGTAGATTTGTTCTCAGACATTTTGTCACCATGCTAGGTAACATCATCAGTGAGGCTCTGGTGAAGAGCTGTTTTTTTTAGATTAGATTACTTACATTGTGGAAACAGGCCCTTCGGCCCAACAAGTCCACACCGACCCGCAACCCACCCATTCCTGTACATTTACCTCTTTGCCTAACACTATGGGCAATTTAGCATGGCCAATTCACCTAACCTGCACATCTTTGGACTGTGGGAGGAAACCCACGCAGACACGGGGAGAATGTGCAAACTCCACACAGTCAGTCGCCTGAGTCAGGAATTGAACCCGGGTCTCTGGCGCTGTGAGGCAGCAGTGCTAGCCACTGTGCCACCGTGCCGCCCACACTGCTGGCGTTTTGTCCCACTTTCTATTTGTGTGTCTTGGTCTGTTAAGGTGAGTGATATCATTTCCAGTTCCTTTTCTCAGGGTCAGGCTGGTAAATGGGGTCCAAATCGATGTGTTTATTGGTCGAGTTCTGGTTTGAATGTCAGCCCTCTAGGAATTCTCATGCAAGTCTCTGTTTAGCCTGTCCTAGGATGGATGTGTTCTCCCAGTCAAAGTGGTGGCCTCCTTTGTCTGTGTGCATGGATACTAGTGATAGTGGGTCATGTCTTTTAGTGGCTAGTTTCCTGCCTGTCTGTCTGATGTAGTGTTTGTTACAGACCTTGCATGATATTTTGTGAATGACATTAGCTTTAGTTTGTGCCTACCCTATTTTGTACATGACATTCATTTCGCTAGTTGTTGGGACTGGGTCCTTTAGGTTCATCGGTCGCTGTTTCAGTGTGTTGATAGGTTGTGGGCTACCATGATGCCAAGAGGCCGGAGTAGTCCGTTAGTCATCTCTGAGATATCTTTGATGCATGGCAGTGTGGCTAGAGTCTCTGGGCATGTTGCATCTTCTTGTTTGTTGTTTAAGAATCAATACATCTAAGGCCAATACATCTTTCCAAAGGTGTGCTGCCCAGATCTGCTCATTGTGCACCAAGTGGGGTCTGGCCAGTATTTTATATAACTGCACCATAACGTCTACATCCTTATATTCCAGTTATCGAGATAGAAAGGCCAGTATTCCACTCAGCTGCTTGATTCTTTCCTGCACCTGATGGTGGCATTTTAAATATCTAGGCACCTGAAACACCATGTCCCTTTAGACTATCACTGTATTTAACTCCATCTAGAGAATACCTTGATCTATCCTTTCTCAGCCCAAAATCAATAACCACCACAATTTCTTGCATTGAACTCCATCTGCCACAGCTTTGCCCATTCACTTAGTCGAACAAAACTAATTTGTAATGTTATGCTATCATCTACATTATCTCCGTAACTTTGTCTCATCAGCAAAACTCGATATGACTTTCTATTCCATTATCTAAGTCATCAATAGATAATGTGAATAATTGGGGTGTTAGCTCTAATCCTTATGGGATACCAGAGTGATATGGTGACTCAGTGGTTAGCACTGCTGCCTCACAGTGCCAGGGATTGCAGGTGTGTGTGTGTGTGTGTGTGTCTTTTTCCCTGGTGCTCCAGTCTCCTCCCACAGTCCACAGATGTGTAGGTTAGGCAGACTGAGCCCAGTAAATTGCCCATAGCATCCAGGGCTGAGCAGGCTAGGTGGGTTAGCTATGGAAAATGCAGGATTACAGGGATACATTGGTTGTTTGGGTCTTTGGGTGGGAAACTCTCTCAGGAGAGTCAGTATGGACTCGATGGGCCAAATGGCCTGCTTCCACATTGTCAGGATTTTATGAGTAGTGGTCACATCCTGCCAATTCAAGTACACTTGGCTTTGATATAACACAATGGTTCCAGTCTCGTGTGATCTCGCGTTATAAGAAAATTGCACAATAGCCTCACCATTTGAACTAACGGGACTAGAATCATGTCATAGACAATACATGGATGGAAAGTTCACATTCTCACGCAAATGAATTCTTCAATCACATTAAAGCCAAGTCCTGACGAAGAAACACGCATTATATATCAGAACCAACTGTGCTGACGCATTATCCCTACTTTCTGTCACCATCCAGTTAACCAATTTCTCAGCCATGCCAGTAATTTGCCTTCAATTCTGTGGGCTTCTCCCTTACAAAGCTCTTGTATGGGACTTCATCAAGTGGTTTTTCAATGTCAAAATAAACAACAAGATCTTCAGCCTTCCTGACCTTTCATAAATCAAAACCTGCTCATGAATACATGATCGACCATGATTTCATATAAAGAGATGATAGACAGATTTTTAATCAGTAACGGGTCAAAGAGTTATGGAGAGTGGCCAGGAGAGTGGAGGTGAGGAATAAACACTTGCACTTATGCAGTGCCTCTTCATAGCTGATATGCTCCATCCCAGGCAACATCCTGGTGATAGGAGCTGGGTAGTTAAAGGTGGGAAGCTTAAAAAGTACTTGGATGAGCACTTGAAGTGTCAATATTCAACTCTATGGACCTAGTGCATTAAAGTGGAGATTACTGAGGGTAGTATTATATTTTTTGGTGGTACAGAAAATGGGCTTTTCTGTACTGTATGAGTCCATGATTTTTGTTTTCTTTAAGACAGTGTGTTAGGGTTTTGATTGTGCTGCCTGAGAGATTGGTGGGAGGAGATTCAGTAATAACTTTACAAATGGAATTTGTCGGTTACAAAGAGAGAGAGGTGCGGGTGAAAGAATAGGAAATTAGCATCAATTAGATGGCTCTGCAATGAGCTGGCACAGACACAGTGGGCAGCTTGTGATCCGAATGGTCCCTGGGGCAGCACAGTGGCTCAGTGGTTAGCACCGTTGCCTCACAGTGCCAGGGACCCAGGTTCGATTCCAGCCTCGGGTGACTGTCTGTGTGGAGTTTGCACGTTCTCCCAGTCTCTGCGTGGGTTTCCTCCAGGTGCTCTGGTTTCCTCCCACAGTCCAAAGATGTGCAGGTCAGGTGAATTGGCCATGCTAAATTGCCCATAGTGTTAGGTGCATTAGTCAGAGGGAGACGGGTCTGGGTGGGTTACTCTTCAGAGGGTCGGTGTGGACTGGTTGAGCTGAAGGGCCTGTAGGGAATCTAACCGAATTTTCATTCTTCATCTGTTGGATTCAGAGACTGTTGGTACTTTACGGGATCATTTTTGACTCACAACAGTGAAAGAATCCTGGTCATACCAAGACCTGACCTGTGCTTCACCTGTGGGAATGATTCTGAAAAAGTGGGGTACCGACCTCTCAAAGAGTGTTATATCCACAAGACATTCTGTAGGTTGACTCTCTACTTGATGGTTGTCAGGGCTGGAGCGGGGGTCTGCTCTCAACGATAAGTAGCCCCAGTTTGGTACATCCAAACTTATCTGCTGTGGCAAGTCCCCCTCTTTGAGCTTTATCAACTACATCAAAGTGAGGGGTTTGAGAAGCACAGTTCAGGCATAAACTCTCCAGGATTCCAACCCAAAGAATTTAAGGGCGTTTTCTTAATGCACACCAATCTGCAACGCTTCATGCAAAAATTTGCAATTTTACATCAAAGTTGTCCATTTATATGCCCCAGTGTTAATTTGACCTGCATATAGTTGCTATAATGTAATAAACCTTCCCTTGTGTTCTAAGATGATAACATGGGGCTTATTTATGGTTCCTAATTCTTAAAAAGCCCCTGGAATAGCACAGGGAGGATTAGATTAGATTAGATTAGATTACTTACAGTGTGGAAACAGGCCCTTCGGCCCAACAAGTCCACACCGCCCCACCGAAGCGTAACCCACCCATACCCCTACATCTACATTTACATTTACCCCTTACCTAACACTATGGGCAATTTATCATGGCCAATTCACCTGGCCTGCACATCTTTGGACTGTGGGAGGAAACCAGAGCACCCGGAGGAAACCCACGCAGACACGGGGAGAACGTGCAAACTCCACACAGTCAGTCGCCTGAGGCGGGAATTGAACCCGGGTCTCAGGCGCTGTGAGGCAGCAGTGCTAACCACTGTGCCACCGTGCTGCCCATTAGCGGCAGCATTCTGGTACTCAGGCCTCAAACGCGTGACTATGACATGCACCATGAGCTGAGGATTGAGAGAGATGGAGATGTACTCTGGGCAATAGTGATAGGGCTGGCCTGAGTGTGCTGTGGCCTCCAATCTGCCTCAGAGTGAGCCATAGGTTCCAAACCACACGGATCTTCCATTACCACAGTCTGGCCTGGGGAACCAGTGCCAGGAAATAGCAAACATGATCAGCCGCTTTCTGGTTCCACTCCAGATGACATCATACATGGTACAGATGGTACATCCATTCAGGGTGGCATGGTGACTCCGTGGTTAGCACTGGTGCCTCACAGTACCAGGGACCCGAGTTCGATTCCAACCTCGGGCAACTATCTGTGAGGGGTTTACACATTCTCCTCGTGTCTGTGTGAGTTTCCTCTGGGTTGCTCTGGTTTCCTCCCACAGTCCAAGGATGTGCAGTTTAAGTAGATTGGCCATGCTAAATTATCCATAGTGACCAGGGATAGGTGGATCATTCATGGGAAATGCAGGGTTACAGGGGTGAGTCTGGGTGGGATGCTCTTTGCAGGGTCTATAGGCCAAATGACCTGCCTCCATTTTGTAGTGATTCTATGACCCCTGCTGCCTCTTGGCTGTTCTCCCCTATGGCCTTGATGACGACCTTTTATGAATTGGCACCCTTTTGGAACTTTCCCAACCACATTCATCATTTTTTTTGTTACCAATCTCTCTTTCATTGTGCCCATCATTTACATGGTACTTATGATGAAGCCTTCCCTCTCCCCATCTGGGTAGTCCTGTATGAGTCTGCAGTGTAACACAAGGTAGGAAAAGCATAGGAGATGAGCTAGATTCTGACATAAAACACACCAAATTGCTCAATACTCCACCCAGCTACCGTGTGAATGGGAAGAGTCGCAGATTAACTAATTTGTGTCCAATACCTTGTACAACAGTGCAGAGAGCTCCTGTGTCCTGGGAACTGATGTGGGTGGTATTGTGATATGATATGCCTTGCCTTTAAAGGAGTAGATCTTCAACTACTGTCAATCGTCAGCTACCTCAACAATTAGTATATGACATGGGGCTGTTTGAAGCAGTTGAGATTGAGATTGGATGTACTATAATTAATACCTGATGAGCATTAACTGCAAATATTCCTGTCTTTGAATACAGAACACAATATTGGATCAGTAATGTGTGATTGATATGTTTAGATGTAAAAGTACAATGCAACAAATTGTAATGGTCAGGTTTTTTTCTTGGACTTCTAATGGAGATATTTCGAGGTTGGTTGAGCTTCCAAGTGGATCAGAGGTTCTTAGTTCACCAGCATTGTACATCTTATCAGCCATCAAAGAGAATAGGGCATCTGTCTATGGGGTCCAGAGACAATGCTAAGGACCTTCAGTGGAACTTCATTCTAACTCCTTCCTAGGGGATGTGATGACTTGACTAGACTATTAATTCAGAGGTCCTAGTAAAGTCCTGGGCACTTGAGTCCAGTCCCAACATAGCAGATGGTGGAATTTACTTGAATTAATTCTTGAATTAAGAGTCCAGTGATGACCATGAAACCATTGTTGAGTGTCAGGAAAAACCCAACAGGCTGACTAACGTCCTTCAGGAAAGGAAACTGCCATCCTTACTGGACCTTATCAAATCCAAATTTGGATTAAGTTCTAAATCTGGGATTAAAAGCCAGTTGATTGTTGTGAAAACCCATCTGGTTCATCACACCTTTGAGCTATGGGGAAGTCTGTCTTGCATGTGACTCACAGCAATGTGATTGACTCTTAAACTGCTCTCTGGGCCATTAGGGATGGGCAATAAATGTGGGCCTGGCTAGCGATGTTCCCATCCTGTAAATGAATTTTAATAACTGCATACGCCAGTGCCCTGAATCTTACCTTACAGATAAGCTCTGGCTATTATTTCTCAATTCGGCATTAGAAAGGAGGGCCTGAGTCTGCAATTGCTGTTCTCTAGCTCAATGCTGAGTGGCATGCCATGTTTACGAGACTTTGCAGTGATCTTAACACAACCTTGCTGGGTCATTTGTGAGTCAACCACATTGCTGTGGATCTAGAGTCACATGGAAGCCAGGCTTCCTCATGTCTTAGAGGCTTGAGTGAAGGAGATGGGTTTTCACAACAGTCGCAGAATCCCTACAGTGTGGCAACAGGCCATTTGGCCCAACAAGTCCACACCAACCCTCTAAAGAGTAACCGACCCAGACCCATTCCCCTACCTTATGTTTACCCCTGACTAATGCACCTAACCTACATATCCCTGAACACTCTTGACAATTTAGCATGGCCAATTCACCTAACATGCACATCCTTGGACTGTGGGAGGAAACCCACGCAGACAAGGGGAGAATGTGCAAACTCCACACAGACAGTCACCCAAGGCTGGAATTGAACCCGGGTCCCTGGCGCTGTGAGGCTGATTCACCATTGATTCACCATGCAGGCATCAAATAGTGGAATTGCCAGTGTTGCCCATGTCCCATGAATGTGGATAACAACGAATTAATCCCCAGCTACCCACCTGAAAATTGAGAGAAGACAAATAGATATCTCCTGGCCCTAAACTGAACTCTTCCTTTTTAAGCCGATGCTTTCAGTATTCGTTCGCCTGGACCAGAAATCTCGATGGGTGACGAATTTTGCATCAAGCTGCCTGGGTGATGCACATACTGGAGACCCACGTTGTGCTCTCAGCATCATTCCAGCCCCTCCCAATCCAACTCAACCTCCCCAAATTCCGAGCCGTCACAAAGCTCAGCACTAGCATTGATGTTTACCTTGTCATCAGTCCTGTGTCAGACTGGCTTGCTCTTGCTACACATAATCTATCAAATCCACAGCTTGGGGAAAAGGGCCTGAAACTTGAGGAAGCAGCAAGAATGAGCAGTGTTGAGAGATGGGTAAGCTAATAGGTTGTTACATTATCCTTTCTCCCCTGAGAGCAAAGGTCAGCGTCTATTCCAACCCAGCATGATGAAAGCTGTATTCCTCTGCCAACCGTAAGGGCTTCGAATCAAATGAGCTTCTGCAAACCGGATTAGGACCTAATGGGCTCAACCTTAATGCATATAAAGCAGGGCAATCGCTCAGAAATTGTCCATCCTGCTTGGAAACAACACAGGATCACTCCTGTTTATAAATGTGAAGTCACGCTCTGAGGTCTTCAGGGTCTGGTGGTCGGGGAGCTCAATATGCTTTCTCCCGGAGAAAAGGCGATTAAAAGCAGACATGGTATAAGTTTTGAAAATACCAAGAGGAATTGAAGATTTAAGCCGATCAGTTTGGACTGCATGCAGGGAAATCCAAAGGAGTGCGGCAATATCAAGAACTGGGCACAATTTGAGGCAAAATGCTCTCTCCTTCCACACGTTGGAGTCAGCTCAGGCAAAAATCGTTCGGCTTGTGTTGAATCTTTGCTTTAAGGAAGGAGCTGGATGGCTATTTGGACAGGGGGGCAGGTGGGGTGTGCAGATAAGAATGAAAAGATACAACATGGAGAGTGCTGGAGCAGAAGAAGTGTAAGGCAGGGGACCCATTGGACGTGAAGAATGCAATACGAAGTTGAATAATCACATTTCCTGATCTCGTTTAGAGCTGTTTGATGTCTGTGTAGCACTGGGGAATTTCAAGCATCCTGCCTCAATATCAGGCTTTACCAGGTCACATAAGGCAAGGCTAGAAGCTGCCAGTGACTCTGTCCTGGCGACATGCCGAAACTTCAGCCACTGACTGTGCAACCATCTATTTTTGGGCTAGCTTAATGCTCTGCCCAACCCCATTAGAAACTGAGAGATTATTCAAGCCTATTTCACTTTGTTTTCAGCCTTTACTATGTGCGTTTTCCCACCACTGGGAAAAACAGCCATGTGGCCAATTGTGGAATAACAAGCGAAGTCAGTTAAGGGCAATGCTGATGTCAAAAGAGAGGGAGAAAAGGAGGGGAAAAAAATCCAATTGGAGTTGGAGGCAGAAATAATGCATTTATTATCCCGTGGTGCCCACTGCTCCCTCTAAAGGCATCAAAAGGATTGGTAAACACTGTGTGCTCCCTCTGTAATCAGAGACCCTGAGTTCTCAGAAAGGGTCACTGGACGTAAAACGCTGACTCTGATTTCTCTCCATAGATGCTGCCAGACCCGTTGAGCTCTTCAAGCAGTGATTTCATAGCCTGCTGTAATGGTAGTAAGTTTTGAAATGCATTCTATTCAGACACCGACACTAGAGACGCAGACCATTAACATTTAAAGCTGTCTTCAGAGACTGATTGAACAGACATGGTGTAAGATTCTGTTCTGAGAACATTCTGTGCAAGCAGCCGAAATAAATGCAGAACTTCGCTCGGCCCCCGAGCTAATAGACACAGAGCCAAGGAGTGGTGAGCGATTTTTTTTTACATGGAGTAAGCGATAGACACCTCAAAGATTCCAATTCTGTTGATGAGCTGATTGAACTGACATGGGAGATCAAAGCTGAGGCTTCTCTTCAGAGAGCTCTTGGGTTTCTGCAATCCGAAACATGCTCAGAAGGTGACTGGGACGACCTGAGGGAAGATTTGAGCAAGGGAGTCACACTTTCAGGGAGAATAGGCTGGAGGTTGTGAAGCGTTGAGGAGAAACAGTGACTCAGTGGTGAGCACTGCTGCCTCACAGCACCAGAGACCGGGTTTGACCCCAGCCTCGGGTGACTGTCTGTGTGGAGTTTGCACATTCTCCCCGTGTCTGTGCAGGTTTGCTCTGGTTTCCTCCCACAGTCCAAAGATTAGGTAGATTGGCCATGGTAGATTGGCCATGCTAGATTGCCAGATGATGTGCAGGTTAGGTGGCTTAACCATGGAAAATGCAGGGTTATGGGGATGAGGCTGGTCCAGGTGGGATGACCTTCAGACTTGGTGGGCCAAGTGGCCTGCATCCACACTGAAGCAATTCTATGAAAGCTCTTCACTCAGAGGGTTGTGAATCTGTGGAATGCTCCTTCATTGAATATAAATAAGGTTGAAATAGGCTTGGTATCTCAGGAAATCAGTGTGTAACCAGAGATTTTCATACATAGATGGCCCAAAGATCATGAAGCAGGGATTATTTATTCCACTGGCATCAGGTCATTACAAACATAAAGGGGTTCCAAAGCTACAACCAGCGACAGAAAATTAATCCTGTATTTCACATCTTGGTTCAGGAATCCTCTGTTCCTGACAAAGAAACCCTTTCCTCCAGAAAGGGTCCACAGACGCTACCGAGCTCCCTGCTTGGTGGCCTCCCTCAACATCACCACCTGCTGCTGGAAACTCTGTTACACATGGATGGAGAGCACGGGCAAGAAAACCGAGTAATTATCCCTTTTAAACATTCCAATTTCATCTCCTTCTGTCATCTTTTCAGACAGTTCACTCCAGAGCATAACAGCGTGCTTTGTAAACTAATACTTTCCTCTTCTCTCCTTGAGTTCCTTTACCAAAGTGTTTAAGTCCGTGCGTTCTAGATGTAGTTATTGCCCGGAGCCATTAATTCTCTGCCTTGCCTTCTTTCTGACTGCAGTTTTCAGATGCTGACTGATAGATGTTGAGTGCACAGCGGAACATTTAATGTTGGGAGCAAAGGGTAACATTCCCCCTGTACTTTTCGTACCCCTTTGAAGTAACTCTAGCCAAACAGGCAGTAGAAGGAACAAACTAATTTGCCATCACTGCGGTAGGCTGTGATGCAGTAACCTTGTCAGGGGTCGAGTTATTCAAAGACCAGAGCAAATAGACAAGGGGACATGTTTTCAACTCCCACCACAGCAGCTGGTGGAGTTTTCATTTTATCGATGAACGTGGAATTGAAAGCTACTGTCTGGCAACATGAGCATGCAACTATCTCTGCTGTCCTTACCCAGTCTGACCTACATGCGACTCCAGACCCACAGCGATGTGATTAGCTCTTGACTGCCCTCTGAAATGGCCAAGTAAGCCACTCAGCTCAAGGGCATTTAGGGCGGGCAATAAGCACGATTCCTATCAATGAGTGAACCAGGATCGAAAATAAATTTGGAAGCTCATGTTAGTCTCGTAGTGGCTCAGTGGCTAGCACTGCTGCCTCACAGCCCCAGGGACCTGGGTTCAATTCCAGCCTCAGGCGACTGTCTGTGTAGAGTTTGTGCATTCTGCATGGGTTTCTTCCAGTTTACTCCCTCCCATAGTCCAAAGATGTGCAGTTTAGGTTGATTGGCTATGGGTGGGCCTGGGTGGGATAATCTTTAGAAGGTCAGCATGGGCTGAATGGCCTACTTCCATGCTGTAGGGATTCAATGAAAAGGCTCTGGAGAAAAGTTGGGCAGATACTTTGCTGCAGCTTTCTGATCCTAGCTTCAGGTGCCATTTTAATTCTCGGCAAAACAGTGATATCATTTTTTTTACCAAGAGGTCGATTTTTTTCCAAAAGATTGAAGTTTGTAGTCATGCTTAAAGTCTCTGGACTTCCCAAAGTATATTGACATATAATCGCTGTTGTTATGTTGGAAACACAGCAGCTAATTTGTTCACAGCCAGCTCCCACAAACAGCAATGGGGTCATCTATTAGATTACATTACAGTGTGGAAACAGGCCCTTCAGCCCAACAAGTCCACACCGACCCGCCGAAGCGCAACCCACCCATCCTCCTACATTTACCCCTTACCTAACACTATGGGCAATTTAGCATGGCCAATTCATCTGACCTGCACATCTTTTGGACTGTGGGAGGAAACCGGAGCACCCAGAGGAAACCCACGCAGACACGGGGAGAACGTGCAAACTCCACACAGTCAGTCGCCTGAGGTGGGAATTGAACCCGGATCTCTGGCGCTGTGAGGCAGCAGTGCTAACCACTGTGCCACCGTGCCACCCACTTGCTTGATAAGTACATGTTGACGAAGACACCAGGAAGAACTCCAAACCTTTCCATGAAATAGAGTAATGCAATATTTTACATTATTTAAATATATGATTTAGACTTGGATGTAGGCGGGTTTATCTCAAACAATGCAAACATTTGTAATGAGGTAAATAAGGAGGAGGATAAACTTAGATTACAGGAGGATATAGACAGATTAGTCAGATGGATTTATGAGTGGCAAATGGAATTCACTTTGGATAAATATAAATTTAGGATTAGGGTTAGGCTTGGGCTAGACGAACAAGGCAGGGGAATACATGATGATTGCTCGGACCTTGGTGTGCATACACACCAGTCTTTAAAGGTACTCAGATGGGTGGTTAAAGTGATTGAGAAGACATGAGGCATACTTGCCTTTATGAGCCGAGGCATAAAATTGATAAGCAGGGAGGCTATGTTGGAAGTGTATAAAATGTTAGTTAGACCACAGCTAGAGTATTGTGTGCAGTTCAGGAATCCACGTTATAGGAGGGATGTGATAGCACTGGAGAGGGTGCAAAGGAAATTTACCAGGATGTTGCCTTGGGGTTGGAGAGTTTCAGTAATGAAGAGAGACTGGACTGACTGGGGTTGTTTTCCTTGGAACAGAGGAGATTGAGAGGGGGGATGATGGAGATGTATAAAATTATGAGGGGCGTAGATAGGGTGGACAGGAAAAGGACCATTTCCCCTTGCTGGAGGGATCAGTGACCAGGAACATAGATCGAAGGTCAGGGGCGGGAGGTTTAGAGGGGATGTGAGGAAAGCTGTTGTCGCCCAGAGGGTGGTGGGAATCTGGAACTCACTCCCTGTAAGGATGGGAGAGGCAGAAACCCTCAGCACATTGAAGGAGTGTTTAGGCGTACACTTGTGATGCCAAGGCTATGGGCCAAGTTAGGGTTTTTTTTTGACCAGCACAGACTTGATGAGCAGAAGGGTTGTGTCTCTGTGCTGTGGATGTCTAAGATTCTATGACCTGGGAGGGGTGTAGACTGGGCATTGGTCTAATGCCTCATTTGGAAGATAGCAGATCAAATAGTGCAGGGTTCTCTCGGTACTGCATTGGAGTGATGGCCAAGCGTATGGCCCCATGTTTTTGTGGTGGGACTCAAACCCACATTTTGGTGATTCAGTGGTGAATGTGCTTCACACTTTGCGCTTCACACTTCACAGTGTGGCAATACTTAGCAGCGCGCTGTACGACAGTAGCTGATGATGGGAAAGGAAATAAGCGTTCTGGCCTTGTAGGTAAGTGAGGAATGGTTGGGAAAAATTTCTTCCTGTCTATCCTATCTACGCCCTCATAATTTTATACATCTCACTCATGTTCCCCTTCAATGTCCTCTGCTCCAAGGAAAACAACCCCACATTGTCTAATCTCTCTTCACAATGGAACATTTCTAGCCCAGGCAACATCCTGGTATCACGTACAAATGCTCCCTGCTGTCAGAAGCTGTTGTTGTGAATCAGCAACAAATTCTATGGCCCTCATTAACTGGACAGCCACTTCCTGAGCAATTGTATTGCAGGGACACCCTGTTAGCTCCTTACCATACCTCCCAATTACTTGAAATCTTGCAAATAGATCATAGAATCGCCACAGTGTGCAAGCAGGCCATTCAGCCCATACCAACCCTCCAAAGAGTATCCCACCCAGACTATCCCATTGGCCCTGCATTTCCCATGGCTAATCCACCTAACCTGCACATCTTTGGACTGTGGGAGGAAACCAGAGCACCCGGAGGAAGCCCACACAGACACGGGGAAGAACATCCAAACTCCACACAATCGCCCAAAGCTAGAATCGAACTGGATCCCCGATGGAGTGAGGCAACAGTGCTAACCACTGAGCCACCGTGCCACCCTTGTATATAGACGAGCTAGCACACAGGTAATAGGGTGCATGATAGCACTAAAGCACACAAGAGGCATGATGCTGATATAGTTTGAGTGAGGGAGCTCAGTCCAAAGAGAGATTGAAGAGAGAAGAAATTCAAACATTTCACGTTCCAGATGGGATAATAATGTTCAAGCTACAGTAAGGTGGTCCAGGTCTACGCAGAGTGTAAGAAATATGTCAGAGTCTTAACTCATCAGCTCTGGCAAGGTCATTGCATTTTTCTCTTGATCAAGAAACAATTGTTGTGTTAATTGCATGTCCCTAGAGTCCATTGTTGGGGGAGTGGACCTTGATATGACTTTGGTGTAGTATATTCAAGATTAATATTGGTAGATCGTTTGGCACTAAATCAGTTGGGAATGTGTGGGGCAGGCAGGAGAGTGGAATTGATGTCCAAGTTCAGATCATCAGGTACGGGAGGCTTCAGGGGCTAAGAAATGCACATGCTCATGTTTCTGAACAATGACATCGCCTCCACAACGGTATCTGAAAACCCAGCAAGACCTTGGCTAAAGGACTTTAGCAGAGTTTGCAAAATTAACATTTTATTATTTTGTTAAGGGCAAACTAGGAATTGGAACATCAAGTAAACACAACAGGGGTGAGATGGAAGAAAACTGTCTCTGCTGTTAGCACTGAAAAAAGAATGTTGTAAGGACATAAGAACACATGAAACAGGAACAGGAGTCAGCTGTCTGACCCTGCTCTGTCATTCATTAAGATCATGGCTGATCTTTTCATGGACTCATCTTCACTTACCCACCCGCTCATATAACCCATAATTCCTTCACTGTTCATAAATCTAGCTATCTTTGTCTTCAAAAACATTCAACAAGGTCGCCTCAACTGCTTACTGGGCAGGGAAGTCCACAGATTCACAATCCTTTGGGTGAAGGTGTTTCTCCCCAACTCAGTCCTTAATCTGTTTTTGAGGCTATGCTCCCTAGTCCCAGTTTCACCCACCAGCGGAAGCAACACAAGGGATTTACCGTGAATATGGGAATCTTTAAATGTCCTATATTTAACTGAATTGGTTTGTTCTATTTTAATAATAAAATATTGCATAATGCATTTTTACTTTATTGTTAGAACTGCATTATTTACTGTATTAACTATTTTATTGTTAAGTCTGTAATCTCGCATGCCTGTGTCTCTCTGTGGAAGCTATTTCATTACAATTCAAGAACAAAGCCAGATTTCCATCTAATTTCTGATTTATCAGTAATAACATTATCACACAAAAGGTACACATTTGCAGGTAATTACATGACTGTGGACATAAGAATGGGATATTCCAGTCAAGAGGAATGTAGTAATAATTGTGTGAATTTCCCAGTCTCCAAACCCACTCTGCAGAATGCCACTGATTGAAAACTTTTTCCTTCATGAGTCTCCAGTGGACTGGAAACCTTGTGTTCTTTAAACCTTGCTGGTTCCATAACAGTTGATATCCTCTGCTCATGATGCACGCATTACTCAATCGACCCTGCAGAAGATATGTTTCCGACACAGCTGTTATTAGAAACTCTCTGAATTCAGCACGTAATTGCAAAAAGATTTATTTTCAAAAAAAAAATCAATTATGTGTTTAAGAGAGGGGTGTTGTGAGAGGGAGACAGGGAGCTCGGTTATTGGCGTTTGACTATATCTGAATTACATTTACAGCTGGTTGTTTTACATCAGTCACAGAGTTCTCGCTGTAATAATAAGCAGGTTAACACATGTACTCTTCCAGTACATGTGTTGACTTGTGGTTAGTATTCGCAAACTGTTTCCAGTCCATCTGCAGCCATTTTCTTTGTGCTGTTGCATAATTTGAAGCATTCCAAATGATAAAAAGAGAAAGGGCTGGAGCAACTCAGTGAGTTCACATTTCAACATGGCTGTGTTTTAAAATGACATTTTCTTTCAGGACTGTTTAAATGGGGAATACATGACAAGAGGTCCCTTCTAAATCTTTCCCCTCTAACCTCCACCATCACCTTCTTCCACCTTCAGGCCAATTTTGCATCCAAATATCTAGCTCTTGCTGGATTCCATGTGATCTAACCTTGCTAACCAATCTACCAAGCAGAACCTTGTTGAATGCTTGGCTGATGTCCACTCACCCAACCCCCTTGTTCAGCTTCCCTCCCAGTCAGCTCCAGCACCAATAAACTGAATGCGGCCACCCCTTTTCAATGTGGTGCCTTTTGTTTCAGCTTTTGGAACCACCCCCCTGCTGTTTGTTTTACTGACTGCCACCAGGCCTGTGCACAAGCAATGAAATCCTTTTCACAGACAGATCCAAGTGCATGGCCAACACAACTTGGAACGTCAGACCAGGATCGTCTGTCCCTCTGGTGAAGTTTATGTAACCGTGACCTCTCATCCCATGGAATTCATTCCTACCCAGGTCCTCTCCCTTGCCGAACAGGTCAACTGAGCAAAAGTTCAGGTCGCCTCTGCTCAGCCTGTGTGTGTGTAATCTTCATCATTTATATTCCGAAGCAGCCTAACCTCCATCCCTCACGCTGCATTTGTTTAAATCTCTCCAGATTATCCGCAGTCCCAGCACGAGCCAAGTCTCGCTTGCAGCTCTGGCTTGTAGATCTCAACGAACGCAAGTATCATAGGCTAAAACAGTTCTGGACTCGAAAAGCTAACTCTGTTCCTCTCTCCACAGTTGCTGCCTGACCTGCTGAGGTTCTCCGGCACTTTCTGTTTATTGTGTGTTTAATGGATGCCAGTGTTAACTTGCTGTCTTCTCGATGGACTTGTACGCTGGATGTCAAACCTTTGAATATTAAAGCTTGTCCAAGTCTTTTTAATTTTATCCTTGATTTAGAGGAGTCGGTGTTGGACTTGGGTGTACAAAGTTAAAAAAATCACACAACACCAGGTGGATTATAACCTGGTATTGTGTGATTTTTAATTTTATCCTTGAACTCTCGAGGTCCAAGGTTTGAATAGCCACCCTTGTCACTTTGAACGTTACTAGCTTCTCAGGGGTGAGGGAAAGAGGGGATCGGTGCTGATCAAATCCCTACATGTATTAGCCATGAGTCTGTCAGTAAGTGGGGATTCAAGTCCCACCGGAGCCCCTAGTCCCGGCTGACACCCCATCGCTGTGCTGACAGAAAGCTGCCCTGTAGGCTTGGGTTCTCAACTTCAGGTTGAGCTGGTCAGTCGAGCTCCTGCCTACACCCTCCGGGGAATGTCAAAACTGAAAAGAGGCCGACAAGATGATTTCAAAGGAGCACTGGCAATTTTCCCTGAGGTGCTCAGCAAGAACGTCTCAGTTCAGCAACCTCGGACTGTCAGGACGTTCACCTTATTGCTGTCTGCGTGACAGAAAAGTGAGGAGGGCTATTTTGGGGTCACTCTTTTCCCACGTCTCATGACAGTTTTGAAATGGGATGCTGGGATTGGCAATGCAGTACGCACTCGTCCGTGCAAAGCAAGTTGACGGGCAGTTTCCTGGAGTTAAGCAAGTCACAAGTTTGTTTTGTCTTTGTTAAATCTCACTTGGGTGAAAGTATTTTAGAAATGAAAAATTGACCTCGCTCCAACTAATTAGTGCAAGCACACGCACTCAAAACGCAAGCAGGTTAGGAAATATAACATTACAAAGTCAGAGGTTTAAACTGGGCCAAGGAGAAAGAGAATTCAAGACAATAAAAGCTTGCTGGTGAGTCCACAGGTTTCTGTCCTCATTGAGGCCAGTTGCTTTGCTGTAGTGAGTTAAAAATCACACAACACCAGGTTACAATCCAACAGGTTTAATTGGAAGAACACTAGCTTTCGGAGTGACACTCCTTCATCAGGTGATTGTGGAGGACACAATTGTAAGGCACAAAATTTATAGCAAACATTTACAGAGTGATGTAACTGAAATTATCCATTGAAAAATACCTTGATTGTCTGTTGAGTCTTTCATCTATTCGAATACCATGATGGTTTGACTTCTTTCATGTGTAAATCACAAAACCTTTTTTTAAAAGTTGCACTCTCAGGTTAACGGTAACAATTGGTGTTAGCGAGACAATATGTTGTCAACAGACAATCAAAGTATTTTTCAATGTATAATTTCAGTTATATGACACTGTAAATGTTTGCTATAAATTCTGTGCCTTACAATTGT
Organism: Chiloscyllium punctatum; assembly: GCF_047496795.1. Classification (NCBI taxonomy): domain Eukaryota; kingdom Metazoa; phylum Chordata; class Chondrichthyes; order Orectolobiformes; family Hemiscylliidae; genus Chiloscyllium; species Chiloscyllium punctatum. The sequence continues at coordinate 12,437,422 of NC_092753.1, forward strand.
GTCCTCCACAACCACCTGATGAAGGACCAGCGCTCCAAAAGTTAGTGCTTCCAATTAAACCTGTTGGACTATAACCTGGTGTTGTGTGATTATTAACTGTGCACACCCCAGTCCAACACCAGCATCTCCAAATCTTTGCTGTAGTGACCCTTCTTCTGGAATTGCTGCTGCCGCGTTGACACCTGCTCTTTGAAATTCTCGAGAGGGTTTCCTGACTGCATTACAAATTCACAAACAAGGCTCAGGTCTTTCAGAATGTAGTGATTGCAATGAGGTCAGCTCGCTGGACCTCGTAGACTATGAGCTCCCTCTGGTCCAGTCAGGGAGCCCTGGCTGACAGGTATAATCAGGAGTGTCAGGGGTTCTGCTCACTCTGAGAGCCAGCTCTGAGGAAGCTGAGCCATACGTTGTATGCTAGCTGTTGTACATTCGAAAGTATATAGAGGTGATACCTCATTTTGCCTTTAGCTCAGTGGGCGGCACGGTGGCACAGTGGTTAGCACTGCTGCCTCGCAGCGCCGGAGACCCGGGTTCAATTCCCGCCTCAGGCGACTGACTGTGTGGAGTTTGCACGTTCTCCCCGTGTCTGCGTGGGTTTCCTCCGGGTGCTCCGGTTTCCTCCCACACTCCAAAGATGTGCAGGTCAGGTGAATTGGCCATTGCTAAATTGCCCATAGTGTTAGGTAAGGGGTAGATGCAGATGTAGGGGCATGGGTGGGTTACGCTTCGGTGGGGCGGTGTGGACTTGTTGGGCCGAAGGGCCTGTTTCCACACTGTAAGTAATCTAATCTAATCTAATCATTTCACAAGCTGCGGGGCAGCGAGCTGGAATTTTGGCCTTGTTTACCCCAGTGACGGCTCAGGAACTCTTTCCAAATGGTTAAACTGCCCACGGCTCCTTTAAATCGTTGCAATGATTTTCAATCTGGGTGCAGCTGAACTGGCTGAAAATTGAGGCCTGAATGTTGTGCAGAAAGCCCCTTTGGAAACGGTCGTGCTCTTTTAATCTAAAGATTCACCCTCCCCTCATGGGTCTCTTCTCCCAACACGGCCGCTCCCATGTCTCAGGGTCTGGGGTCACATCTATTTCCCAAGGGGAAAATGGTTGGGAGGCACTGCTTCAGTCAATGTCTCCATTGGGCTCCCCACACGACATTTCATCTCCACTGGAATAAGATTGCACTTCACTTATTAACCATGACTTCAGGTTAGCAATGCTTTGTTTAGCGGAAGCGTCTTTTTAAAAAGACTAGCCCCAAATTAGTGTACTACCTAGCAGCTCCCCGTACTAATGCATATCCCACATTACATCAGCTGCAACACTTCCAAAGCCATCTACGATGGTGGTGCACTTTTGAACATCCTATCCTATTGTTATGACACGGCAGTGAACCCTTCTGTTAGTTAAACCAAACAGCCAGAACAGCTCACCTTGCCTCGTGATCTGTTAAAATATGAGTGACAGAGAACTCCGAAATTCCATTATTTAAAGAAAATAAAACTAATCTATTCTTTTTTAATTCCAAAAGTGAACATTAAACAACAACTATTCACAACTCTAAGCCCCGCTTTCTCTTAACTGCTTATTATCTGACTCCAACTCTATAACAATATGCTGTTCCAATAAAACACTTATTAAAATTACATCAACTTAATTTCAACCCCATACAGCATCTGTTGTCTTCAGGGCCTGTCTTCTTTCGGCTGAAGATATCCCTGGGTCATCTTCTTTCTTTTCACTGTGAAGATGTTTCATATGAAAACATACCTTTGGTAAAGAGTGTTTCCTAATTTCTTGATCTGTGTTGATGGCAGTTGCTCTGCCTGATTTTCAAAATACCTGCCTTTCTGTATTCCCAACATTGGATCGTCTCATTGGTTCGATGTTGGCAAAGCAATAAATTTAAACTCGATTGGGTTTTAGTATCCTGGGGCATAATTTAAACTGATTGATTAAATTTGAATTGTTGTCAAAACAGCAACCAACTCAGGCGTCTATTTCACAACCAAACGTCATATATTTTCAATTTTCCAGTACACACTGAGACTATCTAGTCATATACTTGTACGTTCTCAGTTCAGAACAGCATTTACTCTCTCTTACAGTACATGCCTTCAACTTCAAAACAGAATAATGAGGAAAAATGAGGCATATCACCCTATCCCATTCCCACACTGAACCTCCCACCCACCGGAGGCTATTTGTGCCTATTTCTTTCCAGTGCAACTCACTCTGGCCACTGCTGACACCTATGAGCTATGAGAGTGGACCATCTCTCTCAGTATCTCCCTTCAACAATGTATGGTCACCTGTTAACAAGCTTTTTGCCATCCATCAACATAATATTGACAAAACAGTTTTTGAACGATCTACGATTAATTAATGGTGAACCATTTAGGCCACTGTGTTGTGTGATTCCGAAAGCATTGTCTTTGGTAGTGTAGTAGGTGAACAGTCATGCTTGGTCCTGCAATTAGCTGAATGGAGATTGTCCAGTTTCCTTCAATAGCGTCTTTTCTGATGACTTGTCTTCAGCAATCAGAGAGACTGACTGTATTTTTCTCACCTGCACATTCAGGGTGCCCAGTTGAAGTTATCTGCTGTGGCCCTTCGCAGCAATATTTTAGTGCAGTGAACCCAAACCCCAGCACAATAGTACATAGAGACCACAGGTTAAAATGGTTTAACTCCTTTCTGGAGTATTCTTGGAAGGGTAAAACATAAATATGTCTTTTACACAGAGCTGCTTTTCCTCCTGTTCATCATGTCTACAGTTTAGGACATAACACAAGGGCGATGACAGTTGACTTTCTTGAAGTGTTATGTAAGGCACCCTTGATACCCTTCAAGTGTTACATTCTGTGAATCCTCTCTGGCCTCAGTGTAATCCACACTGGAGTCTTAGAGAGCTTCTGAATTCACATCCTCAGCCATCTTTTAGCTTGCATGTCTTGGTTTTCATAAACAAATCATAAGTGGTACTTAAAAGTTGAATAAATCTGCAAGTAATCTAAGGTTATGATCTGTTTTAATGACATTATCTCCTTTTGTATACATCCCTGAAGAATCAAATGGCCTTAAGAATTGTATTTTCAAAACCTGACCTCCATCTGCAACAGTGTTACTGCAGTTCCTGATTTTTTCAATTAACCCTCACCTCCACCTTTGATGTCCTGGAACCTTTAGCACAGATATTCGCCCATCTCCTTCCCCCTCACCCCTGCTCTTGTATGTCGAAATGACACAGACTTGGACGAATATGGTGAATCTGTTGGTCTGCCTGAACCACATCAAGGACCATTTGGTCCATCTCTGGTTTGCTACAGCAGCTCACAACTCCAGGAGCCTTCTGGAACAGAGACCCTTCCCAACTTCTTCCTACTGTAAATTATCATCTAAACTCTTCACATTATCTCCTCCAGCCTCACCTTGGGCTGCAAGTGTGAGGGACTCATGGAGTTTTGTTGTTACCAAGATTGAGACCATCCAATCAGTTACCTTCACCATCTCCCTCCTTTTCACTCGGCTGAACATACCCTCGAATGTTCAACCTTCACTAGCTGCCCTCTTATTTCTCCTCATGCCATCTTTGAGGCATGATATCCGCCTCCCGCCCATTCCCACTAAACTGCTAATCCTCCAACTTGACCTCCTGCTCCCTGGGCAGCTGAAATTTCCAGCTCTTCAGGTGTTCTCCCTTTCTCCTTTGGATTTGTGGTCTTACCCAATCAAAGGAGAGAGGGGTGGCACAGTGGCTCAGTGGTTAGCACTGCTGCCTCACAGCGCCAGGGTCCCAGATTCGATTCCAGCCTCAGGTGACTGTCGGTGTGGAGTTTGCACATTCTCCCCATATCTGCGTGGGTTTCCTCCCCGTGCTCCAGTTTCTTCCCACAGTCCAAAGATGTGCAGGTTAGGTGAATTGGCCATGCTAAATTGTCCATAGTGTTAGGTGGGTTACTCTTCGCAGGGTTGGTATGGACGAAAGTTCTGCTTCCACACTGTAGGGAATTTAATCTCAAAAAAACAAGCCACCATTCTCCACTCGGAGAAAGTGAGGACTGCAGATCAGAGCTGAAGAGTGTGACGCTGGAAACGCACAGCCGGTCAGGCGGTATTTCAGGAGCAGGGGAGTTGACGTTACGAGCATAAAAGCCCTTTGTCACCTTCCTCCACTGTCCTGTCACTGGTCACATTGTGTGCAACTGATCTCCCTGTGTCTGAGGTGTTAGCTCCACTGGCACCTTCACAGATAATCCCTGGCCTGCTCAATATTTTCGCTGCTTTCTCCATTCTCACCTGCTTTAGCTCTTCACAATCTAATGCCAGCCAGAAACAGTTGTGTAGAACTTCAGTTAGGCCACACTTGGAATATTGCATACAGTTCTGGTCACCACACTACCAAAAGGATGCAGATGCTTTGGAGAGGGTGCAGAAAAGGTTTACCAGGATGTTGCATGAGATGGGGGATTTTAGCTATGAAGAAAGGTTGGATAGACTGGGGTTTGTTTTCACTGGAACACAGGAGGTTGAGGGGTGACCTGATGGAAGTCGAAAAGATTTTGTTTTGATTCACTCATGTGACACAGGTGTTGTTGGCACCCAGCATTTACTGCCTGCCCCTAGTTGCCTCCACACTGAGTGGCTTTGGCTAGGCCATTTCAAAGGGCAGTTGAGAGTCAAAACTACATCGCTGTGGGTCTGGAGTCACGTGTAGGCCAGACCAGGTTAAGGATGGCAGTTCCCTTCCCGAAAGGACATTACTGAACCAGATGGGTTTTTCCCCTAACAACAGTCATCAGGACATTCTCAATTCCAGATGATTATCAAATTCAATTTCCACCACCTGTCTTGGTGGGATTTGAACCCCTTTCGTCAGAGCATTAGCTGAGTTTCTGGATTAATAGTCGAGTGACAATACCACTAGGCCATTCCTCCCTGTAAGTTGTGAATGGCATGGATAGAGTGGTAAGTATGAGGCATTTCACACCATTAGCTCCTGCAGTCGGCCAAGGGTCTATCCCCCAGCAACCCCGCTCCCTGTTCCTCAGCTTCCGAAAGCACAGTGTTGACATTCACGAGTTCACTGATGCACACCCAGTCCTATCTCCCTCAGGTACCTCATTCTTGAGAAACCATCCGACATCTTATGTGGCATTTGGTAATGGATGAGCAAAGTAGTCCTCCAGTTAAATATTGGGAAGTGTAAAGCTACTGGTTTCTGATTCCCGTACCAAGTTCCCGGGAGCCACAATATCAAAGTAAGCTCCTGCTTTACAGAAATATAGGCAAGTAGCATATGCCCCATAAAATGAGTTTTCATCTTCAGGTCAAAAATGAAGGAAATTGGAAAATACGATAAAAATAAAAGCTTTGAACATCTGTCAATCCTCTTTGCTCCAGTGAAAACCGACCAATTGCCAATAACACAGAGGTTTATGGATTGACAAAGGGCAGGCTTGTTGCAAATCTTTCCTGAGCATCAAGTTTAACCAAATTTTCACCCAAGCCTTTGAAGATAACAGGAAACAGCTCCTTCAAGTTATACAGCATCATCAACGTTGTGAAATGTCCCCCCCATGTGCTTTGACAGCAGTGTGAACAAGCACCTTTCCAATATAACCAGCCATCAAATCCGATTGCCTCATTAAACTGCATAATCTCAGCATGCGATTGCAATATTCCTGATTGTCAATGCACAAGAATTTTATACTGTTCCTCCATCTCTTTAGTCTAAAAGAAAACAATAACTTCACTTCCATTTATGATCATGACACCGCATGGATTCCCATTTGAATAATGTCAAACCCAGGCAGAAAGAACTCATTTGGCACTTCTTTGTCACTGCTTTTCAAATGCTTTTGTACATTATATAATGGGCAGACCATAAACCTTGATCTCTATGATTGAAATGGGCATGGGCACTCAAATGCCCAATATCCAATTGTGGCTCAGTCTGCTGCAGTCTTACCTCTACCCTAAAGGTTGTTGGTATATGACCCACTCCTGCTCCAGAGGGGCGATGGCCTAGTGGTGTTAGCACTGGCTTGTTAATCTAGAGACCCAATATCCTGGGGAGCTGTGTTTGAATCCCGCCAATGTGGAATTCGAACTCAATTTTTTAAAAAAGAATCTGGAAGGAAGAGTCTAATAATGACAATGAATCCATTGTTGATTGTCAGAAAAACCCATCTGGCTCACTAACGTGCATTGGAAAAGGAAATTGTCATCCTTATCTGCTCTGGCTGACACGTGACTCTAGACCCACAGCAATGTGGTTGATTTTTAACTGTCCTGTGGGCAGCGAGTTTTGAGAAGATTTGTACCTCAGGTTGAGGTTCTAGAAGTAGGTTTGCTCACTGAGCTGGAGGATTCGTTTTCAGACATTTCCTCACCATATTAGGTAACATCATCAGTGAGCCTCCGGATGAAGCACTGGTGGTATAGCCCGCTTTCTATTTATGTGTTTAGGTTTTGGGTTGGTGATGTCATTTCCAGTGGTGACATCATTTCCTGTGGTGATGCCATTCCTGTTCTTTTTCTCAGGGGTAGTGATAAATGGGACCCAAATCAATGTGTTTGTTGATAGAGTTCTGGTTGGAATGCTATGCTTCTAGGAATTCTCGTGCATGTCTCTGTTTGGCTTGTCCTAGGATGGATGTGTTGTCCCAATCGAAGTGGTGTCCTTTTTCATCTGTATGTAAGGATACTAGTGAGAGAGGGTCATGTTGTTTTGTGGCTAGTTGATGTTCATGTATCTTGGTGGCTAGTTTTCTGCCTGTTTGCCCAATGTAGTGTTTGTTACAGTTCGTGCACGGTATTTTGTGAATGACATTAGTTTTACTTTTTGTCTGTATAGAATCTTGCAAGTTCATTAGCTGCTGTTTTAGTGGGTTGGTGGGTTCGTGGGCTACCATGATGCCAAACTGCCCTCTGGTCAATTACAGATGCATGATAAATGCTGGCCTAACCAGTAACACCCTCATCCATGAATGAATGCAACAAAATTATGGAGGATGTTTTGGCACAGTGTTAGTAGCACTAGCTTTGTAGTCTAGAGACTCAGGCCATTGCACTGAGGATATAGATTCAAATCCCACCACCAGTGGAATTGAAGTATTTTGTAAGTGAAGGGGGGAATGTCCCTGCCTCTGAACCATAAGTTTATGGTTTGAGCCCTGTTCCACAGCCAGGGAATAGGTGGAAAGAGGAATGGTGAGCTTGACGCAAGGAGTCTGCAGATGGATATAGGCAGGTGAAAGTGAGGTAAGTCTGGCAGGAAGAATAGAAGAGCTGACTATCATACAAATGGAGAAAGACTGCAGAAAGCCCCAGTACAGAGGGATTTGGAAGTCCTCATCCATGAAGCACAAAAGCTGGCCTCCAAGTTCAGATGATAATAGGGGAGGCAAATGAAGTGTTTGCCTTTAATGCAAAAGGAACAAAGCATAAAAGTAAAGAGGCTTTGCTAAAACTCTACAAAATATTAGTTAAACCACAGATGGAGTAAGGTGAACACTTTGAGTCCCTTATGTTAGGAAAAATATACTGGCACTGAGACAATTCAGAGAAGGCTGATTCCAGGTATGGGAGAGAGGTCTGACGAGGAGAGGTTGGGTAAGGTGGGTCTGTACTCAGTGGAGTTTAGAACAACGAGAGGCAACCTTATTGAAACATATGAGATGATTAAGGGGCTTCATAGGACAGATGAAGAGCTCTGTTTCCTCTTGTGGGATAGTTTGGGTCCAGAGGACATATTCTCAGAATGACGTCTAGGTGACTGGAATGAGTTGAAGGGTTTAGCAGACAGCTCACATCAGTGACTATAACCTAATGTCAATATTACATGTGCTTCACATGGTTAGGAAGGCGAGATCCCATCCAGTGTGAGACATAACCAGAGTGAGTATATAGTTTGAGGGACTTGCAGGAAGTGTGGGAGTTTGGTGCAGAGGGGAAGAGGTGATTTTGTTTCTTGCTTTTTTTGTTGGCTCACAGCTTGCAAGATTTCTTTAAATGGGATAAATTGAAGTAGGATCAGGGACCCTATAATAAAGAGTGAGAATACAGGTAAACCATACATTCACTTGTTGGTGAGAGTTACTAATTGAACTAACTGGTAAAGATTGCTTTCAGGTTGAGGCTAAATAAAGGAAATTTTCCAGGCTGCAAACTATACGACAAGTACAACCGTTTGTAAAAGTAATTTAAGAATTAAATAACTAAAATGGAGATGCCGGTCTAAGTGATGTGTGTTGTGGGAGCTGGTGGACCTCACTGAAGTTCATATTGGTCACATCTGTAGCAACTGTTGGTCACTTGAGGAACTCCGGCTCAGAGTTGATGAGCTGGAGTCTGAGCTTCAAACATCAGGGAGGGGGAGACCTACCTATATCTCAGGAGACAGTCACACCCCTGAGGTTAACTACCTCGAATCCAGTCAGTGGTCCCAGACAGGAGGGTGTGACTACCAGCAGGGTCGGGTAGAGGGATCCAGGAAGTAGCGCTGAAGGAGTCTCATCCATTGAGTTTGTCTAACAGGCCTGAGATTCTTGCTCCCTTTGTGGATGGGAGCAAGGGCTGTTGGGAGATTGAGCAAACTGACCATAGCACCATGGTGCAGGGAGCCACTCAAGAGGGGTAGGGGGGTAGAAAATAGAAATGAAGTTGTAATCGGGGATAGTATGGTCAGGGGAATAGACACTGCCTCTGTGGCCAGGATCCAGAGTCTGGAAGGCTGTGTTGCCTGCCTGGTGCCTGGGTTCATCTGGGCTGCAGAGGAATTTGGTTTGGGAAGAGAAACAACCAGTTGATAAAGGTGGAAAGAGAGCAGAGGTTCTGCTCAGGGGCTGAATTAAAGAACCAAAAAGGTAATAATCTCTGGATTACTGAGCCATGAGCAAATTGGCACAGGGTCAACAAGATTAAAGAGGTACACGTGTGGCTCAACAGATTGCTGTGGGAGAAAGGGATTTGAATTCACGGGAAATTGGCGCCAGTACTGAGGCAGGAGGGAGCTGTTCTGATGGGAACAGAAGGCAGACCCGAAATGTTAATTCTGATTTCTCTCCACAGATGCGGCCAGACCTGCTGAGCTGTTCCAGCATCTTCTGTTTTCATTTCTGATTTACAGCATCCACAGTTCCACCTGAGTCATGCCGAGACCCGAGTTCTGGCAAATCCCATAACCAGGGCTGTGGATAGGGCGTTAAACCAAATAGTTGGAGGGGGAGAGGCTAATAAAGCTTGCAGAAGAAGGAATAGGACAGGGAGTATGAAATGGGTCAGGAATCTAACATCAGGCACAGCAGCTGAGGAGGTGACTATGAGAAGGGGGCAGTCAATGTGGGACTGAGGGTGTGGTACTGAAATGCATGCAGTATTACAAAATGAGAATGAGATCATAGTGCAGATTGAAATTGGAAAGTACAATTGATTAGATTTTAGATTCCCTACAGTGTGGAAACAGGCCCTTCGGCCCAACCAGCCCACACTGACCCTCCGAAGAGTAACCCACCCAGATCCATCTCCCTCTGACTAATGCACCTAACGCTATGGGCAATTTAGCATGGCCAACTCACCTGACCCGCACATCTTTGGATCGCGGGAGGAAACTGGAGCGCCCAGAGGAAACCCACACCGACACAGGGAGAATGTGCAAACAACACTCAGACCCAAGGCTGGAATCGAACCTGGGACTCCGGTGCTGTGAGGCAGAAGTGCTAACCACTGAGCAACCGTGCTGTCCCAAAGTTGGGGGGTACCAAAGAGAAACAGCTGGGAACAAGATAGGCAAGGATGCACGTCCTATCGAAAGGACAGGCTGATGGGCAGGGGAGGCTGGGTTTCCCTCTCAGTAAGAAATGATATTAAATCAATAACAAGAATTGAGATAGAGTCGGCAGGCATAGAATCTGTGTGAGCAAAGTTGAGTAAGGAAAGTTGACCCCGATGACAGTTGTGGACAGGCCTCCTAGCAGTAATCAGGATGTGGAGGAAAAAATAAATCAGGAGATAGAAAAGACTTAGAAGAAAAGCACTATTGCAATAATCAGGGGGGAACATCAATATACAGGAGGACTGGGAACATCAAGCTGGGAGTGATGTCAAGAAAAATAATTTGTGAAATGTCTACAAGATGGTTTTTTTTGGAACAGCTTATGGTCGAGCCCAGTAGGGAACATTTGGTGATGTGTAGTGAGATGGACATTATTAGGGATCAGAGAGAAGCATATCACCTCTAAACAAATGGCAGAGCAGACTCTTAGAATCCCTACAGTACGGAAACAGGCCATTTGGCCCAACATGGTCCATACTGACCCTCCAAAGAGTATCCCACCCAGACCCATTCCTCTACAATGCACCTAATCTACACACCCCTGAACATTATGGGGCAATTTAGCATGGCCAGTTCACCTAGCCTCCTACAGGAAACCCATGCAGGTATGAGGAGAATGTGCAAACTTCACACAGATAGTTGCCCGAGGCTGGAATCAAACCCAGGTCCCTCGTGCTGTGAGGCAGCAGTGCTAACCACTGAGCCGCCATGCCAGCCAATGGGCCATATGGCCTAATTCTGCTCCTATATCTTATGGTCTTACATGCTCTTCAATAGATCTCGAAATGAGCACTTCATGAGGACAAGGCTTAGGTTATAAATTAGTTCTCATGTTTATTAAATCTCAAACTGTTAAAATTAGCATAGTCAGTACAAACAATGGATTTGTGCTAATTATTCATTATTTTTATCAGAATATCCAAAGTAATGTTTGCTCATCGATGTAATGCTTCCTGAAAACAAATGCTTAAAGCCCTGATTTGTCTCATTCTAAAGTCGATCTTACTGTGATCACAGTGTCTGTGACCCAGCATCTGGAAGAGTCAGGCTACTGCTGCCTGGGAGAACATCAGTCTTGGACTCACCATTCAAAATGCACACAAGATTTTGTTTTTAATCTCCAGGGCATTGTTGATGAATGCAGGGATCTGTCTGATTGCCAGCCTGTTGCAGTGTGTCAGTGAGCTGGCTGAAAGATCCCCAATGTGTTATATGCAGCCTTATCTCTTATGCTGATTGTTCAGCACTTGGGAAAACCCTTGAGAGGGTCTGTGATTAGTTAATTTGTTAAATATCTACCGTACCAAAATTCACATCATTGAAGAGAGCAAATATTAAACAGTAAATATTCACGTTCAGTCCAGGAGTTGTTGTTTCTAGCAGACTAGCCAGTACTCGTGAGGTAGGCAAAAGTGGGTACTGCAGATGCTGGAGATTAGAGTCAGGATTAGAGTGGTGCTGGAAAAGCACAGCAGGTCAGGCAGCATCCGAGGAACAGTAAAATCGACGTTTCAGGCAAAAGCCCTTCATCAGGAAGGGCTCCTGCCTGAAACGTTGATTTTCCTGCTTCTTGGATGCTGCCTGACCTGCTGTGCTTTTCCAGCAACACTCTAATCTAGTTCATGTGAGTTGTTGACGTTGCAAGGGTAAAAGCTATGATTTTCTTACATCCATTGTTGGAACGCAAGATCATTGGCAAGACCCGCACTGATTTTTTTATAAGTTATTCACAGGAAGATGATAAAAACAAATAAATCCACAGACCCAAGTGACTGTCTCCTCAGTTGCTGAGTTGAAGGCGATTTGCTTCCCCCCCTACCCCCAACCTCAGTCTGCACAGGGGTCACTCCTGGGGAATGTGTAGCATTGTGAATGTCTCCCCCACCAGTGGATACAGTGTTTGTACTGGGCCCCCAGCACAGCTGGAGGTTGGCTGCACAGGGGTCTTGAACCTGTTTAACAAGGTCCACTGTCACTGTGGAAGCTTAAACATTCACCAGATTGGTTTGCTCATAAGAATTAAGTGAGTGAATGTAGAGGAATGCTATCTTTACTGAGGTAACACGCGACTGAGCAACAACCAGATCATGGAAAACTGAAGCCTTGGCCTGTAGGCCTCCAGGTAATGCGCCCTCTTTTACTATCATTTGTTCAATAAAGCCTGCTGCTATTCCCTCACAAGACAGAAGATCCCACATTACTCCTGTCACTTCCCATGGTTTCTGCTTCTTGAGGGTGTCAGCAAGACAGTCTCGCTTACTTCAAATGAGATGATTAGATTAGATTCCCTACAGTGTGGAAATAAGCCCTTCAGCCCAACCAGTCCACTCCGACCCTCCAAAGAGTAACCCACTCAGACACATTTCCCTCTGACTAATGCACCTAACATTATGGGCAATTTAGCACGGCTGATTAACCTGACCTGCACATCTTTGGACTGTGAGAGAAAGCTGGAGCAGACACGGGGAGAATGTGGGATGGGGGGAGGGGAGGGGGGGCGGTGCGGGCGCAAAGTGAGGGATAGTTGATGCTGTAGTTCAATGGTTATTATCAACAGATGCTAGTACTTTATTCCTGATTTAATAATTTACTGAATTCAATGTGTCCATTGTATCATTTGAACGCTCATCTCTGGACCTTTATATTCCCAGCGCAGTAATATTATCACTATTCCCACTCTCCTCTCTGCTGCTGTTGCTGAATATTTCTCATTTTAACATTATCCTGATATCCTCCCTGTGGACCGATGTGTTTTGAACTAGAAGTCCCCCTTGAAGTGCTTTGACAAAACAGTTGTAAGACGGGTTAGGTCCCAAAAGCTTTGCATTAAAAACCTGACCGGACTTTCCTTCTCCTGGGCTGTACAGCTGTATTTTATTGATTCCTGTCCAAGTCCAACACTGCTACAGTTTCTCTGGGAGCTTCAACAGATCTAAATTGTGTATGTACAGAATTGGTGGACGACTTAAGACCACTAAAGGCGGACAAGACCTCCCTCCACCACTCAGGATATGCCCACCATGCTATCCCCTGGAAGGGCCAAGGGCAAAAAGGGACAGGGATGCCCTCAAGGTCAACAAGGGAAATATATTTTGGAACATTGCTCTCAATCCTGACTGTTGAACACATATCCTTGCCTCTACCCATGGGCTTTTCAAACATTCTGGCAGAATTGGTACAACTAAGAGATGGGTGGTTCTGATGGGTCTGTGAGAGATGCTGTAAAATGATCCACCTGCCAAATTCCTCCCGGCAGAACTGAATTATTCCAACATGAACACCAGAATTCGGTGCAGAGCAGCAATAGACGTTTCATGATCTGAAGGCAGAATTACACCTCAGGAGCTGGAGAGAGTAACAAGGGTCACGGAGAGGTAAAGGGCAGAATTTCTAAAGGTCCAGGAATATACAGATGCTATGCAAGTGTCCTAAACCATCTCACTGCCTTGCTGCCAGAGATATGGACCTCTGTTGAATGTGTATCATGGATTCTACAAGTCACTGTTTGCTTTCCACCATTTGTTTCATTGTTTTAAGGCAGTTAACCAACATGTTAGCCACAGAACAGAAGGAATTGCATTCTTATAGCGCATTTCACAATATCAGGACATTCCACCTGAGCCACTTATATAGAATCCCTACAGTGCTGCAACACTGGTCCAACAAGTCCACACTGACCATCCAAAGAGTATCCTACCCTGACCTATTCCCCTATCCTACTACTCTACGTTTCCCCTGACTAATGCATCTAGTGTGCATATCCCTGAACACTACAAGCAATTTAGCATGGCCAATCCACCTGCCCTGCACATCTTTAGATTGTGGGAGGAAACCCACACAGACACGGGGAGAATGTGCTAACTCCACACAGTCACCCGAGGCTGGAATCGAACCTGGGTCCCTAGCACTGTGAGGCAGCAGTGCTAACCACTGAGCCACTGTGCCACTTGTGGTGGAGTTGCCCAGCTTCTGCCCCGCCCTGGTGTTCTGCTGTTAGAATGACTTTTCCCGTTCAGCTCCTGGTCAATGGCAATCCCACCAACCCCTACCCAACAAAAGGGCACTGCTGGTGCGAGTCTCAACAGTGATGTGCCATTGATGGACATTAGCTATAACTCTTCACGAGAAAGACTACAACACAAAAGGAGACCACTTGGCCCACCGTGTTTGCTTCTGAGAAAACGCTATCCAGCGTAATCCCCATCACTATCTCTTGGTCCAAAGCCTTGGAGATGCTGCTGCCTCAAGCATGTTGAGAGATTCTAGTTCCAGACCATTTCCACTCTGGGAACTGAGAACTCAATTCTCCTCTAATCCTCCTCTTCATTTGATTTAACCCTTGCCTCTTTGTTATTGAGCTCTCCATTCATGCTATCTACAATACCTCATAATTCCCTGTTACTGCAATTGTTCTCCCCTCAGCCTCCTGTATTCCATGGAAAACAACACCAACCTATCCAATCTTTCCCCATTGTTAACATTTTCCTCGTACTGGTGCGTCCTCCTTGGTGTGACCATATTCTCTCTGGAATGTGGTGATCAGGACAGTACTCAGCAATTACATACAATTCTGGTATAACCTCCCTTTCATTATAGTCTCTACCTCAGCTAGTAACAGAAAGTATCTCATATGTTTTCTTAGTCTCCTTAAGGAGCCATCCCGCAACCTTCAGAGACCTGTGAGCACATAGTCCCAAGTCTCTCGATTTCTGTAAGCTTCATGATAGCTTCACATTAATTATGTATTGCCCAGCCCTATTTTCCCCCTCCAAATGCATTATCTCAGTTCTCCGGATTGGATTCCAGTTGTCATTTCTCTACCCACTTGACCAACCTGTTAACATATCTCTGCAGCTACCCTCTTTCCTTACTTACCAAATATTGTCTTAGTGTCAAGAGAAAGTGCTCTCACTTGTCCATTAGTATTCAGCACTGGTGTTCATGTATGAGTCAAAACCGTGAAGAGATCTGGAGTTGAATGTCAGTGAGAAGATAATTGCTAAGATGTCAAGTTAAGAAGGCGTTTCGCTTCATTGCTCAGACGTTTGATGATAGCAGTTGGGATGTCATGTTGAGATTGTACAGGACATTGGTGAGACCTCTTCTGACTACTGTGTCAAGGTCTGATCACCCTGTTACAGGAAGGATAAATTGCAGAGGGTGCAGAAAGGAGTGCTGTGTGTGGAATGCACTGCCAGGAGTGGTAGTAAAGTCAGATACATTAGGGATGTTTAGGTAACTCTTGGATAAGCACATGGATGATAGTAAAATGAAGGGAGTGTAGGTTAGTTTGATATTAGAGGAGGATAAAAGGTCGGCATGACATCGAGGGCCAAAGGACCTTTACTAAGCTGTAATGTTCTATGTTCTATTTACCAGGATATTGCCGGGAATAGAGGGGTTGAGATATAAGGAGAGGCCTGAATAGGCTGGGATTTTTTTCACTGGACCATAGAAAGTTGTGGGGTGACCTTATAGAGGGTTATAAAACCATGAGGGGTATAGATAATGGCAGGTATCTTTATCCCGAGAGTGGAGGAGTTCAAAACTATGGGGGCATATCTTTAAGGTGAGAGGAGAAAGATTTAAAAGGAACCT
Organism: Chiloscyllium punctatum; assembly: GCF_047496795.1. Classification (NCBI taxonomy): domain Eukaryota; kingdom Metazoa; phylum Chordata; class Chondrichthyes; order Orectolobiformes; family Hemiscylliidae; genus Chiloscyllium; species Chiloscyllium punctatum. The sequence goes on from NC_092753.1 coordinate 12,452,856, forward strand.
GAGGGGGCAATGTTTTCACTCAGGGAGTGGTTCGGGTGTTGAAGGAACTTCCAGAGGAAGTGGTGAATGAGGGGACAGTTAAAACGTTTAAAAGACATTTGGATAAGTACATGAATAAGAAATATTTGGAGGGACATGGGTCAAGTGCGGGCAGGTGGGACTAGTTTAGTTTGGGATTCTGGTTGGCATGGACTGGTTGAACTGAAAGGCCTGTTTCCGTGCTGTATGACCCATGACTCTATCTGTGTCACTTAATGGCATTACTCATGATTTGATTTCTATTATTTCATTGCTGGATGGAAGGATGCTAATAAAGCAAAAAAAAACTTGGGTTCAGATGTAAGTGTTGTCTGGCAAAAATTACAATATTTGAGCAATTTTGTTTCGCATTATTAAGCAATCATCGGGACGGTAACATCTCAATTATCATGGGTGCTGCGAGGAACCTTAACATAGAGCATTGGAATTTCTGACCATGGGGAGCCCCAAAGGGACACACCCAATCAATAGGTCTGCTGAAGGTATTTTGCAGACACTTCAGGCTTGTCACTTACTTGCCTGCTGGGCTCCTCTGTCCCTGAATACAATGACGTTTATTCAATCTCCTATTCCTACTGTTCAATTGCCTGGTTGTCCACTAAGCATCTTGACAGGAGCTCTAAATCATGAAAGTAGACCCATTATTTGTTATAGATCTTGCTATAAAGCTTTATCAAAATGACCTTAAGAGTGCTTTGCCATTTTCTGAATCTGGAATCTTCAAGCAATGGGTATTTGTGAATGAATAGCGGGGAATGTAGCACGCAGACTGATTCTGTTGCATCTCATGTCAGTAACATTATCCTATATTGCAGACCCAGCCAAAGTTTGAAAAATGCCTCTCTATTACTTCAGTGAAACATTACATGTGGATCATTTACAAATCGAATATCACTTCCGCTCAGAACAAAACCATGGTTCAGTCTAGCCATGAGTTATCTATCTCCTTCATTTCTGAAAATTAAAATTGTATGACAAATCCCCATGAAATATTCTCAATGTAGCTGGGTAATGAATTTTATATGTGCCTATAATAGCAAGCTACTTTGGAAATGTTTAGAGTAGATAATTGAATAGGATTGTAGTTCAGTGTATTTATTACTGTACAAATAGCGTGTAATGTGGTTAATTGAAGTATAATCCTTAAACCACAATCCTGTCAATTTGTTTTAATTATTATGAATCTCCTAAGAAGGTGAAAGAGGTATAGAATGTTTAAGTTGGCCTGAAGTGGCATTTCCCACTGGATGCAAAGCATATAAAATATTACAACAAACAGGATCACAAAATCACACAATCATTGCAATCCAGCAGCCACTTAGATATTTGCACATCAGCATTGAATAATTGCTTGTGTTTCATTTGTCTCCACTTTTTAAAAATTGGACTTGTCGGCTCAATTTCATGGTAATCGTCCTTTATTTAGGCCAGAATGCGGGTGGGGGGCAGCTAACGCAGGATATCTTGCCCTTTAAAGATGTAGAGCAACTTTCAGTCTGTAAAGACAGGGCTCACTGTGGAATGGGAGACCTCTGACGATATCAGGCTGTGATATTCCCCGCTGATAACACCTCCCCTGATGCTGTGGCTACATCATCGGAGTTACCCAGCTTATACTTTTAAGTCAGCAGAGATGTTTGAGGGTGGGGCAAGTGCACCAGAATTAAATCCATGCGAAAGAAAGATCTTTAATTTCTATACCACCTTGGGATGTCCAAAGATATTTCACAGCCAATGAAGCAGCTCTGAAGTGGAGAGCAGACAATTGGTGTAGAACAAAACTCAACTGACAACCAACAGTTGAAGAGTTGATCAACATAACATTTTTTTTTGTATTGATTGAGGGAGAACCTCTTTTTAAATTTGAATGAATGATGATTTATTGTCACTTGTACTCTACAATGGACAACACAGTACAGTGTAAAGCTTCAACTGTCACCACATCTGGTGCCATTCTGAATCGTTTTTAAAATAAAGACATCCTTAAAGAGGGTCCATCTCCGTATTTTTAAATTTGCTCACGGGATGTTGGCACCACTGGCATCTGTTGCCCATTCCTAATCATCCAGCATGCAGCCAGGAGTCAACAACATTGCTGAGGGTCTGGAGTCATAGAGATGTACAGCATGGAAACAAACCCTTCGGTCCAACCCATCCATGCCGACCAGATATCCCAGCCCAATCTAGTCCCACCTGCCAGCACCTGGCCCATATCCCTCCAAACCCTTCCTATTCATATACTCATCAAAATGTCTTTTAAATGTTGCAATCATACCAGCCTCCACCACATCCTCTGGCAGCTCATTCCATACACATACCACCCTCTGCGTGAAAAAGCTGCCCCTTAGGTCTCTTTTATATCTTTCTCCTCTCACCTTAAACCTCTAGTTCTGGACTCTCCCACCCCAGGGAAAATACTTTGTCTATTTATCCTATCTATGCCTCTCATGATTTTATAAGCCTCAGCCTCCGACGCTCCAGGGAAAACAGCCCCAGCCTGTTCAGCCTCTCCCTGTAGCTCAAATCCTCCAACCCTGGCAACATCCTTCTAAATCTTTTCTGAACCCTTTCAAGTTTCACAACATCCTTCCAATAGGAAGGAGACCAGAATTACACGCAATATTCCAAAAGTGGTCTAACTAATGTCCTGTACAGCCGCAACATGACCTCCCAACTCCTGTGTGCTCAATACTCTGACTGATAAAGGAAAGCATACCAAACGCGTTCTTTACTATCCTATCTATGTGTGACTCCACTTTCAAGGAGCTATGAACCTGCACTCCAAGGTCTCTTTGTTCAGCAAGCATCCCTAGGATCTTACCATTAAGTGCATAAGTCCTGCTAAGATTTGCTTTCTCAAAATGCAGCACCTCGCATTCATCTGAATTGAACTCCATCTGCCACTCCTCAGCCCATTGGCCCATCTGGTCCAGATCCTGTTGTAATCTGTGTTAACCCTCTTCACTGTCCACTACACCTCCAATTTTGGTGTCATCTGCAAACTTATTAACTATACCTCTTATGCTCACATCTAAATCATTTATATAAATGATGAAAAGTAATCATGTAAGCCAGGCCAAGTAAGGGGCAGATTTCCCTTTCTGAGGGTTTTTAGAACAATTGACAGTGCTTGCCATTTTATTCCATAACTTTTTCATTGTGTACCAAGCTCAAATTTCACCATCTGCCATGCAGGGAGTTAAAACCATGTCCTCCACAACATTAGCCTGAGGTACTGGATTACTGATCCAATGACACTACCACTAAACTTCCATTTGAATATTGGTGAGGACATTGGGCTCTTAGGAAACGGTATGGGGAGAAAGTGGGGAACAGGGGACTGAGTCGAATGGGTAGCCACGATCCTATTGAATTGTGGAGAAGGCTTAAGGGCTGAATTACCTCCTCTTGCTCCTAATTTCGATGTTTCCATTACGGAAGAGCTCCCTGGCTGTTGGTGAACAGCGCTATGTTTCAGTCAGGAGTGATGTGGAGGTGCCAGTGTTGGACTGGGGTGGACGAATTCAAAAGTCACACAACACCAAGTTATAGTCCAATGGGTTTATTTGAAATCGCAAGCTTTCAGAACACTGCTCCTTCATGAGCTGATATCCTGATAAAGGAGCAGTGCTCTGAAAACTTGTGATTTCAATTAAACCAGATAGGAAAAGTTTGGAAAGATATGGACCAACTGCAGAGAAATTTAGTTAGCATGGACGGACATTTTGTGGCATGGGCCAGTTTGGGCCAAGGGGTCTGTCTCCATGTTTAGGACTCAATGACTCTAATTGGATCATTGCTAATTGGATCATCACTCCTAATTGCTAATTAGGGCAGTCATTTTGAACCAGGACCAGCTTACTTAGCTCCTTGAGTCTGATCCACCATTCAGTTTGATTATGGCAGATCTGTACCCAAACCATAACCTTCCCAGACTAACCTGGAACCCCCTAGAACTGTCGATTGATCTCCAGAACCCTACCGGTGAAAATATTGAAAATGGGAGCAAAAAGGGGCTAATTCAAGACTCGTCCATTTAGAATCAGAGAATCCCAACAGTGTGGAAGCAGGTCATTCAGCACATTGAGTCCACACCGACCCTCTGAAGAGCATCCCACCCAGATCCATACCCCTACTCCATCCGTGTAACCCTGCATTTCCCATGGCTAACCCACCTAACCTGCATATCCCTGGACAACTTGGGCAATTTGATATTGCCGATCCACCTACCTGTAGGTCTTTGGACTATAAGGGGAAACCAGAGCACCCGAAGGAAACCCACGCAGATACGGGGAGAATGTACAAACCCCACACAGACAGCTGCCCGAGGCTGGAATTAAACCTGATTCCCTAGGGCTATGAGGCAGCAGTGCTAACCACTGAGTCACCGTGTCACCCACAAGGAGTTGTATCTTGTTTTCCCAAATGGTTGAGGAAGGAGGTGTGCAACAAGGATAGACGTATTAGCCAATGAGTGGCTGGAGTGACAGGGCAGGTCATGGAATAAAGCCTCCAGGAATAGATTCAAACACAGTTGACAAACCTGTGCAACTACCTTTGATCTGTACCTGAGCCTAGATTAATCGATTGACCTTTATCTTGAAAGCACCTGTTCATATCATCATTTATGGCCTTTGGGCAGAGAGTTCTAGGTTTTCCATCTCTTGGTCATTTTGTAAAAAGTGAGTCAATAGTCAACTGAGGTGGAAAAGATCAGAGCTTAGAGGTAATGATGGTTGGTGACAAAGCACATAAATACATATGAGTTCATTTTAAATACCTCTCAATGGTATCTCGATCAAATGTTAACCCACAGTGGGTGTAGAGTCAGGAGGGAGTTGCCCTGTGAGTCCTCAACATTGACTCTGGATCCCATGATGTCTCACGGCTTCAGGTTAAACATGAACGAGGAAAGCTCCTGCTGATTACCACGTACCGTCCTCCTTCAGCTGATGAATCAGTTCGCCTCCATGTTGAACAACACTTGGAGGAACCACTGAATGTGACAAGGGCACAACATGTACCCTGGGAGGAGGGGGGTGGCGGGGGGGGGGGGGGGGGGGGGGATTTCAATGTTCACCATCAAGAGTGTCTCGGCAGCAGTACGACTGATTGAGCTGGTCAGGTCCGAAAGGAGATAACTGTGAGACTGGGTCTGAGGCAGGTGGTGAGGGAACCCACATACTCCATTTTATCCCTACCAATCTGTCAGCTGCAGATACTTCTGTCCATGACCGTATCAGTAAGAGTGCTCACCGCACAGTCCTTATGGAGACAAAGTTCCACCTCACATTGAGAACAATCTCCACCATGCTTTGTGGCACTATCACCGTGCTAAATGGGACAGACTTCAAACAGATACAGAGGATCAACCCCAGTTCAAGGGAGAGAGCAGGAGGGCATGCCAGGAGCAACACCAGGCATTCCTAAAAGTGAGGTCTCAAAGTGGTGAAGCTGCCAGACTGAACTACGAGCATGCCAATCAGCACAAACAGCAAGTGATAGACAGAGCTAGGCGATCCCACAACCAATGAATCAGCTCTAAGCTCTGCAGTCCTGCCACATCCAGTCATGAATGGCGGTGGACAATTAAACAACTCACTGGGGGAGGAGGCTCCACAAACTTTCCCATCCTGAGTGATGGAAGATTCCAGCACATCAGAGCAAAAGATAGGGATGAAACGTTTGCAGGAATCTTCAGCCAGAAGTGCTGAGTGGATGATCCATCTCCCCCTCCTCCAATGGGCCCCAGCGTTACAGATACCAGTCTTCAGCCAATTGGATTCACTCCACATGAGATCACAAAATGGTGGGAGACACTGGACACTGCAAAGGCTATGGGCCCTGACAACATTCCAGCAATAATACTGAAGACATGTGCTCCAGAAATTTCCACTCCCCTAGCCAAGCTGCTTCAGTACAGTTACAACACTGGCATCTACCCGACAATGTGGAAAATTGCCCAGGTATGTCCTGTACATATTTAGCAGGACAGATCCAACCCAGCCAATTACCACCCCTTCAGTCTATTCTCGATCACCAGTAAAGTGATGGAAGGTGTCATCAACAGTGCTATTGAGCAGCTCCTGCTCAGCAATAACCTGCTCAGTGATGCCCAGTTTGGGTCCCACCAGGGCCACTCAGCTCCTGACCTTATTACAGACTTTGTTCCAACATGGACAAAAGAGCTGAGTTCCAGAGGGGAGGGGAGAGTTACAGACCTTGACATGAAGGCCACATTCAACTGAGTATGATATCATGGAGCCCTGGAAAAACTGGAATCAATGGGTATCAGGGGGCAAACTCTCCACTGGATGGAGTCAGACTTGGCACATGGGAAGATGGTTGTGGTTGTTCGAGATCAGTCATCTCAGCTCCAGGAGATCTCTGCAGGAGTTCCTCAGGTTAGTGTCCCAGGGCCAACCATCTTCATCAATGACCTCCCTTCCATCATAAAGTCAGAAGTGGGGATGTTCACAAATTATTTCGCAATGTTCAGCACCATTCATAACTCCTCAGATGCTGAAGCAGTCCATGTTCAAATGCAACAAGATCTGGACAATGTCTAGGCTTGGGCTGACAAGTGGCAAGTAACATTCATGCCACACAATTGCCTGGCAATTGCCTGTGCAATAAGAGACAATCTAAACACTAGCCATTAACATTCAATGGTGTTACCATCACTGAAACCCCTATTATCAACATCCTGGAGGCGACTATTGACCAGAATGACCACATGGATTTGCCACATAAATACAGTGGCTACAAGAGCAGGTCAGAGGCTAGGAATACTGTCTCCCCAAAGCCTGTCCACCACCTACAAGGCACAAGTCAGGAGTGTGATAGAATACTCCCGACCTGTCTGGATGGGTGCAGCTCCAACAACACTCAAGAAGCTTGGCACCATCCAGGACAAAGCAGCTGCTTGATTGGCATCACATCCACAAGCGTCCGCTCCCTCCACCACTGACACTCAGTAGCAGCAGTGTGTACCATCTACAAGGTGCACTGCAGAAATTCACCGAAACTCCTTTGGCAGCACTTTCCAAACCCAGGACCATCTAGAAGGACAAGGATAGCAGTTATATGGGAACATCACCCCCTGCAAGTTCCCCTCCAAGCCACTCACCATCCTTGGAAATATATTGGCGCACCTTTATTGTCGCTGAGTCTAAACACTGGAATTCCCTCCCTAATGGCATTGTGGGTATAGCTACAACATGTGGACTACAACAGTTCAAGAAGGCAGCTCACCACCACCTTCTCAAGGGGCAACTAGGGACGGGCAATAAATGCTTGTCCAGCCAGCGATACCTATGCCCCAAGAGTGAATAGAACAAAACAAGCATTCCCCTCCCCCTGCAGTGACCTCTGGCCTCAGGTACGTAAACAGAGCATGAGACAGCTATCGAGGGAGTGTTCACCTGAGGGGCTGAGGTAAGTCATCAATGTTTAAGTAGTGACGGGATGTTGGAGACGGGATATTGGATTTGAAGAGCCTGATGTTCCAGAGTGCATGACTAAAGTCAGCATGAAGTAATCCGACAGTGTAGCTGTGTATGAGTCAGGTGGGAGCCAGGCTTTTTCACAAGCTCTTAAGTTTTGACAGGAGAATATATCAGAGATGGCAAAGATTGCGAGTGGCAATCAATGCAATTCCATGTTGGATGAAAGAAGGAAAGTGGTGAAGGATGTAAAAGGTCCTTCAGGTACAATAACTGTCACATAAAAATCATTTGAAAATAAGTCTACAGAATGAGTGAAGTTAAGCGATGTTAAAGCAATAACGCCACGTCATTGAGCAGGACATTCTTAACACATTAATTATTTGCTTCATTTAATTTTGTTTATTCATTCAGAGGATGTGGACGTCGCTGGCTAGGCCAGTATGTGTTGTCCATCTCTAATAACCCCTTGAAAAGGTGGTGGTAAGCTGCTTTCTTGAACGTGCTGCAGGCAGACCCACAATGCCCTTGGGGAGGGTCTTCCAGGATCCTGACCCAGTGACACGAAAGGAATACTGTGGAGTGAGGCCTTCAGATCCGTGGGGCACTGTGATCAGTTATAGAGTCATACAGCACGGATACAGACCCTTCGGTCCAAGCCGACCAGAATCCCAAACTAAGCTAGTCTCACCTGCCTGCACTTGGCCCATATCCCTCCAAACCTTTCCTATTCATGTAGTTATCCAAGTATCTTTTAAACATTGTAACTGTACCCACATCCACCACTTCCTCTGAAAGTTCATTCCACACATGAACCATTTCCTGTGTAACAAAATTGCCCCCAGGCAATTTTAAACCTTTCTCCTCACACCTTAAAAATATGTCCCCTAGCCTTGAAATTCCCTACCCCAGGGAAAAGATACCAGCCATTCACCTTATTCATAGTCCACATGATTTTATAAACCTCTATAAGGTCATCCCTCAACCTCCGATGTTCCAGTGAAAATCCTTCCAGCACATCCAGACTCTCCTTATAACTCAAACCCTCCATTGCTGGCAACATCCTGAAAAATCCTTTCTGAACCCTCTCCAGTTTAATAATATCCTTCCTATTGCAGGGCGACCAGAACTGGACCCAGTATTCCAGAGAGGCCTCACCAACATCCTGTACTACCTCAACATGATGTCCCAACTTCTTTACTCAAAAGTCTGAACAATGAAGGCAAGTGTGCTCAAAGCCTTCTTAACCATCATGTCCACTTGTGACGCAAACCAAGGAATTATGGACCTGAACCCTTAAGTCTCTCTGTTCTACAGCACTACCTAAGGCCCTATTTCAAACTGTATAAGTCCTGCCCTGGTTTGTTATACCAACATGAAATACCTTGCACTTATCCAAATTAAGCTCCATCTGCCACTCCACAGCCCTTTGGCCCATTGTTTGTCACACTCTAAATTTGCTCTCACTACCAGATTTTGAAATTTGACGCAGTTTTCTAATTCTGTGATCATGATGCACTGGAGACAGACTTGCAGCTGAATTTTCTGCCTCAGCTTAACCGTATACTCACTAGACACAGGATTGGGGCTGTATCCATGCAAATCGAGGAGGCTTTTTATGCTGACTTTATGAAACCAGATCTGTCTCAGGGCTGCAGTAGTTTCCTGAGGGGAAGAGCCAAGTAAGCAAGGGTCAGTCAGTTGAGCCTGACTGAACATTTTATTTACTCTACTTGACCCATTGTGAAGTGTTAACAAAGTCTCTGATTCAATCAGAACATTACAGAGCCTGGGAACCTTCACCGTGAAAATGTTTCCCCTGTGCTCTGTACTCTTGCATTTAATTTTATATAATGGTTGCCTCAGTCTGAGTCTCCTAGTCACTGCAATCTGTCCACATTTATTCTGTCGCATCTTGTTTTAGATTAGATTAGATTCCGTACATCGTGGAAACAGGCCCTTTAGTCCAACAAGTTCACACCGACACTCCAAAGAGTAACCCACCCAGACTCATTTCCTGGCATTTACTTTGACGAATGCACCTAACACTTATGGGCAGTTTAGCATGGCCAATTCACCTGACCTGTTTAATTGTGAACACCTCTCACAAGTAATCTAAGAAATAAAGCACCAACCTTTGAAACATTAAGTAATGCTAAAAAGGAGATTTAGCATTTTGTTGAAGGTTTTCACCTTGACTTGATCAAGACATTTCACAAGAAATACCAATGGAAAGGGGAACAACAATTTTATTGCTGTATGAAAAGAGCATACTGATTGGTTGGCAAGCGGGCTCCAAGTGGTGGAGACATTGCTCTGCAGAATGCACCAGTTAGATGATGATGGCCAATTAACTGCCAAGCTTTGTTTCAACTCAGAACCAGGCAGATTAACTCTGATTGGTCAAGTGCATTAGTTTATTTATACAGTTATTCATTCCTCAGGGCAGTGCCTGGACCAATCAGAATCAGCGGAGTCTCAGCACTCTGCAATCTCCCACCATTTGGAACAACTTCCTGCTTTTTTTTCATTCTACGGGCATTTTTACATTTTCCCACATGATGCTCCATTGGCCACATCATTTCTTTCCAATCAACTTATCAAAGTCTTTTTGTGGCTTCCTTGTGTCCCCTTCACAATTTACTCTCTTACCTACCTTTCTGTCGCCAGCGGAATTGGCAACCATACTTTTGTCCCTTCATCCAAGCCATTTATTTAACTTGTAAACAGCTGAAGCCTCAACACTGATCCCTGTGGCACACCACTCTTTACATCTGTAAAAAGACCCATTTACATCTACTGTCAGCTTCCTGTTAACCAGCCAATCTTCTATGCATGCCAACACTAACAGCATTTCATTTTGACAAGAAAATTTAACGTGGCACTTTAGCAAATGCCTTCTTGAAATCTAAGTACAGTACATTGACTATCCAACTCCCCTCCCCACCTCCGTTTATCCACAGCATGTGTGACCTCGTGAGACAACTTCAGCAACTGGAGTTATATTAAACATAACTTTCCTTTCACAAGCTGTAGAAAGCCATAAAGTCTGAACTGAAGATGTTGGTACCAAACTCTACCAACTGAGATTGGTAGCCAGGAGCTGGCACATGTTGCAATAATGGCACATCACCTCTCCTGTCTTCATTAATATGTTCTAAGGGACAATCCTTATTTATATTTGTTTTAAACATCTTGCATTAATTTTACCACCAGCTACCGTACTAATTTGAATCTTAATCAGGGAATTCCTACAGTGAGAGACCGGGCCATTCACCCCATTGAGTCCACACCAACCCTCTGAAGAACATTCCTCCCAGACCCATCCCCTCCTCCTCCATACCACTGCATTTCCCATGGCTGACCTGCACACCTTTGGACAGTGGGAGGAAACCGGAGCACCCGGAGTAAACCCACACAGACACGGGGAGAACGTGTAAACTCCACACAGACAGGCGCCTGAGCACGGAATCGAACTTGGGTCCCTGGCACTCTGAGGCAACAGTGCTAGCCACCGTATGCCCCTAAGGATAGAATAAGCCTTCATCACTTATCACATACTCACCAATTTAACAGCTTCTGCTCCAGTAGCGGAGTAAGAATTAATTCCTGGAAGATAAAAAAGTTAAGCAACCTTCCTCTGTCTAACCTCCTGCACATCATTTCTGGACAAATAAGCGTCCAGTGCTCCCCTTGAATGCTACAATTGAATCAGCCCCCACCACATTTCCAGGTAGTGCTTTCCACACCCTCGCTATTCACTGTGGGCAAAAAGACCCAAAGCTGGTTGTAGATTATTATAGTTTTGGTTTCCAGATGGTCTCCTATTGTTTCCTTTGTAAGGGTTCCGTGATGAGATTACGCAATTATGTAAAGATTTGCTAATCGAGGAAATTAGACCAGTGCAATGAAAGATTTACTGCTTCATGATTGGGTGGAATTTTGCTGCAAGTGTGACTCTAATAGTGCTCACTGCAATTTGTGTAACTGAAGTGCGTAAATCCAGAAGAACTGCTGTCTGTAATACTCTACTTCATCGGAATCTGAAACAAAAACAGGAATTGCTGGAAAAAAGCTCAGCAGGTCTGGCAGCCTCTGTGGAGAGAAATCAGAGTTGATATTTAAGGTCCAGTGACCCTTCCTCAGAACTGATGGTAGCTAGGAAAAGCATAGTTTTGATACAGAAGATGGGTTGGAGGGGAGGGAAAGGAGTAAACAATACAGTAGATGGAGATGGAGAGGAGGAGTTTTCTTTTCACGGAGAATGTTTACTCTCAGGCAATCAGTCAAAGTGATTTATCATTGTAGCACGTGCTCAAATACAGTAAAAATTATTGTAATGCATGATATCCAGATAAATCATACCTTACAGACAGGCAAATTATATCCAGTATAACATATCACTGAATTGCAGACCATCAGGGCCCACTGTTCCCAGAATACGACGTATTGGCAGTATTGGAGAGCACCAGGGACCACTGTTCCCAGTACATTATATCTTGTCAGTATTGGAGACCATCAGGGCGCACTGCTCCCGGTACACTATATATTGTCAGTATTGGAGACCAACAGGGTCCACTGTTCCCAGTATACTATACATTGTCAGCATTGGAGAGCACCAGGGCCCACTGTTCCCAGTATATTATATATTGTCAGTATGGGAGAACATCAGGGCCCACTGCTCCCAGTATACTATATAGTGTCAGTATTGGAGACCAACAGGGTCCACTGTTCCCAGAATACGATACATTGTCAGTATTGGAGAGCACCAGGGCCCACCGTTCCCAGTATACTATATATTGTCAGTATTGGAGAGCATCAGGGACCACAGTTCCCAGTATACTATATATTGTCAGTATTGGAGACCATCAGGGCCCACTGTTCCCTGTATACTATATATTGTCAGTATTGGAGACCATCAGGGCACACCATTCCCAGTATACAACGTTTTGTTAGTATTGGAGACCATCAGGGCCCACCGTTCACAGTATACTATATATTGTCAGTATTGGAGACCATCAGAATCCACAGCACCCAGTATACCATATATTGTCAGTATGGGAGAACATCAGGGCCCACTATTCCCAGTATACTATATATTGTCAATATTGGAGACCAACAGGTTCCACTGTTCCCAGTATACTATATATTGTCAGTACTGGAGACCATCAGGGACCTCTGTTCTCAGTATACTATATATTGTCAGTATGGGAGAACATCAGGGCCCACTGTTCCCAGTATACTATATATTGTCAGTATTGGAGACCATAAGGGTCCACTGTTCCCAGTATACTATGTATTGTCAGTATAGGAGACCATCAGGGCGCATTGCTCCCAGTATACGAGATATTGTCAGTATTGGAGACCAACAGGGTCCACTGTTCCCAGTAAAGTATATATTGTCAGTATTGGATACCATCAGGGCCCTCTGTTCCCTGTATACTATATATTGTCAGTATTGGAGACCATCAGGGCCCACTGTTCCCTGTATACTATATATTGTCAGTATTGGAGACCATCAGGGCACACCATTCCCAGTATACTACTTATTGTTAGTATTGGAGACCATCAGGGCCCACTGTTCCGAGTATACTGTATATTGTCAGTATTGGAGACCATCAGGGCCCTCCTTTCCCAGTACACAATATATTGTCAGTATGGGAGACCATCAGGACCCACTGTCCCAGTAAACTATATATTGTCAGTAATGGAGACCATCAGGGCATATTGTTCCAACTGTACTATATATTGTCAGTAATGGAGATTATCAGGTCCCACCGTTCCCAGAATACTATATATTGTCAGTGTTGGAGACCATCAGGGCCCACCGTTCCCAGTATACTATATATTGTCAGTACTTGAGACCATCAGGGCCCATGCACCCAGTATACTATATATTGTCAGTATGAGAGACGATCAGGGCCCACTGTTCCCAGTATACTATATATTGTCAGTATTGGACACCATCAGAGCCCACTGTTCCAAGTATACTGTATAGTGTCAGTATTGGATACCACCAGGCCCCATTGTTCCCAGTAGACTATATTTTGTCAGTACTGGAGACCATCAGAGCACACCGTTCCTAGTATACTATATATTGTCAGTATTGGAGACCATCAGGGCACACCGTACCCAGTATACTGTACAGTGTCAATATTGGAGACCATCAGGGCCCACTGTTCCAATTATACTATATCTTGTCAGTATTGGAGACCATCAGAGCCCACTGTTCCCAGTATACTATATATTGTCAGTATTGGAGAGCATCAGGGCCCACTGTTTCCAGTATACTATATATTGTCAGTATTGGAAACCATCAGAGCCCACTGTTCTCATTATACTATACATTGTCAGTATTGGAGATCATCAGTGACCAGTGCACCCAGTATACTACATTTTCTCAGTATTGGAGACCAGCAGAGCCCAATGCAACCAGTATACTATATATTGTCAGTGTTGGAGACCATCAGGGCCCACTGTTCAGTATACTATATATTGTCAGTATTGGAGACCAACAGGGTCCACTGTTCCCAGTATACTATATATTGTCAGTACTGTTGACCATCAAGGCCCACTTTTCCCAGTATACTATAAATTGTCAGTATTGGATACCACCAGGGCTCATTGTTACCAGTATACGAAATATTGTCAGGACTGGAGACGATCAGAGCACACCGTACCCAGTATACTGTACAGTGTCAATATTGGAGACCATCATGGCCCACTGTTCCCATTATACTATATATTGTCAGTATTGGAAACCATCAGAGCCCACTGTTCTCATTATACTATACATTGTCAGTATTGGAGATCATCAGTGACCAGTGCACCCAGTATACTACATTTTCTCAGTATTGGAGACCAGCAGAGCCCAATGCAACCAGTATACTATATATTGTCAGTATTGGAGACCATCAGGGCCCACTGTTCAGTATACTATATATTGTCAGTATTGGAGACCATAAGGGCACACCATTCCCAGTATACTATATATTGTTAGTATTGGAGACCATCCGGGCACACCATTCCCAGTAAACTATATATTGTCAGTATTGGAGACCATCAGGGCACACCATTCCCAGTATACTATATATTGTTAGTATTGGAGACCATCAGGGACCAGTTCACCCAGTATACTACATTTTCTCAGTATTGGATACCATCAGAGCCCAATGCAACCAGTATACTATATATTGTCAGTATTGGAGTCCATCAGGGCCCACTTTTCCCAGTACACAATATATTGTCAGTATGGGAGACCATCACGGCCCTCTGTTCAGTATACCATATATTGTCAGTATTGGAGAACATCAGGACCCACTGTCCACAGTAAATCATATATTGTCAGTAATGGAGACCATCAGGGCACATTGTTCCCACTGTACTATATATTGTCAGTATTGGAGATCATCAGGGCCCACCATTCCCAGTATACAGTATATTATCAGTATTGGATACCACCAGGGCCCACTGTTACCAGTATACTATATATTGTCAGTACTGGAGACCATCAGAGCACACCGTTCCCAGTATACTATATATTGTCAGTATTGGAGATCATCAGGGCCCACTGTTCCCAGTATACTATATATTGTCAGTATTGCATACCAGCAGAGCCCATTGTTCCCAGTATACTATATATTGTCAGTACTGGAGACCATCAGGGCCCATTGTTACCAGTATACTATACATTGTCAGTACTGGAGACCATCAAAGCACACCGTTCCCAGGATACTATATATTGTCAGTATTGGAGACCATCAACACCCACTGTACCCAGTATACTATATTTTGTCAGTATTGGAGACCACCAGGGCCCACCGTTCTCATTATACTATGTATTGCCAGTATTGGAGACCATCAGGGCACACTGTTCCCCGTATACTATTATTGTCAGTATTGGAGACCATCAGGGCCCACTGTTCCCAGTATACTATATATTGTCAGTATTGGGGACCAACAGGGCCCACCGTTCCAAGTATACTATATATTGTCAGTATTGGAGATCATCAGGGCCCACTGTTCCCAGTATACTATATATTGTCAGTACTGGAGACCAGCAGAGCCCACTGTTCCCAGTATACTATATATTGTCAGTACTGGAGACCATCAGAGCACACCGTTCCCAGTATACTATATATTGTCAGTATTGGAGACCATCAGGGCCCAGTGTTCCCAGTATACTATATATTGTCAGTGTTGGATACCACCAGGGCCCATTGTTCCCAGTATACTATATATTGTCAGTACTGGAGACTATCAGAGCCCACTGTTCCCAGGATACTATATATTGTCAGTATTGGAGACCAACATGGTCCACTGTTACGAGGAGACTATACATTGTCAGTATTGGAGAGCACCAGGGCCCACCGTTCTCATTATACTATGTATTGTCAGTATTGGAGACCATCAGGGCACACTGTTCCCCGTATACTATATATTGTCAGTATTGGAGACCATCAGGGCACACCATTCCCAGTATACTACTTTTTGTTAGTATTGGAGACAATCAGAACCCACAGCACCCAGTATACTATATATTGTCAGTATGGGAGAACATCAGGGCCCACTATTCCCAGTATACTATATATTGTCAATATTGGAGACCAACAGGTTCCACTGTTCCCAGTATACTATATATTGTCATTATTAGAGACCATCAGGGACCACTGTTCTCAGTATACTATATATTGTCAGTATGGGAGAACATCAGAGCGCACTGCTCCCAGTATACGAGATATTGTCAGTATTGGAGACCATAAGGGCCCACTGATCCCAGTAGACTATATATTGTCAGTATTGGAGACCATCAGGGCGCACTGCTCCCAGTATAGTATATATTGTCAGTATTGGATACCATCAGGGCCCACTGTTCCCAGTATACTATATATTGTCAGTATTGGAGAGCATCAGGGCCCACTGTTCCCAGTATACTATATATTGTCAGTATTGGAAACCATCAGAGCCCACTGTTCTCATTATACTATACATTGTCAGTATTGGAGACCAGCAGAGCCCAATGCAACCAGTATACTATATATTGTCAGTGTTGGAGACCATCAGGGCCCACTGTTCAGTATACTATATATTGTCAGTATTGGAGACCATAAGGGCACACCATTCCCAGTATACTATATATTGTTAGTATTGGAGACCAACAGGGCACACCGTTCCCAGTATACTACATATTGTCAGTATTGGAGACCATCAGGGCCCACTTTTCCCAGTACACAATATATTGTCAGTATGGGAGACCATCACGGCCCTCTGTTCAGTATACCATATATTGTCAGTATTGGAGACCATCAGGACCCACTGTGCACAGTAAATCATAGATTATCAGTAATGGAGACCATCAGGGCACATTGTTCCCACTGTACTATATATTGTTAGTATTGGAGATCATCAGGGCCCACCATTCCCAGTATACAGTATATTATCAGTATTGGATACCACCAGGGCCCATTGTTACCAATATACTATATATTGTCAGTACTGGAGACCATCAGAGCACACCGTTCCCTGTATACTATATATTGTCAGTATTGGAGACCACCAGGGCCCACCGTTCTCATTATACTATGTATTGCCAGTATTGGAGACCATCAGGGCACACTGTTCCCCGTATACTATTATTGTCAGTATTGGAGACCATCAGGGCCCACTGTTCCCAGTATACTATATATTGTCCGTATTGGGGACCAACAGGGCCCACCGTTCCCAGTATACTATATATTGTCAGTATTGGAGATCATCAGGGCCCACTGTTCCCAGTATACTATATATTGTCAGTATTGCATACCAGCAGAGCCCATTGTTCCCAGTATACTATATATTGTCAGTACTGGAGACCATCAGGGCCCAGTGTTCCCAGTATACTATATATTGTCAGTGTTGGATACCACCAGGGCCCATTGTTACCAGTATACTATACATTGTCAGTACTGGAGACCATCAGAGCACACCGTTCCCAGGATACTATATATTGTCAGTATTGGAGACCATCAACGCCCACTGTACCCAGTATACTATATTTTGTCAGTATTGGAGACCACCAGGGCCCACCGTTCTCATTATACTATGTATTGCCAGTATTGGAGACCATCAGGGCACACTGTTCCCCGTATACTATTATTGTCAGTATTGGAGACCATCAGGGCCCACTGTTCCCAGTATACTATATATTGTCAGTGTTGGATACCACCAGGGCCCATTGTTACCAGTATACTATACATTGTCAGTACTGGAGACCATCAGAGCACACCGTTCCCAGGATACTATATATTGTCAGTATTGGAGACCATCAACGCCCACTGTACCCAGTATACTATATTTTGTCAGTATTGGAGACCACCAGGGCCCACCGTTCTCATTATACTATGTATTGCCAGTATTGGAGACCATCAGGGCACACTGTTCCCCGTATACTATTATTGTCAGTATTGGAGACCATCAGGGCCCACTGTTCCCAGTATACTATATATTGTCAGTATTGGGGACCAACAGGGCCCACCGTTCCAAGTATACTATATATTGTCAGTATTGGAGATCATCAGGGCCCACTGTTCCCAGTATACTATATATTGTCAGTACTGGAGACCAGCAGAGCCCATTGTTCCCAGTATACTATATGTTGTCAGTACTGGAGACCATCAGAACACACCGTTCCCAGTATACTATATATTGTCAGTATTGGAGACCATCATGGCCCAGTGTTCCCAGTATACTATATATTGTCAGTGTTGGATACCACCAGGGCCCAATGTTCCCAGTATACTATATATTGTCAGTACTGGAGACTATCAGAGCCCACTGTTCCCAGGATACTATATATTGTCAGTATTGGAGACCAACATGGTCCACTGTTACGAGTAGACTATACATTGTCAGTATTGGAGAGCACCAGGGCCCACCGTTCTCATTATACTATGTATTGTCAGTATTGGAGACCATCAGGGCACACTGTTCCCCGTATACTATATATTTTCAGTATTGGAGACCATCAGGGCCCACTGTTCCCTGTATACTATATATTGTCAGTATTGGAGACCATCAGGGCACACCATTCCCAGTATACTACTTTTTGTTAGTATTGGAGACAATCAGAACCCACAGCACCCAGTATACTATATATTGTCAGTATGGGAGAACATCAGGGCCCACTATTCCCAGTATACTATATATTGTCAATATTGGAGACCAACAGGTTCCACTGTTCCCAGTATACTATATATTGTCATTATTAGAGACCATCAGGGACCACTGTTCCCCGTATACTATATATTGTCAGTATGGGAGAACATCAGGGCGCACTGCTCCCAGTATACGAGATATTGTCAGTATTGGAGACCATAAGGGCCCACTGTTCCCAGTATACTATATATTGTCAGTATTGGAGACCATCAGGGCGCACTGCTCCCAGTATACGAGATATTGTCAGTATTGGAGACCAACAGGGTCCACTGTTCCCAGTATAGTATATATTGTCAGTATTGGATACCATCAGGGCCCACTGTTCCCTGTATACTATATATTGTCATTATTAGAGACCATCAGGGACCACTGTTCTCAGTATACTATATATTGTCAGTATGGGAGAACATCAGGGCGCACTGCTCCCAGTATACGAGATATTGTCAGTATTGGAGACCATAAAGGCCCACTGTTCCCAGTATACTATATATTGTCAGTATTGGGGACCAACAGGGCCCACCGTTCCAAGTATACTATATATTGTCAGTATTGGAGATCATCAGGGCCCACTGTTCCCACTTTACTATACATTGTCAGTACTGGAGACCATCAGAGCACACCGTTCCCAGTATACTATATATTGTCAGTATTGGAGACCATCAGGGCCCAGTGTTCCCAGTATACTATATATTGTCAGTGTTGGATACCACCAGGGCCCATTGTTCCCAGTATACTATATATTGTCAGTACTGGAGAACATCAGGGCACACCATTCCCAGTAAACTATATATTGTCAGTATTGGAGACCAACATGGTCCACTGTTACGAGGAGACTATACATTGTCAGTATTGGAGAGCACCAGGGCCCACCGTTCTCATTATACTATGTATTGTCAGTATTGGAGACCATCAGGGCCCACTGTTTCCAGTATACTATATATTGTCAGTATTGGAACACATCAGAGCCCACTGTTCTCATTATACTATACATTGTCAGTATTGGAGATCATCAGTGACCAGTGCACCCAGTATACTATATATTGTCAGTATGGGAGAACATCAGTGCACACTGTTCCCAGTATACTATATCTTGCCAGTATTGGAGACCATCAGGGCGCACTGCTCGCAGTATACTATATATATCGTCAGTATTGGAGACCAACAGGGTCCACTGTTCCCAGTATACTACATATTGTCAGTATTGGAGACCATCAAGGCCCACTTTTCCCAGTATACTATAAATTGTCAGTGTTGGATACCACCAGGGCTCATTGTTACCAGTATACTATATATTGTCAGTACTGGAGACGATCAGAGCCCACTGTCCCCAGTAAACTATATATTGTCAGTATTGGAGAACATCAGGGCACACCATTCCCAGTAAACTATATATTGTCAGTATTGGAGACCATCAGGGCACACCATTCCCAGTACACTATATATTGTTAGTATTGAAGAACATCAGGGTCCACTGTTCCCAGTATACTACATATTGTCAGTGTTGGAGAACACCAGGGCACACCGTTCACAGTATACTATATATTGTCAGTATTGGAGACCACCAGGGCACACCGTACCCAGTATACTGTACAGTGTCAATATTGGAGACCATCAGGGCCCACTGTTCCCATTATACTATATCTTGTCAGTATTGGAGACCATCAGAGCCCACTGTTCCCAGTATACTATATATTGTCAGTATTGGAGAGCATCAGGGCCCACTGTTTCCTGTATACTATATATTGTCAGTATTGGTAACCATCGGAGCCCACTCTTCTCATTATACTATACATTGTCAGTATTGGAGATCATCAGTGACCAGTGCACCCAGTATACTATATATTGTCAGTATGGGAGAACATCAGTGCCCACTGTTCCCAGTATACTATATCTTGCCAGTATTGGAGACCATCAGGACGCACTGCTCGCAGTAGACTATATATTGTCAGTATTGGAGACCAACAGGGTCCACTGTTCCCAGTATACTATATATTGTCAGTACTGTTGACCATCAAGGCCCACTTTTCCCAGTATACTATAAATTGTCAGTGTTGGATACCACCAGGGCTCATTGTTACCAGTATACTATATATTGTCAGGACTGGAGACGATCAGAGCCCACTGTTCCCAGTATACTATATATTGTCAGTATTGGAGACCAGCAGGGCCCACTTTTCCCAGTATACTACATATTGTCAGTATTGGGGACCATCAGGGCCGACTGTTCCCAGTATACTATATATTGTCAGTACTGGAGACCAGAACGGTCCACTGTTCCCAGTATACTATATATTGTCAGTGTTGGAGACCATGAGGCCCCACCGTTCCCAGTATACTATATATTGTCAGTATTGTAGACCATCAGAGCCCACAGCACTCAGTATACTATATATTGTCAGTATGGGAGAACATCAGGGCCCACTGTTCCCAGTATACTGTATCTTGTCAGTATTGGAGACCATAAGGGCGCACTGCTCCCAGTATACTATATATTGTCAGTATTGGAGAACATCAGGGCGCATGTTCCCAGTTTCCTATATATTGTCAGTATTGGATACCACCAGGGCTCATTGTTACCAGTATACTATATATTGTCAGGACTGGAGACGATCAGAGCCCACTGTTCCCAGTATACTATATATTGTCAGTATTGGAGACCATCAGGGCCCACTGTTCCCAGTATACTACATATTGTCAGTATTGGAGACCATCAGGGCACACCGTACCCAGTATACTGTACAGTGTCAATATTGGAGACCATCAGGGCCCACTGTTCCCATTATACTATATCTTGTCAGTATTGGAGACCATCAGAGCCCACTGTTCCCAGTATACTTTATATTGTCAGTATTGGAGAGCATCAGGGCCCACTGTTTCCAGTATACTATATATTGTCAGTATTGGAACACATCAGAGCCCACTGTTCTCATTATACTATACATTGTCAGTATTGGAGATCATCAGTGACCAGTGCACCCAGTATACTATATATTGTCAGTATGGGAGAACATCAGTGCACACTGTTCCCAGTATACTATATCTTGCCAGTATTGGAGACCATCAGGACGCACTGCTCGCAGTAGACTATATATTGTCAGTATTGGAGACCAACAGGGTCCACTGTTCCCAGTATACTATATATTGTCAGTATTGGAGACCATCAAGGCCCACTTTTCCCAGTATACTATAAATTGTCAGTGTTGGATACCACCAGGGCTCATTGTTACCAGTATACTATATATTGTCAGTACTGGAGACGATCAGAGCCCACTGTCCCCAGTAAACTATATATTGTCAGTATTGGAGAACATCAGGGCACACCATTCCCAGTAAACTATATATTGTCAGTATTGGAGACCATCAGGGCACACCATTCCCAGTACACTATATATTGTTAGTATTGGAGACCAACAGGGCACACCGTTCCCAGTATACTATATATTGTCAGTATTGAAGAACATCAGGGTCCACTGTTCCCAGTATACTACATATTGTCAGTGTTGGAGAACACCAGGGCACACCGTTCACAGTATACTATATATTGTCAGTATTGGAGACCATCAGGGCACACCGTACCCAGTATACTGTACAGTGTCAATATTGGAGACCATCAGGGCCCACTGTTCCCATTATACTATATCTTGTCAGTATTGGAGACCATCAGAGCCCACTGTTCCCAGTATACTATATATTGTCAGTATTGGAGAGCATCAGGGCCCACTGTTTCCTGTATACTATATATTGTCAGTATTGGAAACCATCGGAGCCCACTGTTCTCATTATACTATACATTGTCAGTATTGGAGATCATCAGTGACCAGTGCACCCAGTATACTATATATTGTCAGTATGGGAGAACATCAGTGCCCACTGTTCCCAGTATACTATATCTTGCCAGTATTGGAGACCATCAGGACGCACTGCTCGCAGTAGACTATATATTGTCAGTATTGGAGACCAACAGGGTCCACTGTTCCCAGTATACTATATATTGTCAGTACTGTTGACCATCAAGGCCCACTTTTCCCAGTATACTATAAATTGTCAGTATTGGATACCACCAGGGCTCATTGTTACCAGTATACTATATATTGTCAGGACTGGAGACGATCAGAGCCCACTGTTCCCAGTATACTATATATTGTCAGTATTGGAGACCAGCAGGGCCCACTTTTCCCAGTATACTACATATTGTCAGTATTGGGGACCATCAGGGCCGACTGTTCCCAGTATACTATATATTGTCAGTACTGGAGACCAGAACGGTCCACTGTTCCCAGTATACTATATATTGTCAGTGTTGGAGACCATGAGGCCCCACTGTTCCCAGTATACTATATATTGTCAGTATTGTAGACCATCAGAGCCCACAGCACTCAGTATACTATATATTGTCAGTATGGGAGAACATCAGGGCCCACTGTTCCCAGTATACTGTATCTTGTCAGTATTGGAGACCATAAGGGCGCACTGCTCCCAGTATACTATATATTGTCAGTATTGGAGAACATCAGGGCGCATGTTCCCAGTTTCCTATATATTGTCAGTATTGTAGACCATAAAGGCCCACGGTTCCCAGTATACTCTATATTGTCAGTATTGGAGACCACCAGGGCACACCGTTCCCAGTATACTATATATTGTCAGTATTGGAGACCATCAGGGCCAACTGCACCCAGTATACTATATATTGTCAGTATGGGAGAACATCAGTGCCCACTGTTCCCAGTATACTATATCTTGCCAGTATTGGAGACCATCAGGGCGCACTGCTCACAGTATACTATATATTGTCAGTATTGGAGACCAACAGGGCACACCGTTCCCAGTATACTATATATTGTCAGTACTGGAGACCAGCAGGGGCCACTGTTCCCAGTATACTATATATTGTCAGTATTGGGGACAATCAGGGCCGACTGTTCCCAGTATACTATATATTGTCAGTACTGGAGACCAGCACGGCCCACTGTTCCCAGTATACTAAATATTGTCAGTATTGGAGATCATCAGAGCCCACTGTTCCCAGTATACTATATATTGTCAGTATTGGAGACCAGCAGGGCCCACTGTTCCCAGTATACTATATATTGTCAGTATAGGAGAACATCAGGGCACATGTTCCCAGTATACTATATATTGTCAGTATTGGAGACCATCAGGGCCCATTGTCCCCAGTATACTTTCTATTGTCAGTATTGGAGACCATCAGGGCCCACCGTTCCCAGTACATTATATATATTGTCAGTATTGGAGAACATCAGGGCCCCCTGTTCCCAGTATACTATATATTGTCAGTATTGTAGACCATCAGAGCCCACAGCACTCAGTATACTATATATTGTCAGTATGGGAGAACATCAGGGCCCACTGTTCCCAGTCTACTATATCTTGTCAGTATTGGAGACCGTCAGGGCGCACTGCTCCCAGTATACTATATATTGTCAGTATTGGAGACCAACAGGGTCCACTGTTCCCAGTATACTATACATTGTCAGTATTGGAGAGCACCAGGGCCCACCGTTCCCAGTACACTATATATTGTCAGTAATGGAGAGCATCAGGGCCCACAGTTCCCAGTATACTTTCTATTGTCAGTATTGGAGACCATCAGGGCACACTGTTCCAAGTATAGTATATATTGTCAGTATTGGAGACCACCAGGGCCCACCGTTCCCAGTATACTATATATTGTCAGTATTGGAGACCACCAGTGCCCACCATTCCCAGTATACAATATATTGTCAGTATTGGAGATCATCAGGGCCCACTGTTCCCAGTATACTATATATTGTCAGTACTGGAGACCATCAGAGCACACCGTTCCCAGTATACTATATATTGTCAGTATTGGAGACGAACAGGGCCCACTGTTCCCAGTATACTATAAATTGTCAGTGTTAGATACCACCAGGGCCCATTGTTACCAGTATACTATATATTGTCAGTATTGGAGAGCATCAGGGCCCACTGTTCCCAGTATACTATATATCGTCAGTATTGGAAACCATGTGAGCCCACTGTTCTCATTATACTATATATTGTCAGTATTGGAGACCAACAGGGCCCACTGTTCCCCGTATACTATATATTGTCAGTATTGGAGACCATCAGGGCGCACTGCTCCCAGTATACTATATATTGTCAGTATTGGAGAACATCAGGGCGCATGTTCCCAGTTTCCTATATATTTTCAGTATTGAAGTCCATAAAGGCCCACTGTTTCCAGTATACTATATATTGTCAATATTGTAGACCACCAGGGCCCACCGTTCCCAGTATACTATATATTGTCAGTATTGGAGACCATCAGGGCCCACTGTACCCCGTATACTATATATTGTCAGTAATGGAGACCATCAGGGCGCACTGTTCCCAGTATACTATATATTGTCAGTAATGGAGACCATCAGAGCCCACTGTTCCCCGTATACTATATATTGTCAGTATTGGAGACCATCAGGGCGCACTGCTCCCAGTATACTATATATTGTCAGTATTGGAGAACATCAGGGCGCATGTTCCCAGTTTCCTATATATTTTCAGTATTGAAGTCCATAAAGGCCCACTGTTTCCAGTATACTATATATTGTCAATATTGTAGACCACCAGGGCCCACTGTTCCCAGTATACTATATATTGTCTGTATTAGAGATCCTCAGAGCCCAGTGTTCCCCGTATACTATATATTGTCAGTACTGGAGACCATCAGGGCCCACTGTTCCCAGTATACTATATATTGTCATTACTGGAGACCATCAGGACCCACTGTTTGCAGTATACTATATATCGTCAGTGTTGGATACCAACGGGGCCCATTGTTACCAGTACACTATATATTGTCAGTACTGGAGACCATTAGGGCCCACTGTTCCCTGTATAAGAAATATTGTCATTATTGGAGACCATCAAGGCACACCGTTCCCAGTATACTCTTTATTGTCAGTATTGGAGACCATCAGGGCCCACTGTTCCCAGGATACTATATCTTGTCAGTATTGGAGAAAATCAGGGCCCACTGTTCCCAGGATACTATATATTGTCAGTATTGGAGACCATCAGGGACCAGTTCACCCAGTATTCTACATTTTCTCAGTATTGGATACCATCAGAGCCCAATGCAACCAGTATACTATATATTGTCAGTATTGGAGTCCATCAGGGCCCACTTTTCCCAGTACACAATGTATTGTCAGTATGGGAGACCATCAGGGCCCACTGTTCAGTATACTATATATTGTCAGTATTGGAGAACATCAGGACCCACTGTCCCCAGCAAATCATATATTGTCAGTAATGGAGACCATCAGGGAACATTGTTCCCACTGTACTATATATTGTCAGTATTGGAGACCATCTGGACCCACCGTTCCCAGTATACTATATATTGTCAGTATTGGAGACCAGCAGGGCCCACTGTTCCCAGTATACTATATAGTGTCAGTATTGGTGACCATCAGGGCCCACCGTTCCAAGTATACTATATATTGTCATTATTGGAGACCAACAGGGTCCACTGTTCCCAGTATACTTATATATTGTCAGTACTGGAGACCATCAGAGCACACTGTTCCCAGTATACTATATATTGTCAGTATTGGAGATCATCAGGGCCCACTGTTCCCAGTATACTATGTATTGTAAGTATTGGATACCAGCAGAGCCCATTGTTCCCAGTATACTATATATTGTCAGTACTGGAGACCATCAGAGCACACCGTTCCCAGTATACTACATATTGTCAGTATTGGAGACCATCAACGCCCACTGTACCCAGTATACTATATTTTGTCAGTATTGGAGACCACCAGGGCCCACCGTTCTCATTATACTATATATTGTCAGTATTGGAGACCATCAGGGCCCACTGTTCCCAGTATACTATATATTGTCAGTATTGGAGACCATCAGAGCCCACTGTTCCCAGTATACTATATATTGTCAGGTTGGGAGAACATCAGGGCCCACTGTTCCCAGTATACTATATATTGTCAGTATGGGAGAACATCAGGGCCCACTATTCCCAGTATACTATATATTGTCAGTATTGGAGACCAACAGGTTCCACTGTTCCCAGTATACTATATATTGTCATTATTAGACACAATCAGGGACCACTGTTCTCAGTATGCTATATATTGTCAGTATGAGAGAACATCAGGGTGCACTGCTCCCAGTATACGAGATATTGTCAGTATTGGAGACCAACAGGTTCCACTGTTCCCAGTATACTATATATTGTCATTATTAGACACAATCAGGGACCACTGTTCTCAGTATACTATATATTGTCAGTATGAGAGAACATCAGGGTGCACTGCTCCCAGTATACGAGATATTGTCAGTATTGGAGACCAACAGGGCCCACTGTTCCCTGTATACAACATATTGTCAGTATTGGAGACCATCAGGGCACACCATTCCCAGTATACAACATATTGTCAGTATTGGAGACCATCAGGGCACACCATTCCCAGTATACTACTTATTGTTAGTATTGGAGACCATCAGGGCCCACTGTTCCCAGTATACTGTATATTGTCAGTATGGGAGACCATCAGGGCCCTCCTTTCCCAGTACACAATAAATTGTCAGTATGGGAGACCATCAGGACCCACTGTCTCAGTAAACTATATATTGTCAGTACTGGAGACCATCAGGGCATATTGTTCCCAGTATACTATATATTGTCAGAATTGGAGACCATCAGGGCCCACTGTTCCCAGTATACTATATATTGTCAGTGTTGGATACCACCAGGGCCCATTGTTACCAGTAAACTATATATTGTCAGTACTGGAGACCATCAGGGCCCACTGTTCCCTGTATACTATATATTGTCAGTATTGGAGAAAATCAGGGCCCACTGTTCCTATTATACTATATATTGTCAGTATTGGAGATCATCAGGGACCAGTTCACCCAGTATACCACATTTTCTCAGTATTGGATACCATCAGAGCCCAATGCAACCAGTATACTATATATTGTCAGTATTGGAGTCCATCAGGGCCCACTTTTCCCAGTTCACAATGTATTGTCAGCATGGGAGACCATCACGGCCCTCTGTTCAGTATACCATATATTGTCAGTATTGGAGACCATCAGGACTTAGTGTCCCCAGTAAACTATATATTGTCAGTATTGGAGATCATCAGGGCCCACCGTTCCCAGTATACTATATATTGTCAGTATTGGAGACCATCAGAGCCCACTGTTACCAGCATACTATATCTTGTCAGTATTGGAGATCATCAGGTCCCAATGTTCCCAGTATACTTGATATTGTCAGTATTGGAGACCATCAGGGACCAGTGCACCCAGTATACTACATTTTCTCAGTATTGGATACCATCAGAGCCCAATGCAACCAGTATACTAAATATTGTCAGTATTGGAGTCCATCAGGGCCCACATTTCCCAGTACACAATATATTGTCAGCATGGGAGACCATCAGGGCCCTCTGTTCAGTATACTATATATTGTCAGTATTGGAGAACATCAGGACCCACTGTCCACAGTAAATCATATATTGTCAGTAATGGAGACCATCAGGGCACATTGTTCCCACTGTACTATATATTGTTAGTATTGGAGATCATCAGGGCCCATCATTCCCAGTATACAGTATATTATCAGTATTGGATACCACCAGGGCCCATTGTTACCAGTATACTATATATTATCAGTACTGGAGACCATCAGAGCACACCGTTCCCAGTATACTATATATTGTCAGTATTGGAGACCATCAGGGCCCACTGTTCCCAGTATACTATATATTGTCAGTGTTGGATACCACCAGGGCCCATTGTTACCAGTATACTATATATTGTCAGTACTGGAGAACATCAGGGACTACTGTTCTCAGTGTACTATATATTGTCAGTACTGGAGACCATCAGAGCACACCGTTCCCAGTATACTATATATTGTCAGTATGGGAGAACATCAGGGCCCACTATTCCCAGTATACTATATATTGGCAGTATTGGAGACCATAAGGGCCCACTGCTCCCAGTATACTATATATTGTCAGTACTGGAGACCAACAGGTTCCACTGTTCCCAGTATACTATATATTGTCATTATTAGAGACCATCAGGGACCACTGTTCTCAGTATACTATATATTGTCAGTATGGGAGAACATCAGGGCGTACTGTTCCCAGTATACTATATATTGTCAGCATTGGAGACCATCAGGGCCCACCGTTCACAGTATACTATATATTGTCAGTATTGGAGACCATCAGAATCCACAGCACCCAGTATACCATATATTGTTAGTATGGGAGAACATCAGGGCCCACCGTTCCCAGTATACGAGATATTGTCAGTATTCGAGACCAACAGGGTCCACTGTTCCCAGTATACTGTATATTGTCATTATTAGAGACCATCAGGGACCTCCTTTCCCAGTCCACAATATATTGTCAGTATGGGAGACCATCAGGACCCACTGTCCCAGTAAACTATATATTGTCAGTAATGGAGACCATCAGGGCATATTGTTCCAACTGTACTATATATTGTCAGTATTGGAGATTATCAGGTCCCACCGTTCCCAGAATACTATATATTGTCAGTGTTGGAGACCATCAGGGCCCACCGTTCCCAGTATACTATATATTGTCAGTACTTGAGACCATCAGGGCCCATTGCACCCAGTACACTATATATTGTCAGTATGAGAGACGATCAGGGACCACTGTTCCCAGTATACTATATATTGTCAGTATGAGAGACGATCAGGGCCCACTGTTCCCAGTATACTATATATTGTCAGTATTGGACACCATCAGAGCCCACTGTTCCAAGTATACTATACATTGTCTATGTTGGAGAACACCAGGGC
The DNA here is from genome assembly GCF_047496795.1 of Chiloscyllium punctatum. Lineage (NCBI taxonomy): Eukaryota > Metazoa > Chordata > Chondrichthyes > Orectolobiformes > Hemiscylliidae > Chiloscyllium > Chiloscyllium punctatum. The sequence continues at coordinate 12,482,391 of NC_092753.1, forward strand.
CCACTGTTCACAGTATACTATATATTGTCAGTATTGGAGACCATCAGGGCACACCGTACCCAATATACTGTACAGTGTCAATATTGGAGACCATCAGGGCCCACTGTTTCAATTATACTATATCTTGTCAGTATTGGAGACCATCAGAGCCCACTGTTCCCAGTATACTATATATTGTCAGTATTGGAGAGCATCAGGGCCCACTGTTCTCATTATACTATACATTGTCAGTATTGGAGATCATCAGTGACCAGTGCACCCAGTATACTACAGTTTCTCAGTATTGGAGACCAGCAGAGCCCAATGCAACCAGTATACTATATATTGTCAGTATTGGAGACCATCAGGGCCCACTGGTCCCATACACAATATATTGTCAGTATGGGAGACCATCAGGGCCCACTGTTCAGTATACTATATATTGTCAGTATTGGAGACCATAAGGGCACACCATTCCCAGTATACTATATATTGTTAGTATTGGAGACCAACAGGGCACACCGTTCCCAGTATACTATATATTGTCAGTATTGGAGACCATCAGGACCCACTGTCCCCTGTAAACTCTATATTGTCAGTATTGGAGACCATCAGGGCACACCATTCCCAGTATACTATATATTGTTAGTATTGGAGACCAAAAGGGCACACCGTTCCGAGTATACTATATATTGTCAGTGTTGGAGAACATCAGGGTCCACTGTTCCCAGTATACTACATATTGTCAGTGTTGGATACCACCAGGGCCCACCGTTCACAGTATACTATATATTGTCAGTATTGGAGACCATCAGGGCACACCGTACCCAGTATACTGTACAGTGTCAATATTGGAGACCATCATGGCCCACTGTTCCCATTATACTATATATTGTCAGTATTGGAAACCATCTGAGCCCACTGTTCTCATTATACTATACATTGTCAGTATTGGAGATCATCAGTGACCCGTGCACCCAGTATACTACATTTTCTCCGTATTGGAGACCAGCAGAGCCCAATGCAACCAGTATACTATATATTGTCAGTATTGGAGACCATCAGGGCCCACTGTTCCCAGTACACAATATATTGTCAGTATGGGAGACCATCAGGGCCCACTGTTCAGTATACTATATATTGTCAGTATTGGAGACCATCAGGGCACACCATTCCCAGTATACTATATATTGTCAGTATTGGAGACCCACAGGGCACACCGTTCCCAGTATACTACATATTGTCAGTATTGGAGACCATCAGGACCCACTGTCCCCAGTAAACTATATATTGTCAGTAATGGAGACCATCAGGGCACATTGTTCCCACTATACGATGTGTTGTCAGTATTGGAGATCATCAGGGCCCACCATTCCCAGTATACTATATATTGTCAGTATTGGAGATCATCAGGGCCCACCATTCCCAGTATACTTGATATTGTCAGTATTGGAGACCATCAGGGACCAGTGCACCCAGTATACTACATTTTCTCAGTATTGGATACCATCAGAGCCCAATGCAACCAGTATACTATATATTGTCAGTATTGGAGTCCATCAGGGCCCACATTTCCCAGTACACAATATATTGTCAGCATGGGAGACCATCACGGCCCTCTGTTCAGTATACCATATATTGTCAGTATTGGAGAACATCAGGACCCACTGTCCACAGTAAACCATATATTGTCAGTAATGGAGACCATCAGGGCACATTGTTCCCACTGTACTATATATTGTTAGTATTGGAGATCATCAGGGCCCACCATTCCCAGTATACAGTATATTATCAGTATTGGATACCACCAGGGCCCATTGTTACCAGTATACTATATATTGTCAGTACTGGAGACCATCAGAGCACACTGTTCCCAGTATACTATATATTGTCAGTATTGGAGATCATCAGAGCACACCGTTTCCAGTATACTATATATTGTCAGTATTGCAGACCATCAGAGCCCACTGTTCCCAGAATACTATATATTGTCAGTATTGGAGATCGTCAGGGCCCACTGTTCCCAGAATACTATATATTGTCAGTATTGGAGATCGTCAGGGCCCACTGTTCCCAGTATACTATATATTGTCAGTATTGGAGACCATCAGGGCCCACTGTTCCCAGTATACTATATATTGTCAGTATTGGAGACCATCAGGGCCCATTGTTCCCAGTGTACTATATATTGTCAGTGTTGGAGACCACCAGGGCCCACCGTTCTCAGTATCGTATATATTGTCAGTATTGGAGACCATTAGGGCCCACTGTTCCCAGTATACTATATATTGTCAGTATTGGAGACCATCAGGGCCCACTGTTCCCAGTATACTATATATTGTCAGTATTGGAGACCATCAGGGCCCACCGTTCCCAGTATACTATATATTGTCTGTGTTGGAGACCATCAGCTCCCACTGTTCCTAGTATACTGTATGCTGTCAGTATCGGAGACCATCAGAGCCCACAGCACCCAGTATACTTTATATTGTCAGTATGCGAGAACATCAGGGCCCACTGTTCCCAGTATACTATATCTTGTCAGTATGGGCGAACATCAGGGCCCACTGTTCCCAGTATACTATATATTGTCAGTATTGGAGACCAACAGGGTCCACTGTTCCAAGTATACTATATATTGTCATTATTATAGACCATCAGGGACCACTGTTCCCAGTATACTATATATTGTCAGTATTGGAGACCATCGGAGCCCACCGTTCCCAGTATACTATATATTGTCAGTATTGGAGACCATCGGAGCCCACCGTTCCCAGTATACTATATATTGTCAGTATTGGAGACCCTCAGGGACCATTCCTCGAATGGTCTTCCCGCTGTTGCAGAGCGTCTGATTGGCTGGCAGTACTTTGGGGCGGCTTCCTTTTTGAGCCTTGAAGTATTGACCTTGAATTAATTTCAGTGCACGGGCTGGTATTGTCATTTAATGCAGACCATTTATTATCCTCTCATAAGCACAACAAAATGAGGAGAGAGAGAGAGAGAAAAAATCCCTGTAATGGGAACTAACGAATGCTCTGGGCATCTTTCCAGTGAATGAGAGGGAACATTGCATACGATAGGAAGTCTGTCATAGTTTCCAACCTGCCCAACATGTGTTGGCATTACCACAACCATAGATGTGGATGTTAGCTGCCCTCGATAACGGCCCAACATTTGGCTGAGTTCATGAATAGACAGCATACAGTGACACCTATATCCCATAAAAGTGTAAACGGAGCATCCATTTCCGTGGAATGACGTGGTAGCACTTTTTGCAATAAAGCATTTGGGTAACAGTAATCACAATATCTTTAGGTTTTGAGGAACTATGACATGGAACAAATGGACATGAAAGTCTTCCAGTCCAAGCAGGTCACCTTATATGGTTTGAAAGGGAATCTGAAGCAGGTTGATCAGAATCAAAGATTGGGAGTTTGAACAGTACGTGAGAATTTGGGGTGGCCTATAAAGTAGAGACTGTATGAGTTTATGTTGGACACAGAGAAAAGCAAAGCCATCCAAAGTTAGAGCACTGACAATGCTAACAGTACAGCACAGGAACAGGCCCTTTGGCCCATCATGTCGTGCTAACATGATGCTATTCTAAAGTAATCCCCATCTGACTGCACATGGTCTGTTTCCCTCCATTCTCTGCATGCTCACGCACCTGTCTAAATGCCTCTTAAACATTGCTATTGTATCTGCTTCCACCATCTCCCCTCACAGCGCGTTCCAGTGCCTGCTCAGAGACACTGGCACCAGAAAGGAAATGCATCATCCTGGAGTCTGTCTCGCTGCCACGGAATTGCCTATCCACGCCCCGACTGTAGAGTCCCTATCTCTGCTGCTCACCTACTGTTTCATAATGCAAGCTGCTCCGATCTGAGTCCAGAGAACGTGGGGACAAGAACCTAAAGAGCTCATCAGAGGGATGAAAAAAACACATCCAAATAAATTAGGGGGCAACGCAAAACAGAACACCAAGACTTTGTGCGTTTTTAAATTTAAATACGAAGCAGTAAATCAAAGGAAAGTTGGACTCAATGAGGGATGGTAAAGCAGGTCACTTTGCACAGGTAAATGGATCAGATGAGGTCCTTTGTGTCTGTCTTTTTGAAAGAAGGCCAGACTATCCGTATCACAATCAAGGAGGGTGCGATGGAGAGGTTGGAGAGCAGAAACATGGGTGAATAGGGGGCACTTAATGTAGCGCAGGTCAGCCGATCCAGATGGGTGCTACCAGGGCGGACATGTGGTTGCGGGCCACAGTATCTCAGTCCTCCACAGGGCCAGGAGGGGTGAGCGAGTCAGGGGGTGCAAATATAAACTGAAGCCTGGCCAAAATGGAAGAATAAGTGTGACATCTCTTGGCTAATCAGCCTGACTGCGGCTCAGGGAGAATGTTTCAGAGACTATAATCTGGGGCTGGGTTACTCGACGCTTGGGGAAAAGTAAACTTCATAAATAAAACCCATAAAGGAGCTGTTCCAGGTAACTTGAATTGAACTGAATTTGTTGAAATGTTTGAAGGCGATGACGGAGGTTAATATTTCGTCTGTTGTGTCAGCTGGGGCTCACTCAGGTTGAGGGTTGAGGGACTAAGCATAAAAGCCGAGTTGGGAAAATGTGACGGGAGAGAACTGCCAGGGGCTTTTGGATGACGTGGACACATTGGTTCTGTTTGATGCACGTACAATTCATGGTGAAAGTCGACAGAGAAATTACCCTCTGTGCCCTAGCCAATGTTTGTTCCTTGATCAACACTACAAGCAAAAAACAGTATATCGCGAGCCACCTTCACACTGCTGTTTTTGGGATCTTGCTGTGCCTGCATTCCCTCCACTGCAACATTCTCGAAAGTGAGGAAAGGCTGGTACAATTGCAACATTTAAAAGCCATCTGGATGGGTATATGAGTAGGAAAGGATTGGACGGCTACGGGCCAAATGCTGGCGGATGGGACAAGATTAATTTAGGATATCTGATCGGCACGGGTGGGTTGGACCGAAGGAAAACAGATTGGAATTTCCCAACGTTGTGCAAGATCCCGTCAAGCCTGTGAGGTGCATAGGGATTTTCAAAAGCTGGTTGATAATGGGCTAAGCAAGGCCATACACTTCACGATGCAATGACCGGGCTTGTTGGATGCTGCCTGAACTGCTGTGCTCTTCCAGCACCACTAATCCAGACACACACACACCAACTGAGGGACAAAACAACAGTGAGTCATGTTTAATGACTGTTTGTTTTTCAAACTGGAGAAATGTGTTCAATGGTGTCCCCCAGGGTTTGGGGTCAAAACCAATGCCCTTCCCGACACACGTTCACTAGGCTGCCTTCAGCATGTAGAGCATAATTTGAAAGTTCACAGTGAAACGCCGCAAAATATAGCAATGCTGGAAATACAGCAAACAGTGAGGAGATGAGGGACAGACTTGGGGAGAACTGAAAGGGGAAGACATATGGCAGATGGAATTTAATGCAGAAAAGTGTGAAATGATTCATTTCAGCTGGAAGGCTCAAGAGAGAAGCGAGAAAATCTAAATTAAAGGGCCACAGACCAGGGAGATCTCATGTATATGTGCACGAGACTTTGAAGGTTGCAGGACAAATTGAGAAGGCTGTTTTTGAAATAAAGGGATCTAATTTGACACAGGCATAAAGTCGAAGGGCAAGGATGTTTTTACGAAAGCTTCTTAAAACGCTGGGTTAAGCCCCAGCTCAGTTGGGTAACATTCCCAGTTCTGGGGCCACACTTTCAGAAGCCTCTTAAGGGCTGAGTGACAATGCCGGGGAGTTACAGCAACGTTACCAACGCTGGGAGAATTTAGTGATGTGGACATGCTACTCAGAGCAGGGAAAGTCAAAGGGAAATGTAATACACACCTTCAGAATTATGGAGGGTTTCAGTTGGGGAAATAAGATGGAACTGCAGAACAACCAGAGGCAAGAGGAAAGGTTATGAGGGCATGGTCATAATACTTCCTCGAAGGATCAGAGAAGCCTATTCACTCGTAAATTGCAATTCGGCAGTGGATAAATCTGAAGAGAATGCTGAGCTCTGAGGAAAGGGCGAGAGCTTAGGAGTGTTTAGCTATTGCTTTTGTAGAACATGATGGGCCAATATTCAGAACCGAGAGTATGGCACTGGAAAAGCACAGCAGGTCAGGCAGCATCCGAGGAGCAGGAGAATCGACATTTTGGGCATAAGCTCTTCATCAGGGAAACGGGCTTCCTGGTGAAGGGCTTATGCCCGAATTCCTGATGAAGGGCTTATGCCCAAAATGTCGATTCTCCTGCTCCTCGGATGCTGCCTGACCTGCTGTGCTTTTCCAGCCCCACACTCTCGACTCTGATCTCCAGCATCTGCAGTCCTCACTTTCTCCTGGCCCAATATTTAGGCTAAGGATGATAAGTGACAGACAGCATTCTCTCTCTATAGCTCAGTAAACCTTAATTTCTGACAAATAATCTCCCTCGACTTCATAGGTTCATCTTCCAAGTGTGCATTCTCATTCCTTCACAATTGAATTAGTCTTGGGGATTTTCTGAAAAATCAAAAGTTATAACTTTTTTTAACCATTTCCTTAAAATCTTTTACCTCACTCATTTGATTACAACCCTCCCCTCTCTTAATTTACACACAGACACACAGATACAGAGATACACATACGCACACGTGCATAGAGACACCCGCCCACACAGTCACTCACAGACACACACATAAACATAGACATAAACATAGACATACAATCACAGACACACAGAGTCACTCAGACACACACATAAACATAGACATATAATCACAGACACACACACAAACACAGCCACTCACAGTCACACACATAAACATAGACATACAATCACAGACACACATACCTGTGTTGAAAGGGGTCTCCAAACACCAGACATTGTCAGAGAGTGATACACTACGGAAGCAGACCCTTCAGTCCCATTCGTCCACGCCAATGAGGTATCCTACACTGAACCAGTCCCATTTGCCTGCATTTGGCCCATGCGCCTCTCGGCCTTTCCTATCCATGTACCTGCCCAAATGCCTTTAAAATGTTTTAATTGCTCCCTCCTCTACCACTTCCTTTGGCAGTTCCTTTCATATACACACCATCCTCTGCGTGAAAAAGCTGCCCCTCGGGTGAAAACACTTGATTAAAAAGTTGCCAAGTCAATGGCCTGACACATCTCAATTACTGCCAAACAATCTCTGGAAGCTTATTTTGCAAGTGTGCGGTCTCATTCCTTCATTGTGCACACTGAGCATTAGGGACTCCTGACTCCACCTCAGAATCTGGGTCGTGTGGTGTACTTTTCAGGGGGCTAGTGTCTCTCTCTCTCTCTCTGTTTCCTTCCCCTATCACACATTGGAAACTGGTGAAAGAATCAAACTGTTCTCCAAGTGAAAGGACAATGTCCCCACCCAGCGTATGTGCTCCTTTCAGGTGAGGGTACAGAGGAAAGTCTGTCCAAGGGGCACCTTCTGGCTCTTTAGAACCAGGGTCAGTCAGCACCTGGGAGAATGCAGAGGGGAGCTGGCTCTGAAACACATAAGAGTAAACCAGCGTGTGTGTGTGTGTATATACCTTTAAATGTTGCAATCACAGATGCTGCTGGGGACAAAAGGCTGCGTGTGCTGTTCCAGCACAGATAAGACACAGGGTCCCCAAGGTAAACTAGTGTACGGCCACTTAAATGGCATCCGTCTTTCTGAGTTGGAGAAGGTTAAAGACGCTGTAGCCCAGTTGTTGAAGCGTTGAACACAGAGAGAGAGGAGAACAAACAGAAGGAACTCACCTCCCTTGGGACTCTGCCCCCGTGAAACGGATTCTGATTTATTTCCCTGCCTGGAAACTGTTGTCTTGCGGGGCTGGTGGGGCTTGTTTCTCTCTCTCTCTCTCGCCTGTTGACGAGCGTGCAGGAAGTTATCTGAGCACATTGGTGTTGATTGTATACTGACTGCAAGCAAAAGGATTGCTACTGCCAGCGATAACAGCAGATGCTCGGCAAGCTTTTGTCCCCCCCCTCCTCTCTCTCTCTCTCCCTCCCTATCTGTGTGACTACCCTCAGCTTTTAACCAGGTGTTGCACGCTGCTGAACCTCTGAGCGTTCGCCTCTCTAGCCCCGAGGGTGGAAGAAGAAGTGATTGAAAGATTTGATGAGAGGGACACCCAACATTTCGACGGGTCCAGAGAGCATTCTGCCATGGCAGCAGGTAAGGGCAATCTTATCTTGCATCTGCATGCCTTTCTTGACAATGGGATGTGTTGGACTATTCTCTTCACTGAGACGCAAGATCTCTTTTTTTTTGTTGTTGTTTGCTTGTTTCTTATTCCACCCCCCCCCCCCTCCAATGAGGCAGCACATTCCCAGAGATTCAGTCCCTATGATTGTCACTTTCTGTTACTGGATACCAGCTTCTTTTCAAAAGGAAAATGGCCCCTTCTGTTAAAAAAAAGCAATGTTTTTAAAAAGTGCAGCAGTACAGCAAACAATGGGAAGGCATTTTTCCTGCCCCCTGTAATGTGTTGAAATGCATATGCTTGTAGATATTTCTTTCAATAGCTAATGCGTGTGGAGCTGTTGCAGTTTCTGTCTAATTATATAGACAGAGTTGTGTGTGTGTGTTTGTGTATCAGGGTTTAGCAGCATACAATGCTGCCATCTAGTGCTAAATGGTCATGCTTCTGTGCCGCACGTGGGGGGCAAATGAGCTGTGCTGTTCACCTTCCCCCTGTTACTGACTACTCGGGGCTAAAGGGATATCAGCCTGGAGTTTGCAGCCCACTACAGTCGGCTGCGGCTGCACTGGAGCTGCCTTACCAGCCCCAGCTCAATACCACCCACCTCCAAAGGGCAAAAGGGCGAGTGGGAGCATGGGTACCCCCGTGCCACTCACCGCTTCCCTGGCTTGGGAATCTGTCACGGTTCCCACAGTGCCACAGTGCCCCCCCCCCCCCCCCCCCCCCACCTTTCAAGGCTGAGGCAGGTTCAAGAAAGTGGGCCACTGCTGCCTCCTCCTGGTCAGTTAAGGACAGGCAACGAATGCGGGGGTAAGAAAGGGGAACCTGGCGCAGGATGCCAGTGATATTGTCCAGGTGATCAGGAGTGGGCGGTGATAGTGACAGGGTTATCAGTAGCGATGGGTGAGATGGGTAGTGTTATCAGCAGTACTCAATGATTTCGGCGGTGCTATCTGCAGTGATATTGATACAGCTTTCAACAGTGGTTGGTAAAATGGGCAGCATTATCAATGGCACTGGCTGATATTAACAGGGCCATCAGGAGTGGTCGGTGAGATGGCAGGGTTATCAGCAATAATTGGTGATATTGGCAGCATTATCAGCAATAATCTGTGATATTGACAGGGTTATCAGTATTGGTTGGTGATATTGACAGGGTTATCAGTAATGGTGATAATGACAGGGTTATCAGCAATAATCTGTGATATTGACAGGGTTATCAGTATTGGTTGGTGATATTGACAGAGTTATCAGTAATGGTGATATTGACAGGGTTATGGTTGGTGATATTGACAGGGTTATCAGTAATGATTGGTCATGTTCCCAGAGGAGTGGGATCACATGATCAGCTGCCTCCACCAATCCCAAGCCCCACACTGTATTTCATGACTCATCCTGGCGAAGCCTGGACACCAAGACAATGAACTATTCACAGGATTCTGAGGGAACTTGATGGGCTCATTGGGGAGAGGTTGTTTCCCCTTGTGGGACAGTCTAGGACCAGAGGGCATCAACTCAGAATAAGGAGTCACCCATTTAGAATTGAGATGAGGAGGAATATCTTCTCTGAGAGGGTAGTGTACCTGTGGAATTCTTTACTGCAGAGGGCTCTAGAGGTTGCCTCACGAAAAATATGTTCAGGGATGAGATAGATTTTTAATCAGCAAGGGAATTGAGAGTTATAAGGAAAGGCAGGAAAGTGGAGATGCGGATTATCAGATCGGGCATGATCTCATTGGGATAGACGCAATGGGCTGACTGCCTTTATCTGCTCCTATGTCTTTCCAGCAGTGCAGCAGCCCTTTAATCAATGTCAGGGACTTTGAAATAAATAGATACAAGGGTGGCAAGAAAAGAGGGTGTGTGTTTTTACAATACGTCGAGCATATCCTCATAATCAAATGTTGGGAGTATCGTTACAGCCACTATCTCAGGGACATACAACAGCAGTTTTGTAGGTAGCATAATCTCCTAGACAGCAACCCACTGAACTGTGGTATAGGTTGAGGGACAAATCTTGTTTGGGGAGCCTTGCTCCTTTCTAAGTAATGGCGTGTGGTTAAACATTGATCTGAGCAGGTTAGACTGAACCTTTGTTTTAAGATTTGATCCAACAAACAAAGGCATTTCCTCAGCTCGGCACTTGTTCCAATCGCTGATGAGGTCTCGAGGTGTGGCACGGTGGCTCAGTGGTTAGCACTGCTGCCTCACAGCGCCAGGGACACAGCTCTGATTCCCCTCCTTGGGTAACTGTCTGCGTGGGATTTCTCCGACAGCCAGAAGGTGGTCAGGTTAGGTGGATTGGCCATGCCAAATTGCCCATGGTGTGCAGGGTGTGGGGAGATGCTGTTTGGAGGGGTGGACTCGATGGGCTGAATGGCCTGCTTCCACACTGTCGGGGTTCTATGATCCTTTTGCTTTGTGGTGTCCCGGCTTTCAGATGTAAACCACGTTACCGTCACAGGCATGGGACTGTGCACAGCCGAGAGAGCGAAGGCTTCTCCAGACAGGACCCGCCATCTGGGTTTTGAAAATGGATCTGAGGGTCTTGTAGTCATTGCAAGTGGGAAGGGGGTTCTATACCCTTACTGTGACAAAAGTTTGCTTCCACCTCCTTTTAAAGGAAGATTTCAATCAAAGAAAGAGCCTGATCCCCTGAACTGACAGCCCTTCAGTGACCCCACCCAATGTAGGAGAAGAGTCCGTGCTCTAATGTATTTTGCAGAGGGCAATCCTGATCAATGGGCAGGTCAGTTAGCTCAGTCGGCCCAAGAAAATGGTGTCAATTCCTGGTGGCAGCTGAGGTTACCATGAATGTGCCACCTTCTCGACCTCTCCCCTTGCCAGAGGCATGGTGACCCTCACGTTAAACCAGCTCCCCCGTTGTCTCTCTCTAATGAGAGAGCGGCCTTGTGCTCTGGTAGGTCTATGGCCACCTTACCTTTAATGGTAAATGAACATACTGTACTTCCATTTAGATGTATCAAAGACAAGTCCATTTTTTAACTGTTTATTCCGTCATCCAAGATGGCACCAGAACATGGCGTCATTATGCATTTTTCACTGTACCATGGTACAGGTGACAATATTAAATGTACCTACATTGAACCTGTATATCCCATTTACAAGTTTTACTGTGCTTTTTTTCTAATTGGGTGGCTGATCAATAGGGGAGAGGATGCCTTCAGAAAGGGTGTACAATTGTGCTGGCCATTCACCTGCAAGTCATCCTTTTAACTACAGCTGGCATCTATCATTGTTGTTGTGCTCAGGGGCACAAAACATGGGGTTTGGTTCTACCTCCCCATCCCTCCCTCCCCACCCGTGGGCGGCACGGTGGCACAGTGGTTAGCACTGCTGCCTCACAGCGCCGGAGACCCGGGTTCAATTCCCGCCTCAGGCGACTGACTGTGTGGAGTTTGCACATTCTCCCGGTATCTGCGTGGGTTTCCTCCGGGTGCTCCGGTTTCCTCCCACAGTCCAAAGATGTGCAGGCCAGGTGAATTGGCCATGCTAAATTGCCTGTAGTGTTAGGTAAGGGGTAGATGTAGATGTAGATGTAGATGTAGGTGTAGGTGTAGGTGTAGGGGTATGGGTGGGTTACGCTTCGGCGGGGCGGTGTGGACTTGTTGGGCCGAAGGGCCTGTTTCCACACTGTAAGTAATCTAATCTAATCTAATCTAACCTCCCATGCACCCCCCCAACCCAAGCACGGCATGCCCGCTCTCCCCCCCCAGTATCTGAGCCCCTGACTTTTGGTTAAAATAGAGCATTGGCTGGTGTGTGGCGTTCTGAAGTGTTAGCACCTGTGTCAAGTGAAGGCCACGCCCTGGTTAACACCATTATCTCTGTGGGTGCGATATGCCCATACACAATGCCCTTTACCCAGGAAGACATGCATTGGAAGCACACCTACAAAACCTCAACCCCATTATAAGTGGCCATGTGGCACCTAGACCAGGGTAGCCCATCACCCGACTTAACCTGCAAATTCCTCAAGGTAACAACTTCCCGATTCTCCCCATCTTTTTGCTTGAAGTGTTCATAGAGTCATGGAGATGTACAGCACGGAAACAGACCCTTCGGTCCAACTCGTCCATGCCACCCAGATATCCCAACCCAATCTAGTCCCATTTGCCAGCACTTGGCCCGTATCCCTCCAAACCTGTTCATGTACCCATCCAGATGCCTTTTAAATGCTGTAATTGCACCAGCCTCCTCTGGCTGCTCATCCCATACACACATCACCCTCTGTGTGGAAAAGCTCCTTAGGTCCCTTTAAAACTCTCCCCTCTCACCTTAAATCTATGCCCTCTAGGTTTTGACTCCCCTACCCAGAGGAAAAGACCTTGGCTATTTCCCTATCAATACCCCTCATGATTTTATAAACCTCTATAAGGTCACCCCTTAGCCCCCGCTGCTCCAGGGAAAACATCCCCAGCCTATTCAGCCTCTCCCTGTAGCTCAAACCCTCCAACCCTGGCAACATCCTTGTAAATCTTTTCTGAACCCTTTCAAGTTTCACATCATCCTTCCAATAGGAGGGAGACGAGAATTGAATGCAGTATTCCAAAAGTTTTGCAGGGTTTGTTCCTAGATATTTCCCAGTTCACATTGTCAAGGGAAGCAGTAGCAGTTCAGCGTTGAGGTTAACAATAAGCCCAGCAGTTTTGGCTGGTGCAATGTGAATGACTGTGAAGTCTCCGGCAGTGGATCGAGCACAGCACCAGCTTGGTCCATGGGTAATGGTCCGACTCGGATGGAGGGAATCACAACCTGAGCTCATGTTCCACCGTTGAGCAAGTATCCTTATCCTCGCTGACCCACTCCGGCTTCTGAGGATCATTCGGATTCTCCTCAGAATGTCTTAACCTGGTAGTCCATCGTCCACGTTAGTTCCCGAGTTATGACTGGTGATGGTTTACTGATGTCTAACATTCCTGCTGGATGACAGACTCTTTGTGAATTGTGAAAGGTTTCTTTGTGGTGTCAATTGATTTATTATTGTCACATGTACCTACATTAGATTACTTTACAGTGTGGAAACAGGCCCTTCGGCCCAACAAGTCCACACCGCCCCGCCGAAGCGTAACCCACCCATACCCCTACATCTACATCTACATCTACCCCTTACCTAACACTACGGGCAATTTAGCATGGCCAATTCACCTGACCTGCACATCTTTGGACTGTGGGAGGAAACCGGAGCACCCGGAGGAAACCCACGCAGACACAGGGAGAATGCGCAAACTCCACACAGTCAGTCGCCTGAGGCGGGAATTGAACCCGGGTCTCTGGCGCTGTGAGGCAGCAGTGCTAACCACTGTGCCACCGTGCCGCCCACTAGGTACAGTGAAAAGATTTGTTTTGTGCGCAGTACTGGCAGATCAAAGCGCATTAGGGTGTTAGGACTCCCTCAAAATTTCTCAAGAAAGTAGCCCAGACCCTAACTTTGCCAGTTGTGTAATGCAGGTGTAACACGGATATTCCAGGAGGGAGGCAGATGGTCAAACCACTTAGTTTTAAACAAAACAGAATTTATTTACAAGATTACCGAATGAAACACGAGCGAAAGAGAACAGAATACTGAATAACTTAACCTATCTGAAAACCCAAAAGACTTTCCCAACTTAATGATGCTGTTCCAAATTCCTGCAACAATCCCCTCAAACACCCCTTGGCAAAAAAAAAGGAAAAATCAATGTCTTCCAGGAGAGATGTCAGAGAGAGAGGAGGATCCGCACGGACCTGCTCCTTTGGGTCCAGCAGCTTTAAACCTTCCTGACTGCTTTCAGTGAATAGCTGAAAATGTGTTGCTGGAAAAGCGCAGCAGGTCAGGCAGCATCCAAGGAACAGGAGAATCGACGTTTCGGGCATAAGCCCTTCTTCAGGAATTTCTTCAGTGAATAGCCAGGCTGCCAGAAACCCAAACCAAACCAGAGGGAATCTGAGCTGGGAGAACTGGCCACTCCCCCTTCATTGTACATGTGAATCTTTTTAACTTGAAAGCCTTTTGTCTGAGGCGGTATCTGTTAGCTATAATTAAACTGGCCCTAAAGCCCAGCCAAGCCCAGATTTTTCGGGACCTGTGTCTTCAGAACCCCCTGGGAAAAAAAAGACAAAGACAACATAACCTTGTGAAAGGAAAGGCATCATCACAAGTGTCATAGGACAGAGCGAGGAATACAATGTTACGGCTGCAGAGAAGGTGTGCAGAGAGTGAGATCAACATTTAAATTTGAGAGGTCCATTCTGGTTGAGAAGAGAAGGAAACGCAGACTCCATTGGCCCTCTATCATGTGGCAGGTTAAGGGGGGTTGACAGACAGAAGTGTAACAGAGGAAGGATTTACAACTATAAGGTGGGGCTTTTACATTTCAGACAAAGAGGGAGCCTGTGCAGTTTGGCAAGATTTACAACAAACAGAGTCCTTTACGAGATATAGCCAATAGGAAGTTAATCACCAAATGAGCTCTAAAAGAAGACAAATGATTGGTTCCAATAAATAAAAAATAAGGAACAGCAAGTAGTTATCATGCTTAAAAGTGTAGAAAAAGAAATATTAAACTCAAGAAAGCAATAGTTGAAGGTTAACACTCCTGCCTCCCAGTGCCAGGGACCTGGGTTTGATTCCAGCCTCAGGCGACTGTCTGTGTGTCATTCTCCCTGTATCTGTGTGGGTTTCCTCTGGGTGCTCCAGTTTCCTCCCATAGTCCAAAGATATGCAGGTTAGGGTGAATTGGCCATGCCAAATTGCCCAGAGTGTTCAGAGATGTATTGGTTTGGTGCATTAGTCAGGGGTAAATGTAGGGTACTAGAGTAGGGGAATGGGTCTGGGTGGGTCACTCTTCGGAGGGTCAATGTGGACTTGTTGGGCTGAAGGGCCTGTTTCCATACTGTAGGGACGCTATGATTCATTCAGAAGTGTAATAACAGTGAGGAAGAAGCTGTTCTTGAATCTGTTTGATGAGTTTGTTGAGGCTTTTGTACCTTCTGTTAGATGGAAGAGATTGGAAGAGATCTTAACTGGGGTGGGAGGTGTCTTTGATAATGTTGGCTCCCTGAGGCAGTGCGAAGTGCAGATGGAGTCAATGGGCGGAAGGTTGATGGACTGAGCTATGTTCACAACCCTCCGTGGTAATTGGTGCCTAAATATGGTAAATGAGTCAAAACAAAGCGTGGTGATGGTCTCCAATGAGTGTCAGCTTGCAGCTCTCAATATCTGCACATTGATATTGTCCTGCAGTGCTTTAATCCTGCAGTCACACAGGCTTACCAACCTGCGCTGGGATTTCTAATGCTAATCATGCTCAGGGCGGCACGTAGCCAGCTGTTCCTCTCATTTCCGACCACCTCTCCCTGAAATTCCCTGCCTCCCACTTTCAAAAAACACTGACAGTGTCAAAGAAAAAAAAAGCAGCATTGGCTACAGTATTCGGTATGGAATTTCGGTGTTAGGAGGGATGATCCAGCATTGAAGTGAAGCCAGCCTGACCTCTTGGGGATTTGCAGATCGCAGTGGGATTGCGTTTACTCAATGCCTGAAGTAATCCCACGTCTAGATTCAGTGAGTGAGACTACTATTGAATGTATTTCTGGCAACTCTCCATGAGCTACTGGACTGCTACACTGTTGCTCAGAACCCAGACTGCAATGCATGGCACTTTGTTTGAGTACATTCTCCCAACAATTAGTTCCTTACAACTTGGGGAGACTGTGGTGTAATGGTCGTACTAATGGACTACTAATAGAGCCAAAGCTTTGGAGACGTGGGCTCGAATCTCATTGATGACAGCTACTGAAGTTTAAGGGTTGGCATGGTGGCTGAATGGCTAGCACTGCTGCCTCACAGCACCGGGGACCCAGGTTCAATCCCAGCCTCAGGCAAATGTCTGCGTGAGTTTCCTCCCACAGTCCAAAGTTGGGCAGGATAGATGGATTGGCTATGCTAAATTGTCCACGATTTGCAGGCTCGGTGAGTTAGCTGTCGGGGGTGGGTCTGGGTGAGATGCTGTTTGGAGGGTTGGTGTGGACTTGATGAGCTGAATGGCCTGCTCCCACACTTTAGGGAATGAATGGTCCTGAGGAAGGGCTTTTGCCCGAACATTGATTTAATTTTTTCCCCCTGCTCTTTGGATGCTGCCTGACCTGCTGTGCTTTTCCAGCACCACTCTCATCTTGACTCTCCTCCAGCATCTGCATTCCCCTCTTCTGCCCACAATGTAGGGGTCGTACGATATAACAAGGAAGTGGGCAGAAAGCTTTTGCCTGGAAGGTCAATGGTGTGGCTCTTGACAAGTTTGCCCGCACTTTGTTTCCCCACTGTTTCCCAACAGTTCTGAATTCGAGTCCATATTTACGACTCAACTCAACTCTAATACATTAAAAAAAACCTTCCTGATGAAGGGAATTTGCCCGAAGCGTCGATTCTCCTGGCTTCTCGGATGCTGCCTGACCTGCTGCGCTTTTCCAGCACCACACTCTCAACTCTGATCTCCAGCATCTGCAGTCCTCGCTTTCGCCACATGAATTAAACGTACAAACTCTTGGGAGCCAAGAGTTGTTCTCGTACAGGTACCTGCAATCTGCTGGTTTGCATTTCTCCCCCGAATTCCACTTGATGTGAGGAAAAGCCTTGAACAAAAATTAAGCAAGAAAACGCAAAATTATGTTTTTATGTCATGGGGATGATAAAAGCCATTATGCCGCACTCTGTGGTTTCAAGTGATAATTTTGACAAAAAGGACCATTGTTCCCCGAACAAGCCTGAGAGATATAGCTGCTCTGTGGTTATATATAATGTCTTTGGTTCAAGGAATGGGTTTTATGGTTATTGTTTGCGCTGAGATGATAAATTGTTCTGAATGTGCTATGAGAAGCTTTTCTTTAATCATGAGAATAAATATCCAAAGGAAAAGTTTTAATTTTAAAAATTCTTTTGTGGACTGTGAGTGTCGCTAGCTGGGCCAACATTTATTGTCCCTCCCTAACTGCCCTTTGAGAAGGTGGTGAGGAGCCACCACCTTTTCAACCACTGCAGTCCTTGAAGAATTAGAATAAGAATTAACTTTATTGTTACATTTACTCACATGCGTGCAGTGAAAAGTTTATAGGTCACCACTTACAGCACCATCTTGGTTACTTAGGTACCCAGATTCATAATTTAGAAAAATGAAGAAATGAAGAGTCCAACGTTAAGTACAGAAATACAAAATATATCGGGATAAATTAGAAAAAAATGGTTGAGAATTATAGTCCTTCCTGGCTGGCCTCGACTCCAGATCACACCCTTGGCCTCGAAACTCGCCTCTAGGCCGTGCTGGACCTCAACTCGAGACTGTGCCCAGCCTCAAATCTAGACCGCGCCTGGCCTTGACTCCATACCATGCCAGGCCTTATCTCTAGACCACAGTGGGCCTTGACTCTAGACCACAGTGGGCCTTGACTCTAGACCGTGCCAGGTCTTCACTCCAGACCGTACCAGGCCTTGACTCCAAATGACAATGGGCCTCAATTCCAGACCACGCCAGGACGTGCCTTGAGACCACGCCAGGCCGTGTTTCCAGATACAGCAGGCCCTGACTCCAGGTCAAGTCAGGCCTTGCCTCCAGATCACAGCAGGCCTTGACTCCAGGTTACGCCAGGCCTTGCCTCCAGACCACAATGAACCTTGACTCCAGACCACACCAGGCCTTAACTCCAAGCCATGCCAGATCTTGATTCCAGACGATGCCAGGCCTTGCCTCCAGACCACAATGGACCTTGACTCCAGACCACACCAAACCCTGAGTCTAGACCGCCCCAGGCCTTGACTCCAGAAAAGAGGGCATAGGAAGCAGCACAGTGCCCCTAGAGAAGGAGTTCCAGATTTTGACCCGGCAACAGTGAAGGAACAGCCATATATTTCCCATTCAGGATGTTGAGTGGCTTGGAGAGGAACTTACAGATGGTGGTGTTCCCATGTATCTGTTCGACTTGCCCTTTAAGATGTTGGAGTTGTAAGTTTGGAAAATGTCAAGGAGTTTTAATGTGTTACTGCAGTGTACATCCTTGATGGTACACAATGCTGCGACAATGTATCGATGGTGAAAGGTGTGGATGGGGCGCTGATCAAGTGGGGCTGCTATCTGGACAGTTTCAGGCTTCTGGAGCTGCACTCATCAAGGCAACTGGAGAGCATTACACTTGTGATAAAATCCATTGTTGTTTTGCATCCATCAGTACGTGACGTTCCAGTGCTTAGAGCATTTTCTGCTGCTTAGCGACATGGGCAGGATTCTCTTAGAGAATGTTGCGAGATCAATGCAAGTCATGTGAACAGTAGTTCAAGGGTCATCCAGTGATTGTGAGTGAGACAAAGGCAGGCTGCATCCTGCTGGTGCCACTGTTAGCTCTGCAGAAATGCAGCAAACAATTGACAGTGAGTGTATGGAAGCCCACAGCCAATGTTTGCTTGGTGCTGGTGAGAATGATTGGTGCTCATTGAAATTCACCAGCAGCAACCTCGCTGTTTGGTAAAAAAGACTGGAACTGAGACTGTATTTCGGCACTTACGAGCAGGAATCTCAGGAGAAGAGATTGCTTTAAGATGTCATGAGCAATCTTTGAGGTAGTCTATGATAAAGATTCTTCCAAGACTAGATCTTGAAAAATGAAGAACTGGAACCATTTGTAAAGTAGAGATACCTTTAACAATACAGGTCATTCTGTTATAACATGCATTTCTTCAACGCAAATTCACTGTAACGTGATTGATGAATTGGGCATGTTGTATCTGAAGCACAAGTTTTTTCTTATTCAGGGTTGCACAAGAGTGCAACAATCACGTTATACAGGAACTGATTGTATTTGGTGACCTATAGTGTTACTATTCTGAGGAAGAGTGACTTGACCCAAAATGTGAACTCTGATTTCTCTCCACAGATGCTGCCAGACCTGCTGAGCTTTTCTAGCAATTTTGTCTACAGTGTCACTATGTCTATTTGCATTTCTGAATAATCTGTAGGACTTATCCTGGCCTCATTTGCTATCTCATGGGCACTGGGGGCAACTAATGTTTGTTCACTAAGCTATATTTACCTCATGTCAATTTGGATGTTAGAGTACAAACTATGTCGATTGTAGATTGTTTGACTTTTCTGACTTTATCTTTCAAACTTTGTTTGTTCAAAACTGTGCAATCTTGTGGCTTTATTGGCTCAGTAAATATCTGGGATTTCCAACTTTGTCCACCTTAAACTAAAGAAGTCACTGGTCTCCGAACTGATTATAACATAATTGTATGGTCTCATGTGGAATCACAACAGACTCCTGATCTATGCCTTATAGCTGATGGATACAGTCCTTCAGCAGTCAGAAGGTTCTGGAAATTCTATACATCTTAAGTTGAAACTTGTTTCAAAGACGACTTTGCAGTAGAAATAAGTAAAAGAATGCAATAATTTAGAGCTAGGACTATCTAAATTCTCTTTTGTCTTATTATTGATATAAAGACTTAATGCATGCATTTTATTTCTTACATGTAAATATTATCTCCACCTAGAAATGTTTGGCAACGTGTGAAGTATTTGGATTAGAAATCTTGAATTTCTTCTGTGGCTCCCAACAGGTTTCCTTTTTGGCAAGTTCTTTTAATCAGAAAGGTTCATCAAATATAAAAGCTTATTGACCTCCGTCTGTGTTCATCTTGACCCAGCTGTTACTGGACATCTAACTGATATCCTCAGAAACGGGTTTTAACTGTTTTGCACGGCAGATTGCTGAACGTATGGGTTGCTGTTGTCACAGTGAGGGGAACAGGATGTTCGAAACCTGGGTGAACAGGGCAGGCAATACTATACCATCCTAATCGATCAGACTGAAGAATTGTGAAATTCGTAGAAGGGGTGAGAGGGTAGGTGCAGCCACTTACACACCATTACAGACCATTGCAGTGGTGACTTTCAGGAGCAGGTCTTCATTTTGCAAACTGAATAGCAATGAAATAGTGTGACTCAGAGTGCACTGTTTGAATGTCCACATTTAAGCTGTGCATCCCTGTCCCTAAATGGCTCAACTGTTCTTGCAGACCAGTCCTAATGAGGGTAACACAAATTGCTTCAATTTTGTCTCTCTCTCTCTCCTTAGCAAGGTTCAGTTTGGTTAATGTTCTGTGTATGCTTAGTTATTTCACTCTGTAATGCATAGGTTTAACTATCTTACCTGCAATGTGCAGATTTAACTATTTTAAGCTGTAATTTGCAGTCTTAAACATTTTACCTGTAATGTGTAGGTTTAAGCATTCTAGCCTGTAATGTGTAGACTTAAGAATCATAGAATCCCTACAGTGTGGAAACAGGCCCTTTGGCCCAACAAGTCCACACAGATACTCTGAAGAGTAACCCACCCAGAACCATTCCCCCCTACCCTACCCAATATTTACCCCTGATAATGCACACATCCCTGAACATTATGAGGAATTTAGCATAGTCAATTCACCTAACCTGCACATCTTTGGACTATGGGAGGAAACCATAGCAAATTGGCGCAGACACAGGGAGAATGTGCAAACTCCACACAGACAGTCGCCCAAGGCTGGTATCGAACCCAGGTCCCTGATGCTGTGAGGCAGCAGTGCTAACCACTGAGTCACCCTGCCACCCCAAGTAGTTTACCTGAGATTTGCAGGTTTAACTATTTGAATTGTGATGTGAAGGTTCAATATTTTAGCCAGTGATCGGTGTTCATTAGGTGCAGAAACAAAGGAAAGTAGCAAGTGATTTTTGTGTCTTCAGGTTACCCCTAAGACCTTTTCAGGGAGTGAGGACTATTTTAAACGCATCTGTGTTGAAATATAAGAACCACAGAGCTGACTGCCACATGGCAAGCGCCCACACCTCAGCAATGTGACAATAATCCGATCAGCCGCCCTTTTAGTTGGGCAGGAGGCTGGAGGAACCTTTGTGCTCCTTTTAAATAGTTGTGGGAAATCTTTCAGATCCACCTGAGAGGAGAAACATGGTCTCCATTAACATGGACCTCCATCTCTCATCACTGCGCTGGTTTGTCAGCCTAGAATCTATGCCGAAATTTAAGAGCGAGGATTGAATCCATGACCCTGCAAGATGAGACTGCCACTCACTGCACCATAGTCCCGATTATTGCTACCACTCCTGTATCACAGCCTGACCTCTTACAACAAAGTGCTTTGAAGAACTTGTGCAAGACTGGACTGAATTTGAAGATGTTTTGAGATGGCAGGGATGGTTCAATGACGTAGATGCGACATGATGCAACAGGGGTTTCTCACTGGCGATATAAGGTTTTCAGCTGATCCCACACTTGAATGTGAGAGATTCTCATTCCATTACGTGTCCCGCACATGTTTAGGAAACCTCTGCAATACTTTCACTGGTGAAATGGCTCTGCCGATAACACAGAGACTGAACTTAACACCACATGCATTATTCACAGGGATCAGTGAGGAGCAATTAATGGACTCCTCCAACACTCAGTGCCACTCCCAGGGCAGGGGATATTTGGATTTGCTTCCTTACATACTATAGTCCACTTTGAGACATTGACCTCCCATTTCAGCAGGTTGGACCCAAATCCCAGAGAATCTGATGAGTGGAGCTCTGAGGAGCCACTGAAAGCATCCCTACAGTGCAGAAACAGGCCATTCAGCCCACCAGGTCCATACTGACCCTCCAAAGGGCATCCCACTTGGGGTGGCTGAGTGGTTAGCACTGCTCTGTGTGCGAACTGAGACTGCATTGGACAAACTGAAGTTGTATTTGGCTCTACAATGTCTCTGATGGTCAGTTTGCATTTGGCAGCGTAAACAGGAATAACAAGCTGCCTTAGCTTCAGGAAACAACCAACACAACAGTGTAATTTGGAGCCAACCAAATAAAATTAATTATTTTACAAACACATGGATCAATAGTTTTTAAACAAGTACAACCAGCTATACTGTCCATGCACTCAAAAACTGGAGGCCCTTCAATCCATCAAGTTTATACTGGCCATGCGCAGTGTTATTAAGCTCCCCATCACTGCCCCTCTCCCAGTGCATAATCACATTCAGTTGCTTTGATGACACAAATCCAAGACATATCAGTGCCTAGCATTAACCACACTTTCTGTTAGAGACTGCACGCAATGACCATTTGTCAATTCAGACTGTGTTAGTAAGCCCCAGTCAGTGTCACTGTCTGTTAGTAACCCCCATTCACAGAGTAACAGTCTGTTAGTAATTCCCTCTCAGAATCAATAGTATATGTTAGTAATCTCCACTCACAGAGCACTGTCTGTTAGTAATCCCTACTCACAGAGCACTGTCTGTTAGTAATCCCCACTCACAGAGTCAGTATCTGTTAGTAATTCCCACTCACGGTGTCACTGTCTATTAGTAATCCCTACTCACAGAGTCAGTATCTGTTACTAATCCCCACTCACAGAGTCACAGTCTGTTAGTAATTCCCACTCAGAATCAGTAGTATATGTTAGTAATCTTCACTCACAGAGCACTGTCTGTTAGTAATCCCTACTCACAGAGTCTGTATCGGTTAGTAATCCCTACTCACAGAGTCACAGTCTGTTAGTAATTCCCTCTCAGAATCAGTAGTATATGTTAGTAATCTTCACTCACAGAGCACTGTCTGTTAGTAATCCCTACTCACAGAGTCTGTATCGGTTAGTAATCCCTACTCACAGAGTCACAGTCTGTTAGTAATCCCCACTCACAGAGTCACAGTCTGTTAGTAATTCCCTCTCAGAATCAGTAGTATATGTTAGTAATCTTCACTCACAGAGCACTGTCTGTTAGTAATCCCTACTCACAGAGTCACTGTCTATTAGTAACCGCCACTCACAGAGTCAGTATTGGTTAGTAATCCCCACTCAGAGTCAGTATCTGTTAGTAATACCCACTTATAGAGACAGTGTCTGTTAGTAATCCCCACTCACAGTCACTGTCTATTACTAATCCCCACTCACTGAGTCAGTGTCTGTTAATAATTCCCACTCACAGAGTCAGTGTCTGTTAGTAATTCCCACTCACGGTGTCACTGTCTATTAGTAATCCCTACTCACAGAGTCAATCTGTTACAATCCCCATTCAAAGAGTCAGTATCTGTTAGTAATTTCGATTCACTGAGTCACTCTGTCACTAATCCCCATCACAGAGTCACTCACTGCCTGTTAGTAATCCCCACTCAGGGGGTCAGTGTCTGTTAGTAATCCCCACTCAGGGGGTCAGTGTCTGCTGGTAATCTCCATTTATCTTTATGAGTGTCTACTGGTAGACACAAATAAATTGAGTTTTCCTGTAAACTCCACCCATTTGTCATTGACAGCACTGAGCTACCTAAGGAGATTTTTCATCCAAACAATAGGCATTAAAGAGTTTGCGAGAGACCCAGACACTCAGAGGGGCATTGATAGGTAAAAATTCAGACTTGTATCCACATTGGAGTAGGAAGGCCATTCTTTCGATGGCTGCTTGGCAATCCCATTGGGCAACTCCTCTGCAGTCTCACCATCATCAGTCACGATCGTTTGATTTAGCTGTGGAAAGTATTAAGTCCCCACTCTCTCTCAGCTATTCTACCTAGGCCCCAGGCTGTGTCCTGATCACCTTGTGCTAATCATAGAATCCCTGGACTTTAATGGTTTCATCTGTTTAATTGCTTTTCTGGCTGACCTTTTAAATAACCAGCCCCTCCAAGGTTCTAAATTACCACATTTCCGCACTTTTCTCAACACGCTAAATCTTAACTATAAATTATTCAAGGAGATGGAAGTCTCCAAGTTATGACCTTTTGTGGATGGAAGGTTGTCAGTGAAGCAGCTGAGGATATTTGAACCTAGAACATTACCCTGAGTAACTGAGGCCTCTTGTGTCTGGTGGTAATGTCCCTACTTCTGAACCAGGACCCTTCTTCAGAAGTGTGCCACAACATATCCAGAACAGGTTGATTGGAACATATCTGCCCTGAGGAACCTCTGCAATAGTCTGGAGCTGAGTTGATTGACCTCCAACAATAACAAATGTTGATTGTAAGTCATAGCTGTCATTCAGCAACCTGAGGAGATATTTCATCCAAGAGGTAGGTATTAAGGAGTTTGTGAGAGATTCAGACTCTCAGACGAGCATTAATAGGTTAAAATCAAGACTTGTATCTACATTGGGTAGGAAGGCCATTCTTTGGAGAGCTGCTTGGTAACCCCATTGGGCAACTTTTGTTTTGGTTTGGCTGCTTTTGGATTATTGCATACAGTTCTGGTCTCCTTCCTATCAGAAGGATGTTGTGAAACTTGAAAGGGTTCAGAAAACATTTACAAGGATGTTGCCGGGTTGAAGGATTTGAGCTACAGGGAGAGGCTGATCAGGCTGGGGCTCTATTCCCTGGAGCGTCGGAGGCTGAGGGGTGACCTTATAGAAGTTTACAAAATTATGAGGGGCATGGATAGGATAAAGATGCAAGGTCTTTTCCCTGTAGCGGGGGAGTCCAGAACTAGAGGGCATAGGTTTAGGGTGAGAGGGTAAAGATATCAAAGGACTGAAGGGGCAACTTTTTCACACAGAGGGTGGTGCGTGTATGGAATGAGCTGCTAGAGGAAGTGGTGGAGGTTGGTAAACTTATAGCATTTAAAAGTTATCTGGGTAGGTATATGAATAGGAAGGGTTTGGAGGGATATGGGCCAAGTGCTGGCAAAGGGGTCTAAATTAGGTTCAGATATCTGGTCGGCATGGACAAGTTGGACCAAAGGGTCTGTCTCCGTGCTCTATGACTCTGTAACTGCCCTTCTGTCTCAACAGCACCAGATACTGCTGGGACTGCAGGCAGGAGAAGGAGCCAGGCCTCAGTGGAGGAGGCAAGGTGGGGCTGGCTTTGAGGCTGGCTGGGCTGCACAAGTTAGGGGTGTACCTTGTTGGGGGGGATTGAAGGAGGTGCCAACCACTGCAGTGGGTGAAATGACTGTGTTTGGTGGGTTGGGGGTGGGGGGTGGGTGAGG
Source organism: Chiloscyllium punctatum (assembly GCF_047496795.1). Lineage (NCBI taxonomy): Eukaryota > Metazoa > Chordata > Chondrichthyes > Orectolobiformes > Hemiscylliidae > Chiloscyllium > Chiloscyllium punctatum. Next base: position 12,507,628 of record NC_092753.1, read on the forward strand.
TGAGGTATTTGGGGCATCAACTGGCCTAAGACTGGAGAAGTCTCTGTCTCTTGTCAAGAATGGAGGGTGTTCGGGCTGGGTGAGTAGGCAGGGTGCTATCTTTGATGCACCTTCCTGCCCTCAAACTGTTAGCTGGGTGTCTCTAAAATCTCACCAATTGGATCAAGTGGATGCCACGCAGCCCCGTTCAAATGTCAAAAGAGATTTATGATTGAGCTACACACGTCGACCTCTGCCGCATATATCCCATAATGCCTGAGGTTAACAAAGAACAATCTCAGTTCTAAGATAAACTGTTGGCCTATCATCAGTTGCCTTTTGCAGCAGGGAATTCCTAACTATTTTGCCTGTCAGACATATATTTTCCACCTGACCTCCTGAATGTTCAGGTGATCTCTGACCTTAGTCCTGGACTCCCCATCCTGCAGAAATTGTTTCTCTATGCCCCACCACTCCCAACCTAAATATCTTGAAACTTTTAATTAATTGAATCCCTTGTGTGGAAGCAGGCCATTTGGCCCATCAGGTCCACACCGACCCTCTGAAGAGTATCCCACCCACCCCTTCCCTATAACCCTGCATTTCCCATAGCTAACCCACTTAGCCTGCACATCCCTGGACACTAAGACAATTTAGCATGGCCAGTCCACCTAACCTGCATATCCTTAGATTGTGGGAGGAAACCAGAACACTTAGAAGAAACCTACTCAGACTTGGGGAGAAAATGCAAACACCACACAGACAGTTGTCCAAGGTTGGAAAAGAACTCTCGTCCCTAGCGCTGTAAGGCAGCAGTGCTAACCACTGAGTTACCATGCCACCCCAAGTTGCATCTGTGTCTTCTGATCTCCAAAAAATAAAGCCCTGATTCGAGTAATCTCTCCTGGCAATTTGACCTTTGTAGTCCAGGGAATGGGTACTTGTATCTAGCTCAGGAAATGAGTCTTGGAAACCCAAGACTCCCCCTTCAGCCCTTCTCCATCGCCATCTCCAGAGGGCAGCATTGGAGGGGTTTAGGTGCCATGGTGGGATGGTCTTGGTTTTTTGGGACAACAGCACATGTCTTGATTGTTTTATGCCCCTTAACCCTCATCCCAACCTCATCCACTTTGGCCCTCCTCTCCCCAGTGATCTTCAGACCCCCCCCAAGCACTCTCCATGGACTCTCATACTGTTCTGGATCCTTTATATTCCCTTTGTCCACTCTAGATCCCCATCTATGCTCCTAAATCACCACACCATGTCTGAAAAGGATGGAAACATGAGTGTGTGGTAGTACTTGGAAAGAATCAACATATAGGATGCAAATAGTGAGATATCCCGGAGATATCCCTTCACTCATTGTTCATGTTGATGATCTGTGAAGTGGTGAAACAGATAACTGCACAAACAGAAGTAAAGAAGGAGGGACTGCCAAAGGCTGGAAAGAAGCCAGTCAAACCGAAAAGGACATGGACATTTTGGGATCAGATGCTGTATTTAGAGACTGGGAAAGGATAATAACCAGTAGCAAAGTGAGATGAGTCTGATTGTGCTGCAGGAAATGGCGCAGGGCTGGGACTGGGAGGCATGACAAGATAAAGCGCAGATGGCTTCAGCTCAGTGTGACTGAGGCTGTGAAGAAACCTGACAGGATTTGGGGCACAATGAGAGAATCTACACATCGAAGCAACTGAGGTAATGCAGAGCATGACCTCACCTGGTGCGGTTTGTGTGTGTTTCTGGTCACTGTCTGGTGAAAAAGACAGCCAGCATCACAGAGGGTGAAATTATGAAATAAATTGTGATAGCCACTTGGTCATTAAAAACCATTGGATGAACGATGAAGTTGTTTTGCTTTGAACAAAAGGTCAGTGGCAAAACAAAAGTGGTCCATTATTTTGTGTAATTGAGCTCATTAGTGGGAAATCTAGTGATGAATAGAGTGGTGCTGGAAAAGCACAGCAGGTCAGGCAGCATCCAAGGAGCAGGAAAATTGATGTTTCGGGCAAAAGTCCTTCATCAGGAATGTGATGTTAGTGTACAGTCTGGTGTGGTTGAGGAAGACCACTTCCTGGTCTAACTATAAGAGGTCTTGTGTTGAACAAGGGGCCCTTTATTATGTACAACAGTAGTAATATTACCCTTCAGACGTTTGCCCGAAACGTCGATTTTCCTGCTCCTCGGATGTTGCCTGACCTGCTGTGCTTTTCCAGCACCACTCTAACCTTGACTCTGATCTCCAGCATCTGCAGTACCCACTTTTGCCTAGGAAATCTAGTGATGTCCGTTTTAATGGTACAACTCTCCCCCTTTAAATGGTGCAAAACAACACCCTGTTGAAGCAGACTTGAATTTCAGCTAATCATAAACAAAGTTAAAGAGTGCATGATCTGGAGACACGCAGTTCATTTTCTTGACGGAAACACTCTGTATTCGTCCACAGGATAAATGCTAAATCAGAATTAATTAAGGCATTCATTGTTCCCCTCACTGTGCTCATCAACATATTAAATAAAATCTTTTCCACCCTCAAACACAATACTTTATTTGCATTTCCACATCTTCCCTTCGGGAAATCCTAAGGTGATGTTCATAATAAAAAGTGCTGGTGAATGTTTCACAATGTAACTGTGCCATCCAACACTGGAGCGTCTTAGCATTATACGTAGCTCTCTGCTACTTTCCAAATGTTCCAGATTTCACGGCTTAACTAGAAGCATCACACAATGGGATATGGAAGAGCACTTTCTGTTTAATGTTCAGCCAGGTCAAGTCTGTAGTTTAGGTAAGGTTGCTGCTACCAGTCTCTGTTAGTGTAGGGTCTGGTGTGGTTGAGGAAGACCACTTCTTGGTCTAACTAGAAGAGGTCTTGTGTTGTACAAGGGGCCCTTTATTATGTACAACAGTAGTGATTTTATCCTGATAAGGCAAGCATTGTCACAGCGACTTTCAGGGGAACCTGGATGTCTGCTCTTACTCCTAAACTGAGATCCTAAGCTCTTGTACAGACAAGTCGACATGATATTATCAAAGATAGGCGTGGCACCAGATTAACCCTTTCAGCCCCTGCTGAGGTTACCATGAGGACTCTCCTTTTCAACCTCTCCCCTAGTCTGATGCATGATGACACTAAGGTTCAACCACCAGCAGTCATCTCTCTGCAATGAGACAGCAGCCCTCTGATCTGGTAACACCACGGCGCCTTTATCTTTTGCAACACATACGATGTCAGCTTTTAAAATTGGGATAAATTATTTCCATTTATGCTGAACATACATATCTCTGGCTCTCTTTGTGTTGTTTCCCATGGTCAATATCTCAGTTTGCCTTTAAGAAATATACTCACGATATCAGCACTGAATCATAGCATAAGTGTGAGGATAGAAAAGTCCCATACTCCATCATACCTCAGATCATCTGAAGCATCACATTGTAGAAACATACTGCCCTGTTGTAGCTGAGTAGCTTCATATTAGCACAGACACTTATGTGCCTGAGGAATGTAATGTTTGTACATAATAGCTGTGATAAATACCTTTTTCACTCATTAATGCCACAATATACACCCAATATTACAGGAGATAATGTATACATTACCACAGAAGGTAAAATACCCTGCTGGAGGTAAGTTCGTACTAAACTTACTCTGATTTACCTGAATATTACAAAAGGACCTTGATTACTTTAAATCCCCGAGTGCATCCTGCAATAGATTGGCTGCTCACATTAATGAGGGAAAACCTTGTAAATATACACCAGAAAACATTGCTTTGAGGGCTAAAACAACATTTAAAAAACGGTGCTCCATTGACTTGAGTCTGTGCAAATATTGGTATCTGTTGGAAGCATTGCTTCGAGGTTAGATTCCAGATAACCTCCTAACATTGGTCTCTGGTATTTGTTAGCCTGGTCACTGCATGCTATACCTTGCTATCACTGGAGTGTGCTAAGTAAGGGTAACGTCACCATAGTCCCAGAGGAGCAGAGGACTGCTGTCTCATTGGAGAGAGACAACTCAGGTGAGGGGCAAGGTTGAGAAGTTAGTCTGCATTGGAAACACAGCCATCTGGCCCAAATGAGGTACCCCGAGATGGTTTCCAATGATCTCACTGGGAATGTTTTACTATCTAGGGGGGGTCAAATCTTCCTCTGGTTTAGGTAAATCCCAGTCTGCCAAGTGCTGTGGCTCTCAAACTGTATACATGACTCTCGCATGGCGACATCTGCTATTTTCTCTTGCCTTTTCACACTGGAGGACAGTTTCTAATGTAGCGCGAGAGCTTGCGGGAGTGTGTGATGAGTGTTGGTGAAGAAGCAAGATGGATCGTAGGCCTCTTTTGGTTCTTCAACTCAGTATCCCAACCACTGACAGTGTTTAAAGGTCTCCCTAAACCTCACTGTTCCTCTCATTTATTCCCATCCACCCACCCACCCTCATGATATCCTATACCCATTCCCAGCCATGCTCCCATGTATCCTCAATTTCCTATTCCTGTGCCAGTCCGTAACTCCTTTATAACCCCCATGTATACCTCACTGGATTAAAATGGCATCTGGGAGGCAATCCGAAATCCTCCCCTGTTTAAAGTGGGGAACTGGACTCCACTGTGGGCATATATGTGCATCTTGGCAAGCTCTGCATTCCTGATCTGCAAAGGGCCAGAGGAGAATGGCATGGGTTCAGGAATTGAGGGGTAACATGGATGGTCTACAAGTAGGCAATGAAATCCCCCCCCTGAGGGCCAGCACTTGTTAATACCTTGGTCAGACTCCATGAGATGTGAATCTTTGATGAAATTAGAGTCATACAGTCATGAGATGCACAGCACAGAAATAGACCCTTCGGTCCGACCTGTCCATGCCGACCAGATATCCCAACCCAATCTTGTCCCACCTGCCAGTACCCGGCCCATATCCCTCCAAACCCTTCCTATTCATATACCCATCCAAATGCCTCTTAAATGTTGTCATTGTACCAGCCTCCACCACTTCCTCTGGCAGCTCATTCCATACACGTACCACTCTCTGTGTGAAAAAGTTGCCCCTTAGGTCTCTTTTAAATCTTTTCCCTTTCACCCTAAACCTAAGTCCGCTAGTTCTGGACTCCCCCACCCCAGGGAAAAGACTTTGTCTATTTACCCTATCCAAGCCCTTCATGACAGAATCCCAGCTTTTAACCCAATGCACACAGCTGATGTGTCAGTGATATGTTTGTAATCTTTGAGGCCGGAAGCTGAATATGAGGCTTTCCTTACACACCTTAAATGCTCCAACAGGAGATAATATATACTTATTCTGATTTACCTGAGGATTACAAAATGGCCTTGATTACCTTAAATCCCTGAGTGCATCCTGCAATAGATTGGCTGCTCACTTTAATGAGGGAAAACCTTGTAAATATATGCCAAAAATGATTGCTTTGAGGGCTAATACAGCATTTCCAAAAATGGCACTTCATTGACTTGGGTTTGTGCAAAGATTAGTATCTGTTCAAAGCATTGCTTCAAGGTTAGACTCCAGATAACCTCCTCACACTGGTCTCTGCTTTTGAGCATGTCTTTGTTAGTCTGCAATACCCTGTCATCACTGGGAGTGTATTATATAAAAGTAATTTACTTTTACTTAACTCACTTTCAAAGTGGAACAAACATGATGCCTTCTCCTCAATGTCCTGGTTAATAAATCCATCAATGGGTTATCTACAGCAACCACAGTCCTACCTTCCCGGTCTACATTGGGATTTGTATGGCTTCATGCACGAAAAGACCAGCCTCATCAGCAGTCTTAAATATAGAGCCTGAGCCATTTGTCCACCTTTGCAAGCTTGATGCAGGAATAACTTGCGTGAAAGCTGTTCTGTGGGTCTCCTGATTCTAACTGGTAACTATGTTATAGCGAAACCTTCAAATGAGCCAAAGACCATAGAGTCATAGAGATGGACAGCACAGAAACAGACCCTTTGGTCCAACTTGTCCATGCCGACCAGATACCTTAAATTAATCTAGCCCCATTTGCCAGCACTCGGCCCATATCCCTTTAAACCCTTCCTATTCATATACCCATCTAGATGTATTTTAAATATAATTGTACCAGCCCCCACCACATCCTCTGGCAGCTCATTCCATACACGTACCACCCTCTGTGTGAAAAAGTTGCCCCTTAGGTCCCTTTTAAATCTTCCCCCTCTTACCCTAACCCTATGCCCTCTAGTTCTGGACTCCCCCAGCCCAGTGAAAAGATCTTGTTTATTTTCCTGCTTCACACTCCTTGTGATTAGTGCATCCCAAAATGAAAAGCTCCTGATCTAAAATTACGCCAGAAAAGCAAAGTATCTCAGAACTGACCAACAGATTAAGCAAACTGTTTCTTGCTGCCATCAGGACTATGGATCAAATGCTGGAAAACTGGATTAAAATCGTTAGGTTTGCTGGATCGGATCCGCTGGGCCAGTGGGTGCCCTTTGACTCCAATGTTGACTCTGGATGTGATACTGATTGGTCAGTACTCGGACAGTAATCCTAAGCATGCTAATTGCCACACGAGCAGCCAATCTAATGTGGTTGAAAAGTGTGGTGCTGGAAAAGCACAGCCAGTCTGGCAGCATATCCGAGGAGCAGGAGAGTTGACGTTCCAAGCATGAGCTCTTATGTTGACTCCCGCTCCTCGGATGCTGCCTGACTGGCTGTGCTTTTCCAGCATCACACTTTTTGTCCCTGATCTCCAGCATCTGCAGTCCTCACTTTCTCCACACCAATTTAATATAGTCAGTTGAACACAGAGTGTGGCTGATTTATGCTTGCTAAAGCACCACACAATCCTGTGCAATGACCCTTTCTATACAAATAAAAGAAATATGTTCAAGCCTTGCACCTTTTAGAGTCATAGAGATGTACAGCATGGAAACAGACTCTTCGGTCCTAGCCATCCATGCCGACCAGATACCCCAACCCAATCTAGTCCCACCTGCCAGCACCCAGCCTATATCCCTCCAAACCCTTCCTATTCATATACCCACCCAGATGCCTTTTAAATGTTGCAATTGTACCAGCCCCCCCCACATCCTCTGGTAGCTCATTCCATACACGTACCACCCTCTGTGTGAAAATGTTGCCCCTTAGATCTCTTTTATACCTTTACCCTCTCACCCTAAACCTATGCCCGCTAGTTCTGGACTCCAGGGAAAAGACTTTGTCTATTTATCCTATCCATGCCCCTCATAATTTTGTAAACCTCTATATGGTTACCCCTCAGCCTCCAACACTCCTGGGAAAACAGCCCCAGCCTGTTCAGCCTCTCCCTATAGCTCAAATCCTCCAACCCGGGCAACATCCTTGTAAATCTTTTCTGAACCCTTTCAAGTTTCACAACATCTTTCCAATAGGAAGGAGACCAGAATTGCACGCAATATTCCAACAGTGGCCTAACCAATGTCCTGTACAGCCGTAACATGACCTCCCAACTCCTGTACTCAACACTCTGACCAATAAAGGAAAGCATACCAAATGCCTTCTTCACCGTCCTATCTACCTGCGACTCCACTTTCCAGGAGCTATGAACTTGCACTCCAAGGTCTCTTTATTCAGCAATACTTCTTGAATTATCCAGGAGATATGGTGCTTAATAGTTCCCTATTTTTTTCTGCAGCTCCTTGTTGGCTTGTGTTGGACTTGACAGTAGGGTACAAGGTGTTGTGGCTGCTTGAAAGTTTGGCATTTGTGTATTTGTCCTGAGAAGTGCAAACTGAAAAGCTTTAGCAACGCACGTCTCTTTTTCAGCCAGGTTGAAGGCCATGTTATTTCTAGGATTACCTTGCTGAACTTTGATAAAATCATTTTAGAAAATCAGGAGGAGAAAATGAGAGAAAGAAATCAATATAGTGGAAAGTCTGACTTTTCTTGGGTTTAACTTAAGTGAGTATCCAATCAAACGTATAATGTTTTAACTGTTCTAATGCTGTTGTGCAGGAAAATGATTCAAAAGTTCGGAAGCTTCTCAAAAGGACTGAAATCTGAGTGAGTAGTTGCACTCAGAGAAAATATACACTTAAAGAAGTTACTGTTAAGAAGTCTTGGGGTCAGGCTTTTCCTTGTTACTAACATAAAAGTGGGAAAAGGAACAAAACTTTCCGGTTGTACAAATGGAAGTAGACTATGACAGTTTGCAAAACGCTGGAAAGAAGCCAGTCAAACAGAAAACGACTTGGTTGTTTTGGGATCAAATGCTATATTTAGGAAGTGGGAAAGGATAATAACCAGTAGCAATGTGAGATGAGTCTGATTATGCTGCAGGAAATGGCGCAGGGCTGGGACTGGGAGGTATGACAAGATAAAGCGCAGATGGCATCAGCTCAGTGTGACTGAGGCTGTGAAGAAACCTGACAGGATTTGGGGCACAATGAGAGAATCTACACATCGAAGCAACTGAGGTAATGCAGAGCATGACCTCACCTGGTGCGGTTTGTGTGTTTCTGGTCACTGTCTGGTGAAAAAGACAGCCAGCATCACAGAGGGTGGAATTATGAAATAAACTGTAATAGCCACTTGGTTTACAAAACAATTATTACCTTTTGGAATAACAACAAAGTCTTTTCGCTTTGAACAAAAGGTCAGCGGTGTAACAGAAATGGTCAATTATTTTGTATAATTGAGCTCATTAGGGGAAAAGGCTGGTTTAATGGTTCTGCCGTTAAACAGAGCTAAATAAAAACCAAGCTAGACAATGAAGCAGACGTGAAATTTATGCCCGTGGTGTGAAAAGGTACAGGAACCACTGTTTGTCATGTTTACCTTACAAAAATCACCCTGCATTCACCCAACCACTAGTATAGACAAAAGGTACATATGTCAGGGAAAAAGGTTTTGAAATAGTTTCAAGAATCTCTTCATAGAAACATACCTTTTCTAAGTTAGGAGCAGGAGGAGGCCATTCGGCCCTTCCAGCCTGCTCCACCATTCATCACCACCAGGGCTGATCGTCTAACTCAACAGGTAATCCTGTTTTCTCCTGTAGCCTTTGATCCCATTCACCCCAAGTGCTATATCTAGCCAGCTCTTGAATATATTCAGTGATTTGGCATCAACTACTTCCTCTGATAATGAATTTCACAGGCCGGCCATCTTTGGGTGAAGAAACATCTCCTTATCTCCACCCTAAATGATCCACACCGAATTCTCAGACTGTAACCCCTGGTTCTGGACACACCCACCGTCGGGAACATCCTCTCTGCATTTATTCCTGTCTAGTCCTGTTAGAATTGTATATGTCTCTATGAGATCCCCCTCATTGGTCTGAGCTCCAGTGAAACCAATCCTGACCTAGTCAGTCAATCTCTCCTCATGCGTCAGTTCCGCCATTCCTGGAATCATTCTGGTAAACCTTTGCTGCACTTCCTTGGGAGCAAGAGCCTCCTTCTTCAGACAAGGAGACCGTAACATGAGCCATATCAATGCCTGAAATACCTTTGTCTCTGGGAGCATGGGGGAGTGTTTAATTTCTGAAAAATGTGTGGAAGTGTGTCATCATTGGAGGAGTGTTACTGTTTAGATGAGGGTTTTCGAGTCTCAGCAGTGCAGATGGAGGCCATTTGGCCCCTCACCAACCCTCCATACAGCATCCCACCCTATCCCCTAGAAACCAGTATTTACTGCAGTTAAACCGTCTAGCCTGCACACTACAGGACAATTTAGCATTACCAACCCACCTAACCTACACAGCTTTGGGAGCACCCAGACAAAACCCACGCAGACACGGGCAGAACTTTCTCACTCCATACAGACAGTAACCCGAGGCTAGAATCGGAGTTTCTTGGCACTGTGAGGCAGCAGTGCTCACTGCTGACCCTCCGTGCTGCCCCAATGGGAGTCACTGGGAGTGTGTTACTGTTGAGGGGAGGGTCACTGGGAGTGTGTTAAAGTTCGAGTCGATGATTGGGAGCAATTACTCCTTGGAGGATATGGCTGGTAGAGCGAGTTTCTAGAAGCTGTCACAAATTACATGATATCCCATAGACAATTGCTTGAAAGACAACACATGACAAATATCTCATCCTTTTTGAAGTTGCTGAGGCAGTGCATTGCAACAATTGCAAAAGGAAAATTATTTTCTGCAGAACTTTATGAAGGGAACAGATCTACTTGACTGAGAAGTTTATAAAAATCAGGCTGTCTGTCAGTGTCATTACACAACTCAGTGCTATTAATTGAGGCAGGTTTTGAGTCTGTATGCCCGACCAGCTATGTTTTATGTTGCAGCTGCCACGAGTAGCAATGAAACTTTGTTTTTCGCATTTTTGCTGGGAGGGTCTGGTGTCAGGGGGCGCTGACGTATGGACAATAGACATACAGGTCTGGATCTTCATCCGGGAGGTCGAAGTCGAGAGTGGGAAAGGTCGAGCACATCCACCACAGATGATGGCGGTTCTGGAGATGTGGCCTTCACTTGGACTGAACGGCCAGGAAAGAGATTGGAGACAGGCAAAGGGCCGGCTGGGATGCCGAGGTGGACTGTCTTGCAAGGGGCCCACCTCGACGCTGTGGGACATTGCTTTGGTTATAATGAGGAGATAAGGCTCCTCATCCCGTGTCCCCATCACACCCCACGCCCCATCTTCCCCATCCAACCACTTCTCATGACTCCAGCCCGATTCACGGCCAGGTCTCCTCCATTTAATCAACAAATCCCTACAGTGTGGAAACAGGCCATTTGGCCCATCGAGTCAGCACCCACCCTCCCAAGAGCATCTTAACCAGACCCACTCCCCCTTTCCTATCCCTGCATTTCCCATGGCTCATGTAGCCTGCACATCCCTGGGCACAATGGGCCAACCCACCTAACCTGCGCATCTTTGGACTGTGGGAGAAAACTGGAGCACCTGGAGGAAACCCAGATATAGGGAGAATGTGCAAGTTCCACCCAATAGAACAGAATTGTCACCCAAGGCTGGAATCGAACCCGGGTCCCTGGTGCTGTGAGGTAGCAGTGCTAACCACTGAGCCACCGTGCTGCCCCGCTATTAAGTTCATTCTATTTCCCTTCCCAGCCATCACCCCTGGCCTCTCATGCCCCCATCATGTTAATCTTATACCACAATGCGTAATGAGGCTTGGCTAAGAGCCCAGAAAGCCATTAGTCGATCAAAATAGCTGATCAACGGAAAAAACGTTGCATTTACTGGTAGCTCAGGGTCTCCGGTCTCCTCTTTCACATTTGCTATGCGTATTTATATAGGCTTAAGAGCCATCAAGTGTTTGAAGTGTTTGATACTTTAGAGGGTGGAGTTGATTGACCTTGTACTGCCCTGTTGTATATAGATTTTCTTTTAGGGAACTCGGAAATACTGAACATAAGAAGGGATTTTTATAAAGCTTCTTTTTAAACACATTCTATGATCACCAGACGATTTCTTGAGTGTCTGTGGTGTGTAATGAATGATTTAAAAAAAAACTCATTCATAGGATGAGGGCATCATTGGTTAAGCCAATTAATGCCCGTCCCTCAATGGCTGGGGGGTCTGGAGTCACATGTAGGCCAGACCAGGTAAGGATAGCAGTTTCCTTCCCTAAAGGACATTAGTGAGCCAGATGGGTTTTCCCAGACAATTGACAATAGATTTATGGTGATCTTAATTCGATTCCGACCGTGTTGGGATTTGAACTCAGGTCCCCAGATCATTGCCTGGGTCTCTGGATTAACACCGCGATAATAGCGCTAGGCTCATAGAAATGGGAATGGAAGCACCGTAGCTTGGCATGGGTGGGGGAGTGGGGGCATTACGGGCTCAGGGAGCAGGAAGGATGGCATAACCTGGCATGAGGAGAAGATTGGCCTGGGATGGACGTGTGGGGAGGAGCCTGTCATAGGGCTAATTCCTCAAGATACATCCTTTTAACTGTGAACGGGGGGGCTCTCTAAAAGGCTGTCCCTGCTGTGTGGAGATCATGGTGGCCTGGGACAGACCTGTCTCTACAATGGAGCCTGTCACCCCCGGCAATGCTGGGGAGATGCAAACCAGCCCCCCCCCCCCCCTTCCCAACCCTTAGGTGGCACTGTGACTATGGGAAACCAAGGAATGACATCAGGAATCGGGACACAGATCGTCAGCCTTTTTAAAGGGCTCCCAATGCTTCTTGGCTCAGCTGAAGTCTGGGCCTCAATGTTAAAGCAGCATCGCAATCTGATGGGGGAGGTTGGAAAGATGTCACTTGTAAAAGCTGGAGTGCTGCATATAATCTTCGTGCTTTACTGCAAGTTAGATGTTTCAGGAGTTGTTGATCACTGAGCGCTGTCTATCAACTGTTTCCAGTTTTGTTGTATTGGGGTGTTAGCCGCTGGCCTGAGCGAGAATTGAAATGGAATGGATAACGGAGGTACCCGCTTTTCCCCACAGTCAGTCACTGACTTCAATACAGGAATGAGAGAGAGTGCTTGGCGGCATGCCAATCCCTCCCTCAATGTCAGCAAGACCAAACAGCTGATCATCAACTTCAGGAAGCAAGGAGGAGGGCATGTCCTTACCTGCATCAATGGAGCTCAAGTGGAAATGGTGGACAGCATCATGTTCGAAGGAGTGATGATCGCCAACAATCTGTCCTGGTCCACCCACGCTGATGCGATGGTCAAGAAGGCACAACAACTCTCCTTCCTCAGGAGGCTAAGGAAATGCAGCAAGTCCATAAAGACTCTTACCAATTTTTATAGATGCACCGTACAAAGCGTTCTTCTCTGGGGTGCATCACAGCTTGGTGCGGCAACTACTCTGCCCAGGACTGTAAGAAACTACAGAGAGCTGTGAACACAGCCCAGTCCATCACACAAGCCAACCTTCCATCCATTGACTCCGTCTACACTTCCCACTGCCTCTGGAAGGCAGCTAACATCATCAAAGACCCCTCCCACTCCCCTCCCCCCCTCCCCCACCAGCCCAGCTCGCTTGCTGTCTCTCCGTGGATGCTGTCGGACTTGCTATGATCGCCAGCATTTGTTGTTTCCACTGTTGATTCCAGCATCTGCAGTAATTTATTCGAGTTTCAATGAGCTGAAGCTGGAACGTAACGGACATTGCAGGGACAGGGTAGGTAGCCAATGCAGCGAGTTTGGTAAAATAGAGAGAGAAACCTATTCGGAAATCCCTTCAGAAATTCTCAGACTTAGCCAGAAAAGGATAAGATTCAGCCCAGAGGGTTTTACACACTGCTGTGGCTTTCCTCAATGTGTTTTTCTCTCTCGCTGTGTTGCTAGTAGTAATATCCGGCAGATTGAAATTCAATTCCTAGACTCTGCGGGGTAATCCCGGGAGAGCTGGCAATCTCTCTGTTCAAGGAGAATTCCAATTATTCTCCCTACCATTGGATTGGACAGGGAAGAGGGGTTGCAGCTGGTAGCAGAATGTTATCCAGAGTTCTGCTTCTGGATTTCTCTCCTGGATGTGCCTGAGAGCAGGGGTAGAGAGGGAAGGCAGAATCTTCATTCTCTCCTGGGGCGTGAGCAGTGCCAGCCTGTGTTGACCACTCTTGAGCTAAGCAGCTTGCTCGGGCCATTTCAGCGGACAGTTCAGAGTCAACCACATTGCTGTGGAGTCACATGTAGCCTAGACTGGGTGAAGAAGGCGTTTGGTATGCTTTCCTTTATTGGTCAGAGTATTGAGTACAGGAATTGGGAGGTCATGTTGCGGCTGTACAGGAGTTGGTTAGGCCACTGTTGGAATATTGTGTGCAATTCTGGTCTCCTTCCTATCGGAAAGATGTTGTTAAACTTGAAAGGGTTCAGAAAAGATTTATAAGGATGTTGCCAGGGTTGGAGGAGTTGAGCTATAGGGAGAGGCTGAACAGGCTGGGGCTGTTTTCCCTGAAGCGTTGAAGACTGAGAGGTGACAAAATTATGAGGGGCATGGATAGGGTAAATAGACAAAGTATTTTCCCAGGGGTAGGGGAGTCCAGAACGAGAGGGCATAGGTTTAGGGTGAGAGGGGAAAGATATAAAAGAGACTTAAGGGGCAACTTTTTCACTCAGAGGGTGGTACGTGTATGGAATGAGCTGCCAGAGGATGTGGTGGGGGCTGGTACAATTGCAACATTTAAGAGGCATTTGGATGGGTATATGAATAGGAAGGGTTTGGAGAGTTATGGGCTGGGTGCTGGCAGGTGGGACTAGATTGGGTTGGGATATCTGGACGGTTTGGACCGAAGGGTCTGTTTCCATGCTGTACATCTCTATGACTCTATGACAACAGATTCTCTTCCCTAAAGGACGTTGATGAGCCAGATTTCTTTTACAACAATTGCCAATGGTTTCATGGGCACTGTTACTAAGACGAGTTCCAGATTACCACTGTGCCACTGGCTTGTCCCAGACTCACACTCACAGTTTCCAGGCATCAGTGTTCCACCAGATTATTTCAGAATCAGAGCAATCGTCATAGAATCATACAGCATGGAAACAGACCCTTCGGTCCAACTCGTCCACACTGACCATGTTCCCAAACTAAACTAGTCCCACCTGCCTGTATTTGGCCCATTTCCCTCCAAACCTTCCCTGTTTATGAACTTATCCAAATGTCTTTTAAAAGTGGTAACTGTAGCCACATCCACCACTTCCTCTGGCAGCCCACACATGAACGATACTCTGTGTTAAACAATTGCCCCTCATGTCCTTTTAAATCTTTCTCCTCTCATTTTAAAAATGTGCCCCGTAGTTTTGAACTCCCCCACCCTAGGGAAAAGACCTCTGCCATTCACCTTCTCTCTGCACCCCCCCCCCCCCCCCCCATGATTTTATAAACCACAAAACGGTCACCCCTCAACCCACTGCGCTCCAGTGATACAAGTCCCAGCCTCTTTTTATATCTCAAACCCTTCATTCCCAGCAACATCCTGGTACATCTTTTCTGAACCCTCTCCTGTTTAATAATACCCTTCCTGTAACAGGAACAACACAGAAGCCTCACCAACATCCTGTACATGACGTCCCAACCCCATGTAGCTCAAAGGTCCCAGCAATGCTGAATGCCTTCTTAGCCATCCTGTCTACCTGTCGACTGGATGTCGTTTGTAGTAGGGACTTGGATTAATCATAAAATTAATATCTGTTGGCCCTCCATTCCACTACCCCACTGCCCTCTCCCTTCCAGACACGGTTGGTAATAAAACTGATGGATACCTGTCCTAAACTTCCCACCGTCTGCCGATCAAAGCCCAAAGACTTCCATTTGCCCAAAGTGCTCTTAAACTGCTGCTGCGAATATTGTCCAGTCCCTGTTACATCGAGAAGAGAGAGTATCCCAGCGCCATCGTTTACACCTCGCTCTGGCTTTCCCTTAGCCTTGTTTCCCCTGATTAATCCTGTGCCTTATTTTGCTGTAAACAGCAGTTTCTCCATATCCATCAGCCAGCCAACCAATACCACCGTGAATTAGGTCTGAAGGTATTTATGACTTTGGAACTCCGCTCAAACAGATGTCAACCAGCGTCATTTTCCATCTCCTGTGCAAGTAGATATCCCATTTGCTGATCCACACAGTTGCCTGAGGAGTTTAAAATAATTGATTTTCTGATTTTGAATTGTTGAGCACTCCGTTATAACTGTGTGAGAACCTGCAGCAAGGATACTGTTGAAGTATTGGAGATGTACAATAATTGGACATTGTGAAACGTGCAGCTGTAGTGGTTTTCTGCAGGCTAATAAGATCGATTTAGCTTTTAAAATCCCTTCTATAGGTATGATCAGTAAGTTCGCAAATTGGTTAAGTGCTAATTAGTGGAGAGGATGACTTTAAACTCCAGGAGGATACAGACAAGCCGGACAGAGGCAAACAGAGTTTAGTCTTTTCCAGATTTATATACGGTGTTTTGGTTTATTTTCTGTGTTTTTAGATGGTGCCGGCAAATGGCGACACAAAACAACATTTTTCACAAAACAAATCAGTGGTAGCAGAAAACCCAAGATGTGATGTGATTTGAGTTGATTTATTGTCACGTGACAATAAACCAAATCAAATCCTGAGTTTTCTGCTACCACTGATTTGCCCAATTCAGTATGAGAACAAAGAGTTGATGCACGCACTTACAAACATAAAACAGACCTTTGCAAATCAGGAGCTCACTTCACACCACACCACAAGGTCTTGTACTGAAAATCCGAGCAAAAGAGTCTTGAGCAGAGTTGAACAATGTCAATTCACTGTTTCTTACTTTGCTGAAGATCATTTATTTCTTTCTGCGTTTATAGGATGTGAGCATCGCTGGCTGGACTGGTATTTATTGCCTGTCCCTAATTGTCCCCTGAGAGGGTGGTGGTAGTACCATCGTCATCTCTGCTCAGAAAAGGAGGTGCTGGAGTAGGCAGCGTTGGGGCACTCAGTCCAGGGCTTGTTCATTCAGTCTGCTTTCTTTTCTCTTCCTTTCTTTCCTCATTCTTCCCTTTTATTTTAAGTTATTTTCTGTTTAGTGTGTATTTTTTGAAAAAAACTTACCTTGGGGCAGGGATGTAGAGTGGGCTAGAGGCCTGAGCAGAGTGGGGATGGCCAATGGCTGGAGGCTGGAGCAGAGTGGGGACAGCCAATGGGCTGGGGGCTGGAGCAGAGTGGGGACAGCCATTGGGTGGAGGGTGGAGCCGAGTGGAGACAGCCATTGGGTGGAGGCTGGAGCAGAGCGGGGATGGCCAATGGGCTGGAGGCCTATGCAGAGCGGGATTGGCCAATGGCTGGAGGCTGGAGCAGAGTGGGGATGGCCAATGAGCTGGAGGCCTATGCAGAGCGGGATCGGCCAATGGCTGGAGGCTGGAGCAGAGCGGGGACAGCCATTGGGTGGAGGGTGGAGCCAAGTGGAGACAGCCAATGGGTGGAGGCCAGAGCAGAGTGGGGACAGCCAATGGGCTGGAGCAGAGCGGGGAAGGCAAATGGGCCCAGAGCAGAGTGTGAAGGTCAACGGTCTGGAGCCCAAGTGGAACAGGATAGAAGTTGAACTGGGGCCCAGTGCAGGCAGTCAGTGGCTTGCAAGCCCAGTCAGATCACGTGTGGAATCCCCCTGCGCTGACCTACTGCAAACCCTTTATAGAAAGACTGTAATGTTTATCTCT
Source organism: Chiloscyllium punctatum (assembly GCF_047496795.1). Classification (NCBI taxonomy): domain Eukaryota; kingdom Metazoa; phylum Chordata; class Chondrichthyes; order Orectolobiformes; family Hemiscylliidae; genus Chiloscyllium; species Chiloscyllium punctatum. The sequence continues at coordinate 12,524,680 of NC_092753.1, forward strand.
TTAACTTTGTTTCACATTTTTCTTTTATGATGAATATCTGTAAGTAATGTAACTTTTTAAATGTAATTTCTTCTGTAATTTTAATGTAACTTCTTCATTTCTATATTTTGTGTGTAAGACCTGTGCCTAGGTACTTTGCTCCTCAGATGGTGCCGTATGGAGCGATATTGTAAACTTTTCAATGTATTCCTGTACTTGAATACACGTGACAATAAAGCAAATTCTAATTCTTCTAATTCTATACGCTAACTTCCCAAATGTGAGCAGATGTTGGCATCATTTGGCTCAGCAGTATAACTCAGTTCTGCTGATGCAGAGCCAGGTGTGTAGGTACTGGTCACATCCTCGGTGTGATGAACACCATATTTGCTGATTTTGACCATTATTAGCAGTTTGTATCTAAGTGAATGCCGAAAGTGTTCTTTCCCTGTTGCTTGGAATTTATGGCACAAAACCAGGCCATTTGGCCCATTCAGATTGTGTCTGTGCTCCATTGGAATCTCTAGCCACCATACTTCCCCTTACTCCTGTTGATGTATGCTTCTACTTCCCTGTCCTTTGTTTATTGCCCCAATAAATCTTCCTCACCTCCATTCCACATTATTCGCAGAGTACGAGAAGGCCTTTGAATGATAGAATCCTTAGTGTGGAAGGAGGCCATTCAGCCCCTCGAGTTCACCCCAACCTCTGAAGAGTATCCCGCCCAGCCCACTACCCTATCCCTGCATTCCCCATGGACAATCCACCTAACCTGCACATCCCTGGAAATTATGGGGCAATCTCAGTGAGTATCAGTGCAACAGAGGTGAAAGCAGGCTTCCCATCCAAGGGTGGTAATGATGCCATGGGATCTTTCGGTTCTGTTTCCTCTCCAACACTGTATCTATGGTATGTCTCGTGGACCAATTAGGTTAATTTGCACATCTTTTGTGCACCCAGAGGAAACCCGCCCAGACATGAGGAGAACTTGCAAACCCCACACAGACAGTCACCCGAGGCTGGAATCGAACCCAGGTCCCTGAGGCAGCGGTGCTAACCACTGAGCCACTGTGCCACACCTTCTCTTCTGAATTCCTTCAGTAATTCATGAGCAATGATTTGACCTTGATGTTCCCCAGTTTTGAATTATCTCTGCATCTATCCTGCTTATCCTCTTTTGTAATAATAGATTTTCTAACGGAGCTGTTAGGTCCCTCCTTGTCTTGCTGAGGGAACCACAGCTTGTTTCATCATTTTCGATGGTTGCACCCTCTTAGTCCTGGAATTATCCTTCTCAAACATCTGTGACATCGAAGTCTGAAAGCAGAAGGTCCTCTGACAATGTGGAGAGGAAGACCCAAGACTTTTACACAAAGTTAAATTTCCCATCTATTACCCTGCAAGGAACACAAAGCCATTTTTTCTCGCTGCAGACACTCACGCAGATGGGAATTAACATCAGCCACTTTGTGAAAACAATCTGGGTTTTACCCAAGGTGCAAGTGTCAATCCGCAGTCATTGTTTATTCAGGGTAATTGAACATTATTAGGAAATCTCCTCATGCATTATCCGAACGCCGTGTCGCACTGCTCTCTGCCAAAACAGCACTCAGCAAATGAAGAGGTGAGCAGCAGGCTCTGAGCTATTGTCACAGGTCACCCAGTGACCCTGCCCCCATCCAGTGGAAGCTAACATGTGCCATTATCAATGAGATGCCCTTATTAACCACACGCACAGTAAGGGGACACATTTATTTCTGAGAGAATGCACAGTGACGTCACAGTCCTCCTGAAGGTTGGTTTCAACACTGCTTAATGTCCTTGACTACAAAATCAATGAAAGTCTCTTAAACACACAATATAAGCAATCAGCTCACTTGGTAAAAGCTAAAGTGTAGGTTGAGTAAGAACCTTGCTCACGATTCAGCTCAGCTTCACTCAAGAGCTCAAACATCATATATCTTACCATAACTATGTGTGATTCTCTTTCAAAGAATGATTGGCCTATGATTGCCATGTCTTCTATAAATTTGATGACTTTACTCTTTTCTTCACTGGGTGGCAAAGGTCTGAACTCTGACTGTGTGACACATCAAGGGGTTTGTAAATGGTAGGCCTTACCTAGGTGGCTGTGTGTGTGTGTACGCAGGGGTGGGGGGATGGTGGTTGGTGGTGAGGGTGGGGGAATGCTGTTTATTGATGTTCTTGACATGAGTTTGTAGAGAAACGCTGAAATTGAAGCTTGTCAGGGTGAACGTGAATTACTGAGTTGGGTCGGGAGGTTGGCAAGGACCAGGAGGATGGAGTTTTGTGCTCCAGACAGTGATGAGCTGGGAGGCAGGAAGGCCATTCAGTTAGACAGCTGGCGTGGTACTCATTACACCGCCTGACAGCCCACCCTCTGGGCAGGAATGCCCACACTTGACCATCCCACTCCACTGCCAATTGACGTCAGAAAGGCATCAACTGAAGAGCACTCAGTGCCCTCGGCCTGCTGCCACAGGGAGGAGGCCAAACCACAATGTGGCCTGTCCGAGAGATCAGCCTGGTGGGGCATTGTCTCAGCCCAGGGGGAGGGTAAGAGGAAGGAATGGGGGAGATACTGGGGGGAGTGGTGGGGGACTGAGAGGATGAGGGATGACAGATGTTGGATGGAGGATGGGAGGGATGGAGAATGGGGGTGATGGGTATGATGGTGGATGGAGAATGGGGGGGTGGATGAATGATGGTGGATGAATGGGATGATGGTGGGGGTGTTGGTTGGGGTGATGGTGGGGCAGTGGGGATTGGGTGGAGGCAGGGGATGGGGAGTGGACAGTGTAGGGGAAGGGATAGGGGCAGTTTCTTCATTCAAGGGGCACTTGTTTGAGGGACTAGATTGCACACTTGGCTGAGGCTCCCTTGGGAGCCACTCCCTTCCCATTGCTTCCAGATCCCTGTTTTGTACAACCACAACCCACACCACTTCCCAGAAAAGCTATCATCCTGGATTCCTCACCCTCTCCCTCCCCTTACCTTATTCCCCCGACTCCCCTTCTCTCCCCCTCTCTGTGGCTTTAAGAGATGTGTTTTGTCCTGATTTCTTTTAGAGAGAGATTGGGAGGGACAGAGACAGAGCAGATAAACAATGTATGAAGCCTTGGTTTCTTTTTTAAGTGGGAACAATAGAAGCAGCCTGACTGGGTGTGGTGAGGTTCCCACCCACAAAACAAGGGATTTTAGGTTTAGCTTTCAACAGTTGTTGCTGGAGTCTCAACAGGGTTGGAAGCTGCAGTAAATCTCTCCCACTCTCTCAGAATTTTCTCTTGATTTCTTTTTTTCTTGGGCTACCAGCGTCGCATATGAGACAAACCTCTTTTCTGAATTTGCTTTTTTGCCAAGGGTGTGTTTATGGGATGTTACTATATTGGAACAATTGGTCAGTAATAGTTATGGTATGTATTATTCTGGTAAGTGTTCCAATAGAGTTCAGTTATTCCAATGACGAGGAAACAATAAAGACTGCAGATGCTGGAAGTCAGAGTCTAGAGATGTGAAGCTAGAAGTGCACAGCAGCTGAGACAGAATCCGAGGGGCAGGGAAATCAATGTTTCGTGCCAAAACCCTTCATCAGGACTGGGGAGGGGGAGGGAGCCCAGATGTATACAGCGGGAAGAGGGTGGGGCTGGTTGAAGAGTGGGTGGGATGGCGATAGGTGGATGCAGGTAGGGGGTTATTGCGATTGGTCAGTGAGAATGTTGGAGGGGATCGGTGAATAGGAAGATGGAGAGGTTAGGATAGGTCAGGGAGCTGAGGGGTCGGGATAGACATGGGATAAGTCTAGGGGAAGAGGGATTTTGAAGGGTTTTGCCCCGAAACATTGACTTTCCTGCTCCCTGGATGCCGTCTGACCTGCTGTGCTCTTTCACCTCCACACATAAGTTATTCAAATTCCTTGTTTCTTTTGTTGTATTTTAACTATAGTGGAAGAATAAAAATTAAATGCGACCAACGAGTTGGATCTGGAACACAACACCTTCCATTTACCTTTAAAATAAGAAAAGGTTAGGGTCTGGACTATCTTCTTAACATATTCAGGTGGTCTGGTCTAGTCTGGTCCATAGCAAATTGGGAACCCTCCTCCCTCTTCCCCCGTCTCTCCCCACCCTCTTGCCCCCTCCTCTCCCTTTTTTCACTCTCCCCCCTCATTCTCCCCCATCCCCCACTCTGTTCCTTCCCTCTCTCCCCATTTCCCTCCCCTCTCCCCCCCCTCTGCCCTCCCCTCTGCTCCCCTCCCTTCCTCCCTTTCATCCTGACAGTCTGGAAGTGCTGTTCTGTGTAGGAGCTGCCACTCGGTGATTGGCCAGCAGTTCCTGCTGGGTGATGCTTCCTCTCCCCCCATTGGTGGTATGGAAGGCCCACTGGGGGGAGAGGGAGCGAGGGAAGGGATTGCTGCACCTTTGGTGATGATCTTTGTATCCTCACTGTCCACTAGAGTATTACCAGATGATTGGAGGATGACAAATGTTATTCCCTTGTTCACAAAAGTGAATACTGATAATCCTGGGAATTATAGACCAGTCAGTCTTACGTCAGTGGTGGGTAAAGTATTGGAGAGGATTTTGAAAGGCAGGATTTATGTTTACTTGGAAAAGGCATAGTTTTGATTAGAGATAGTCAACATGGCTTTGTGAGGGGCAGGTCATGTCTCACAAGCCTTATTGAGTTCTTTGAGGATGTGACAAAACACATTTGTGTAGGTAGAGCAGTGGATGTGGTGTATATGGATGATATGCAAGGCATTTGATAAGGCTCCTCATGGTAGGCTCATTCAGAAAGTAAGGAAGCATGGGATACAGGGAAAATCTGGCTGGCCCATAGAAGACTGAGGGTGGTAGTTGATAGAAAGTATTCAGCCTGGAGCTCGGTGACCAGTGGCATTCGCAGGGATCGGTTCTGGGACCACTGCTCTTTGTGGTTTTAAAAAATGATTTGGATGAGGAAGTGGAAGGGTGAGTTAGTAAGTTTGCTGATGACATGAAGGTTGGTGGTTTGGTGGATAGTGTGGAGGGCTGTTGTAGGTTGCCACGGGACATTGACAGGACGTAGAGCTGGGCTGATAAGTGGCAGATGGAGTTCAACCTGGAAAAGTGTGAAGCGATTCATTGTGGAAGGTCAAATTTGAATGCAGAATACAGGGATAAAGGCAGGATTCTTGGCAGTGTGGAGGAACAGAGGGATCTTGGATGTCCATGTACATAGACCCCTCAAAGTTGCCATCTGAGTTGATAGGGTTGTTAAGAAGGTGTACAGTATATTGGCCTTCATTAGCATGGGGATTGTGTTTAAGGGCCACGAGGTTATGCTGCAGCTAAATAGAGTCCTGGTTAGACCACACTTGGGATATTGTGTTCAATTCTGGTCACCACGTTTTTGGAAAGATGTGGAAACTTTAGAGAGAGTGCAGAGGGTGTTTACCAGGACGCTGCCTGGACTGGAGGGCATGTCTTATGAAGAAAGGTTGAGGGAGCTCGGGCTTTTCTGATTGGAGCGAAGAAGGATGCGAGGTGACTTGATAGAGCTGTAGAGGTTGTTGAGAGGCATAGATAGTGTGGATAGCCAGAGACTTTTTCCCAGGGTGGAAATGTCTATCAGGAGGGGGCATCATTTTGAGATGATGGAGGAAGGTTTAGGGGAGATGTCAGAGGTAGGTTCTTTACACAGAGAGTGGTGGGTGTGTGGAGTGCACTACCAACAGTGGTAGTAGAGTCGTACATATAAGTGACTCTTGGATAGACACTTGGAAGTCAGTGCAATGAAGGGTATATAGGTTAGTCTGATCTTAGAGTGGGACAACAGGCCAGCACAACATCGAGGGCCGAAGGGCCTGTTGTTCTATGTACCCAGAGTGTGGTGGGTGGGGTAACAGGCACGCTTCCCAAGTTGGCACAATATGACTAGTGGCATCTCCAGTGCTCTCAACAATGGGATAGAACATCACAAATCAAAGATTTGTACTGACATCAAGATGGCCACCAAGAAGAGAGGCCAGCAAAACCAGAGGATGAGACAAATTGGACTGACTTGTTTCGATAGGGAATGACAAGCACTTCCATTTCTCAGTACCTCATTTTTCCTTTGCCTGTGGGAATTGTAAGCAGTAGGAATGGAGGTGTAAAATTACAGAGATAATAACAGTTTAAGGGAATGGATTTCAACGTCAATAAATGTGAAGTCATCCACTTTGGGCCTACACAAAACGTGCCAAATTGTAGAGATCTCAGGCCGGTGGGAGTCCAAAGGGGTGAGGGGCTATCCTGTTGCACAGATCATTAAAATCCTGTGAATAGCTATCAAGCATGAATCAAAAAGGTTAATAGAAGTTTGACCTTTCTGTCTGGAGGATTACAATGCAAAGCCAAGCTTCAGTGAGACGCAGTCACGAGGGGGCTGGTGTTATTGTGAGTCGCTCTGAGCAGCATATCTTCAGGACAATCTATTGGTCTTAAACAGAGGGCTCCAGCCTCAAGGTTGACAGCTTGGGAACAGGAGGTGACTCAGAGGTGAGTGTGTTATCATTGAGCCTTTGCTGATACTTTCGTCCACACCAGAGAACATCAGCTGCTCCATAATCTTTGTCGTGACAGGGAAAAGTAAAGTGCAAAATGATACATGAAGCACAAAGGTCTCGAATGGCTGTAACAGGACGATTCCAACACTGAGTGCGGTCTAACAATACGTTTTGTCCTTGAGCCCAGGGGTCTCTCGTTATTCAAGTTATTGAAGGTGAATTACTTGAAAAGGAAATCACATGGGTGCCTGAGGGGAAACCACCTCGCCGGGGTAAAAGGACAAAGAACTGCAGATTCTGGAAATCAGAAGTTGCTGGAAAAGCTCAGCAGGTCTGGCAGCATCTGTGCAGAGAAAGCAAAGTTAACATTTCGGGTCTCTGCCTCAGACTTGCAGCGGTGTCCTGGTGAAGCTCAGTGCAAGCTTGAAGAACAACACCTCATTTTCCACTCGGGAGACCCTACAGCAGACCTGGGCATTTTTCAGCCCACGGGCCTTTGGTCATTCCTGTCCGCCCTGCATGAGGTCAATCTTAAATTAGAACAAAAATGAAAAAGTATTTACGCCATGCCCACAATACAACTGTGTTGCTTTTGTTTTGAAAAGGATGCTTTTTTTATTTACGTATGGACGCACATGTGCGTGTATGTGCGTGCGTGCATGAACAGCTAAAAGTGATGCTTGCTGGCTAGCCCTCAAAATGTCAGCTCACGCCAAGACAAGTTATGTCACGTCCCACAAAATCGCCAGAAACAGTAAACCGTTTTCTGATGGAGTGCTTGTTGGACTCTGCAGAACTAATATGCCCGGAGATAAAGGAGGCATTTGAGAATGTGCCCCTCTCGCGATGCACTGTAACGAGAAGTTATTGAGGAAATTGCAAGAAATCTGGAGCTTCAGCTGCAGCACAGAGCGGTCAAATTTGACTTTTTTTCCTTGGCTTTGGATAAGAGCTGCGATGTACATGACACAGCCCAGCTACTCATCTTCGTACATGGGATAACTACAGACTTTAAAATCACGGAGGAGCTGGCAGCCATGCAGTCAATGAAAGGAACAACAACTGGTAATGATTTGTTCACGGAGGTAAATGCATGTTTGGACACGTTGGGACTAAAATGGGACAAGCTGGCGGATGTGACAACGGATGGTTGTCCAAATCTAACAGGAAAAAATGTTGGACTGTTAAAGAGAATGTAGGATAAAGTGACAGAAATTGACGCTGAACAGAAATTGGTATTTTTGCATTGTATTATACATCAGGAAGTGTTGTGTAAGTCAGTGTTAAAAATTAACCATGTGGTTGATGTTGTAACTAAAATAGTTAACTTCATCGGGACAAGAGCTTTGAATCACAGGTAGTTTATTGCACATTTGGAGGAAAATGAGACTGAACATTGTGACATAGGCTACCACACAGCTGTCAGGTGGCTCAGCCTGGGCAAAATACTGAAAAGTGTATGGGGCCTGAGAGAAGAGATTCAAGATTTCTGTGTGAAGAAAGAGAATGGCATTCCACAGCTTTCAGATGCAGACTGGATTGCAGACCTTGGTTTTGCTGTTGATGTGACTGCACTTCTGAATGAACTAAATGTGAAACTGCAGTGCAAGGGCCTTTTTGCGCATGAAATGTACAAGTTGGTGAAGGCTTTTATGAGAAAGTTGCAGCTTCTCTCAAGCCAAATGGAGGACAACATTCTCACCCACTTGCCAACACTGAAGGAAGCCGCACCTTCAGCTGATCACCTCCCACACACACTCATCTATGTCAGAAGCACTGCATGGTGAATTTTCAAGGTGATTTCAAGAATTTAAAACAGTTGAGTGTGAAATGCACATGATTTTATTCCCCATTGACATGCAATGTGGAGAATGCACCTAGTGATGTTCAGCTTGAACTCATTGACCTGCAGTCTGACACACTTCTGGCAGAGTACTTTAGGTCAGTCTCACTGCTCGATTTTTACTCTTCTCTCAAAGAGGAGAACTTTCCCCACATGAGGAGGCATGCTCAGAAGATTCTAGTCCTCTTTGCATCTACCTATATTTGCGAACAGACATTCTCAGTGATGAAGTTCAACAAATCCAAATACAGATCCTCTATCACTGGTGATCACCATATCCACCTCAGACATTCAACCAGATTTCAATGCACTTGTTCAAGCCCAAAACAGACTGATTTTTCTCACTAAACAAGTAAAATTAACTGAAAAACATCAAAAGGACTTATTGCTTTTTGTATAGAATTGTTTATTGTTTGTAATACTGACCAATAATGAAACAACTTTTCATTATTGGTTTGTGAGATTAACATGTCAAAAATAAAATGAAATACTGAAATTATTGTTTTTACTGTTTATTTCTTCTATAGTTGATCTACTCCACAATTTCATATCTTTATTGTAACAAAATATCCTTATTCTTTTGATTATAAGTTTCAGTGCAAAACTATATAACTTAGTACTTTTTAAAATGGGAGAAAATTAACACTGAGCAGAATTATCTTCAACTTATTGTTGGTTCGGCCTTCCAACACAACTCAGGTTTCTCATGTGGCCCCTTGGAGGAATTAACTTGCCCACCCCTGCCCCACAGCCTCTGGGCTCCATATCAAGTTCAACAACTTTAGGGCTTAAGATACCAGTTGTCTGTCATGTCCTTGCCCCAACCTCCACACACCATGGCCTTGTTATCACTTGGTCTGCTTATACACACAGCCCATTGTTATCCACTAATAGTCTCCATTAGTAGCTATTCATTCTCCCGGACTGAGGGTTATCCACTCCTTTCTCTGCCTGGCCGTTGTTCCCTCTCTCTGGGCTTGTTCTCCACATATCGTTTACTCTTCCCCCTCCGCCCACCTCACCTTTTCCCAGTTCTGAGGAAGGGGCACCGGACCGGAAACATTAACACTGTTTTCTGTCCACAGATGCTGCAGGACCTGCTGAGTTTCTCCAGCATTTTTGTGATTTTGTTTCGGGGGGGATGGGACTGACTGGAATGTTGTACAGAGAGCCACTGTGACCTTGGTGGGGTGAATGACCTCCTTCTGTGTTGTTGTCACTCAGTATTTCTGTGTTTTTTCCTCTCTCCCTTACCCCCCCCCCCACCCCCCCCAATAGGAACTGAGGGTTTGGAAGGCATAGTTATGAGTCCCAGTCAGATCAGTATGAACGTGACTGACACTACAGCATGGGCCACTGCGATGAACAACTTGGGGATAGCACCTGTCGGACTCACTGGCCCACCACTGGTATCAGGTAAGACTGCTCGATCTCTGTGTTTGATGCAGCGCTAGGTCCTAACCCTAGCAGTGAGGGATAATTGAGAAGAATGTTTTAGCCTTCCATGGTCAGTGGTCAACACTGCTGCCTCACAGCGTCAGGGACCCGAGTTCGATTCCAGCCTCAGGTGACTGTCTGTGTGGACTTGACACGTTTCCCCTTTGAACATGAGGGTTTCCTCCTATAGCCCAAAAATGTGCAGGTTAGGTGCTTAATTGCCCGTAGTGCGCAGGCTAGGTGGGTTAGCTATGGGAAATGCAGGGTTACAGGGATAAGGTGGGAGTGTGAGTCTGTGTGGGATGCTCATAAGAGGGTCTGTGTGGACTCAATGGGCCGAATGGTCTGCTACCACACTGTAGGGATTCTATGTTCCATGTCAGTATGGACTTGCTGATTAGCCTCCTTTTGTGCCATAATGTACCCCAAAGTATGTTTCAGTTTTAGATCTTATTTAAGGTACAGCCTACATCATCTCGTTTAGTTGAGGTAGCTGGTCACAGCAGCTCAATAACGATCTAGGAGACAGTAAGGAATACAGATGTTGGAATCCAGAGTCAGTAGATGTGAAGATGGAAAAGCACAGCAGGTCAGACAGCATCCGAGAAGCAGGAGAGTCGACGTTCAATCCGAAACATTTACTTTCCTGCTCAATTAGTGATCCAGATGGTTTATTAGATGGAGTAGTGGCATGGTTCCAGCATGGAAAAAGGCCATTTGTCCCATCTCCTCTGTGCTAGCGCTCTAAAGGAGAACTTCATCAAATGTCATCCCCCAGCCTTCTCCCCGCAATTTTGTACGTCCTTCACCTTCAGGGAAAGTTCCAATTCCAGTCCAAATTTATTAATTTAAACACCCCCACCATCCTTCCAGGCAGCACACTGAAGATCCCAACCTCTCACAGAGTCATAGAGATGGATAGCAAGGAAGCAGACCCTTTGGTCCAACTCGTCCATGCCGACCAAATATCCTAGATTAATCTAGTCCCCTTTGCCAGCACTTGCCCCATATCCCTCCAAACCCTTCCTATTCATATACCCATCCAGATGTCTTTTAAATGTTGCAATTGTACCAGCCTCCACCATATCCTCTGGCAGCTCATTCCATACATGTACCACCCTCTGCGTGAAAACGTTGCCCCTCAGGTCCCTTGCTCCTTTCACCTTAAACTAATGCCCTCTAGGTCTGGACTCCCCCACTCCAAGACGAGCTATCCATCCTGTCCATGTCCCTCATGATTTGATCAACCTCTGTAAGGTCACCTCTCAGTCTCTGATGCTCCAGGCAAGTTGCCCCAGTCCATTCAACCTCTCCCTATAGCTCATACCCTCCAGCCCTAGCAATATCCTTGCGAATCTTTTGTGAACTGTTTCAAGTTGAATAACAGCTCTCCTACAACAGGGAGAACGGACATGAAAATAAAATTCCCCTCTACCCCCCACACCTTAAAATTATTTAATCACCCTCCCTCCACTGACCTCTAAGGAAGAGAATTCCTTTGAAGAAAAGTATTTCTCCATCTTAAATGGAAGGCTCCATATTTTCAAACTTATCTCTAGTGTCTCCCACAAGGGGAAATATCTCTTTAACAACCACTCTGTCATGTTCCCTCAGGATCTTGTGTGTTTTAAAAAGACTGCCTCTTATTCTTTACAACCTCAATGGTCACAGGTCCAACTTAATCAACTTTTCTTCTTCAATTCATGAGACCCAGATGCTGCCAACGGAGTCAGCATTTATTGCCTGTCCCTGGTTGTCCCTGAGAAGGTGCTGGTGTGCTGCTTTGCTGCACCAGATCATTGAGTATATCATTAGGAAGGGTTTAGAGAGATATGGGCCAAGTGCTGGCAAAAGGGACTAGATTAGTTTAGGATAACTGGTCAGCAAGGGTGAGCTGGACCAAAGCATCTATTTCCCAGCAAGGATGAGCTGAATCTGTTTCCGTGCTGTACAGCTTTGGGATTATGTTTGGCACGGGCTGGTTGGACTGAAGGTTTTATTTCTGTCCTGTATGACTCCATGACTGTATAACATTGAGTCCAAGTGGAAATGCCGTTGTGCCTGAATACCTGTGTGACTTTCCCAGTGACAGTGAGCTGGGGGCTGACTCTTGCCTCAGTGTCTCAGCCCTCTCGCTGGTCAAAGGCCCGCCGAGATTAAACTCTTCCACTCTCACTGTGTCCTCTCATCTGGCAGCACTCCCTCTGCCTTTAAATACCCCGTTTCACTGTATCAATTTTCAAAGCTGGTGATGAGCAGCTGGATTTGAGAGAACTTATTCGAGCCAAGCGCTTTGGCCGACGGATGCATGCGGTCTGGCAGCGCAATTAGCTATCGTCCGGCTGTGACATCAGCGTCATACAGTCAATGGTGGACAGACTCCATTTCCACTTCTGCTTTGCTGTCAATCTACACAGTTGAGACAGCGAAACCATGTCTCTTCCTGATGTAGCGCCTTTTGAAGATGTCATCAACCAGGTTAATGAGGGCAAAGTGGTAGACCTTGTCTACATGGAGCTTAGCAAGGCCTTCGACCATATGGTGTACTGGTTAGTAAAGTTTGATCACAAGGGAACCAGGGAAAGCTTGCCAATTGGGCACAAAATTGCCTTGATGGCAGGAGAAAGAGAGTGGTGGTGGAGGCTTGTTTTCCAGACTGGAAGCCTGTGACCAGCGGTGTCCCACATGGATTGGTGCTGGGTCCACTGTCATTGGTCTTTATATAAATGATTTGGATGAGAACGTAGGAGGCATGGTTAGTAAGTTTTCAGATAACTCCAACACTGGTGGTATAGTGGACAGTGAGGAAGGTTATTGAACAGTACAGTCGGATCTTGATCAACTGAACCAATGGGAGTTTAATTTAGATAAATGCAAGGTGTTGTATTTTGGTAAGACAAACCAGGGCAGGACGTAACAGTTAATGCTAGGGTCCTGGGGAGTGTTGTCAAATGGAGAAACCTAGAGGTGCAGATACATAATTCCTTGAAAATGTTATCACAGGTAGAGAGGGTGGTGCAGAAGGCATTTAACACTCTTGCCGTCATCAGTCAGAGCATTGAGAACAGGAATTGGGAAGTCATGTTAAAGCTATATAAGACACTGGTATCACCACATTTGGAATACTGTATAATTCTGGTCACCTTGTTATTGGAAGAATATTATTAAACTGGAAGTGACACAAACAAGATTTAGAAGGATGTTATTGAGACTGGAAGGTTTGAATCAGAAAGAGAGGCTGGATAGGCTGGGATTTTTTTTCACTGGAGCATTAGAGGTTGAGGGGTGCCCTTATAGAAGTTTACAAAATCAAGAGAGGCATGGATAAGGTGAATAGCCAAGGTTTTTTTTCCCTCAAGTAGGGGAATGCAAAGCTAGACAGCTTAGTTTTAAGATGACAGGGAAAGATTTAAAAGGGACATTAAGGGCAATTTCTCAAACAGAAGGTGGTGCGTATATGGAATGAGCTGCCAGAGGAAGTGGTGAAGGCTAATACAATTACTGCATTTAAAAGACATTTGGACAGGTACATGAATAAGTAAGATTTAGAGGGATATGGACCAAATGCAGACAAATAGGACTAGCTCAGTTTGGGAAGCCTGGTCGGCATGGACGAAAGGGTCTGTTTCTATGATGTATGACTCTGTGAGTTAGGCGTTATTCTGTAGGTGAACTGAGGGAGCCCAGTGCAGTATGAGGTGCTGTCTATCAGACGAGACCTTAACCCTGCTCTCTGAGATGGACCATACTCTGGCATCATCTCAAGGGAGTTCTGTTTACCTCTCAGTCAACATTACTGACACACGGAATAGGGTCATTCTGATTCATGGGAGCTTGATTAGATTAGATTACTTACAGTGTGGAAACAGGCCCTTCGGCCCAACAAGTCCACACCGCCCCGCCGAAGCGCAACCCACCCATACCCCTACATCTACCCCTTACCTAACACTACGGGCAATTTAGCATGGCCAATTCACCTGACCTGCACATCTTTGGAGTGTGGGAGGAAACCGGAGCACCCGGAGGAAACCCACGCAGACACGGGGAGAATGTGCAAACTCCACACCTTCAGTCACCTGAGGCGGGAATTGAACCCGGGTCTCTGGCGCTGTGAGGCAGCAGTGCTAACTGCTGTGCCACCGTGCCGCCCACCGTGCTGTGCACCTCACTGGCTGCAGCCTTTCCTGCGTTGACATGCGTCCCAAAATCTGCATGATGTGACACCTCCCTATCATCCTCCCGCCAACCATTCTACTGAAAACATCTCCCACCAGCCGGCAGTTGGACCAGTTTGAGATAGATTAAGATAACTGATGTCAGTTTGTAGGATAGCTACAATTTACAGGTTTGTTGGCTGTGCAGCACGCATGGGGATATTCTGGGTTCCAGCACGGCGCTAGATAAATACCGGCTCTTTCTTTCCTGACGCGTGTGTTATTCCCATAAGACCACACTGCCATTGCAGACCCTCAATTATCAGGAATACCTTTGTAGTGATTTTAACGAGGTCCCTGAGTATGAGTTCCCTGACTGGGGCTGTTAATTGATCCAGTCAGGGAGCCCTGGCTGACAGATACAAACAGGAGTGTCTGGGGTTCTGTTCACTCTGAGAGCTGGTTCTGAGGGAGCTAGGTCAGTGTCAAGGACTCTCTTCATGTAAATAAAGAGTGGCTTGGTGATGGGATATTGGCCTCTGTGGAGTTATTTTAACATTGATATTGGCAGTGTCCCGGATCACATGTTGACCTGGATGTTTGATTCTCAAATCTCTGCTCCCGTCACAAGAGGATTCAAGCTGGGAGGCTCACTTGTCAAGCAGTCTTGTCAAATTTATTCTTTCTTGGGCATGGCAGGCAAGGCCAGAATTTGTTGCCCATCCCGTAACTGCCGTTGAATTGATGAGGTGCATTTCAGCATCAAATACCCCGCTGTGGGTCCAGAGTCACATCTAGGCCAGATCAGATAGGGACAGCAGATTTCCTTCACTAAAGGACATGTCTGAACCAGATGGGTTTTCCCTACAATCATGGTCACCTCTGGCTAAATCCAGATTTTATTAGTTTAAATTTAGGGCCACATGGTGGCTCAGTGGTTAGCACTGCTGCCTCACAGTACCAGGGACCCGAGTTCGATTCCAACCCTCTAGCGACTATTTGAGTGGAATTAGCACATTCTCCACGTGTCTGCCTGGGTTTCCTCAGAGTGCCCGGGTTTCCTCGAACAGTCGAAATATGTGCAGGTTGAGTGGATTGGCCATGCTAAATTGCCCCATGGTGTCCAGGGATGTGCAGGCTAGATGGATTGGCCATGGGATATTGTCCATAGTGTGCAGGGATATGCAGGCTAGGTGGATTAGCCATGTTAAATTGTCCATAGTATGCTAGGATTTGTAGGCTAGGTGGATTAGCCATGCTAAATTGTCCCATAGAGTCAAGGGGTGTGCAGGCTAGGTGGATTGGCCATGGGATATTGTCCATAGCGTGCTAGGATTTGCAGGCTAGATGGGTTAGTTACTGGAAATGCAGGGTTACGGGGATAGGGTCGGGGGGTGTGGAAGCTCTTCAGAGGGTCTGTCGATGGGCCGAATGGCCTGCTTCTGCACTGGTGGGATTCTCTGAAATTTAAACTGTTTCCCAGCATAATAGCCTGAGCCTTTGGATTACTACCCCAGTGACATTAACATGTCAGCATCTCCTCGTAATTTTAATCGCCTCGCAAGGTATATTATCGAACAGTAACTAAGAGCTGATGTACTGGTGGAGAGGGTAACAGGAACTTTGTTGTGTCCCCCAGACCCCATTTGTGTCCCAGCATTTGACCACGGCCTTGGCTTAATGACAGGAATGGCACCGGTTAACCCAATGATGACCAGCATCAGCTTGCTCCGACCGCCAGTCCCTCCGGGGTTATCCGTAGTGAAAGAAATCATCCACTGCACCAGCTGTACTCTCTTTCCCGCCAATCCAAGTAAGTCCGATCAGCACGTACAGCCCCAGTCTGTCTGCCCTAGTGTGACAAAATGTGTCATAAAGAGGGATTTGTTCTGTCCTGGTTCTCTTAAAAAGGGGTGGTGTCAATCTGCTGCCAACGTGTCTGCTCCATGGAAAGCAGAGGGTATAAGCTTTGGGTTTATTTTCAAAATTGGACAGGAGAAACGTGAGTGGGTGGAGTCAGGCTCGCATAGCCTCAGGGTTTTAATTTTCGCTTTTAGTTGTTGAAGTTGGGGCTCTTTGGAGTTGAAGCTGCTAGATACAGCTCTCTCTCTCTCTCTCTGCTGCTGCTGCAAAAAGCTTGAGTTCTCTCTCCACTGCTGGATTCAATCTGTCAGTTTCTCCTTTCTCCAGCATTGGGGGAGATCTCAAGTGAGGGAACCCTGTTTCGCTAAATTTGCCTTTGCCAAGGGTGTGTGTATTGCATACTGGAACGGTCGATGACTGGTAGTTAAATAATATATTATTTTATTAAGTCTTTGAATAGAGTTAAAGATTGTGCCAATTCTTTTTTTTATTGCTTGTGTTTTAACTGTGGTGGAAGAATAAAGTATGTTTTGCTTAAAAGTCTAGTAGTTTCACCAACCGAATCACATCTGGAACGCATTTGCCTTGAAAGAAGCTAAACGTTAGGGTCTGGGCTATCCCCTAGATATGTTTTGAGGAGGTTTGGTCTGCTCCATAACACAGGGTTTAACTGGGAGGAACAAAGGTTGAGAAGACTTTGACGTATTCAGCTTTCATTGTGGTGAGCATCAGTATGGGAACAGACTGTCTGCTATCCTTCTGAAGCTGTCTTCCCTTCAGATAGATCATCCAGCTTTGCCAACTTAATAGGTGGCTTTCAGGTTATCTTCTGGGCCTGTTATCACAGAGCTGTGCTCTCCATCACTAAGGCCGACGGGAGCATCCAAAGCTCAATTAAAACAGTCAGTCCCTCAGGTCTGCCACGCCACTCATTACAATCATGGCTGATCTATTCTATTTTGACCTCTGCTGTTCCTATCTCTCAGCACCCTTGTATTTGCTTTGAAATCTCGTCCAATACTCATCTTGTGGACCATAAGACCATACGGCATAGTAGCAGAAATAGGCCATTGAGCCCATTGAGTCTGTTCTGCCCCTCAATGAAATCATGGCTGATTTTATCTTCCTCTGCACCGCTTTCCTGCCTGTTCTCCATAACCCATGATTCCCTTCCTGCTTAAAAATCTACCTCAACCTTGAATTGTCTTAATGGCCTTGCCTCGACAGCCCGCTGTGTTCAAGAACTGCTTGTGTGATTTTTAACTTTCTGAGAGAGGAAATTCCTCCTCATCGCTGCCTTAGTTATGAGATTACGCCCTTTCGTCCTAGACTATCTCCCGAAGGGGAAACGACCTATCCACATCGATCCTGTCTAGTCCCCGAGAGTCTTATATGGTTCAATATGGGCACCTCTCATTCTGCTAAATTCTAATGAATACAGGCTTGACTTATTCAATCTTTCCTCATAAAAAACTCCTTCCATGTCCAGTATTAGCAGGTGAACCTTTTCCAGATTATTCCTCGATTCCTGCTCCTTTTTTTTTTAAGTGTGTGAGAGAATTATCTTCTCTTGCTCCTGAATGACCCCGTTCCACTAACTAGATTGTGTCCTTTTGTTTCTGATTTACTCCATCAGAGGAAATATCGATTGAGTCCTTTTAACATTTGAAATGCTTTGATCAGATCATTCTTCAATCTTCTAAACTCAAGGGAGACAGACCAAGTTTATGGAACTTGTCTTTGTAATTAAACACTCTGACCCTATGTATCATTCTGTGCAGCTATCTCTGTTAATGCAACAATCTTCTTCCTGAGGTGTGATGCACACAAGAGACTTGATCAGGATATTGAAAACAAGGTTATTAAGATAAAGGCCAACATGCCATTAACCTTTTTTCGATTGCTTTTTGTACCAGTCTCTTAGCTGTCAATCTCCTCTACAGGCTGAAGGGTCTCTCACATTTTGGAAATTACTTGTGGCTTTAATGTTTTTGGGTTCAAAGTGGATGACCGCACAGTTGCTCGTTCATACAAACCTACATCCTTTCGGCTCCCATTTACTCAACTTATTGACCCCAACCCCACCTCTCCCCAACACCAACTTTTCAAGACCATTGTGAATGAGCAAGAAATACCATTCCATCCCCTGTGATACCCACATCCTAAGATCACAAAGAAGG
Source organism: Chiloscyllium punctatum (assembly GCF_047496795.1). Lineage (NCBI taxonomy): Eukaryota > Metazoa > Chordata > Chondrichthyes > Orectolobiformes > Hemiscylliidae > Chiloscyllium > Chiloscyllium punctatum. Next base: position 12,542,686 of record NC_092753.1, read on the forward strand.
AGCTGTGATCTAAGTGGATTTCTCTTCTTTTTATTTGTACTGTACAAGGAAATATGGGTATCAATGCTGAAAATGTGTTGCTGGAAAAGCGCAGCAGGTCAGGCAGCATCCAAGGAGCAGGAGAATCGACGTTTCGGGCATGAGCCCTTCTTCAGGAATGAGGAAAGTGTGCCCAGCGGGCTAAGGTAAAAGGTAGGGAGGAGGGACTTGGGGGAGGGGCGTTGGAAATGCGATAGGTGAAAGGAGGTCAAGGTAAGGGTGATAGGCCAGAGTGGGGTTGGGGGCGGAGAGGTCAGGAAGAAGATTGCAGGTTAGGAAGGTGGTGCTGAGTTCGAAGGTTGGGACTGAGACAAGGTGGGAGAAGGGGAAATGAGGAAACTGGAGAAATCTGAGTTCATCCCTTGTGGTTGGGGGGTTCCTAGGCGGAAGATGAGGCGCTCTCCCTCCAGCCGTCATGTTGCTATGGTCTGGCGATAGAGGAGTCCAAGGACCTGCATGTCCTTGGTGGAGTGGGAGGGGGAGTTGAAGTGTTGAGCCAAGGGATGGTTGGGTTGGTTGGTCCGGGTGTCCCAGAGGTGTTCTCTGAAACGTTCCGCAAGTAGGCAGTCTGTCTCCCCAATATAGAGGAGGCCACATCGGGTGCAGCGGATGCAGTAAATGATGTGTGTGGAGGTGCAGGTGAATTTGTGATGGATATGGAAGGATCCCTTGCGGCCTTGGAAGGAAGTGAGGGGGGAGGTGTGGGCGCAAGTTTTGCATTTCTTGCGGTTGCAGGGGAAGGTGCCGGGAGTGGAGGTTGGGTTGGTGGGGGGTGTGAACCTGACGAGGGAGTCACGGAGGAAGTGGTCTTTTTGGAATGCTGATAGGGGAGGGGAGGGAAATATATCCCTGGTGGTGGGGTCCGTTTGGAGGTGGCAGAAATGACGATGGATGATATGATGTATATGGGTATCAATGGCTGGGGCGGTATTTATTGCCCATCCCTATTGGCCCCTTGAAAAGGTGGTGGTGAACTGCCATCTTGAACCGCTGCATTCCATGTAGACCCACAATGCCCTTATGGATGGAATTCCAGGATTTTGACACTGAAGGAACTGCGATATATTTCCAAGTCAGGGTGGTAAGTGGCTTGGAGGGGAACTTGCAGGTGATGGTGTTCTTAATGGAAGCAGCCATGGGTTTGGAAGATGCCGTCCGAGGATATTTGGCGAATTTCTGCAGTGCATCTTGTAGGTGGTGCACAGTGCTGCTAAGGAGCATCAGTGGTGGAGGGAGTGGATGTGGTGGATTGTGGGGGGGGAATGGGTGGTGCCAGTCTTGAGAAGCTATGAGTTTTGGGGGGGGCGGGGTGGTGGTGATGCATGTCAGTACATTGAGCGAAAGGATACAGATTTGTGACAATGAGCAACTGTGAGGTTGTCCACTTTAAGACCAAGAGCTGCTTTGTCCCGGATGGTGTCAAGCTTCTTTGATGTTGTTGGAACTGCTCCCATCCAGATAATTGCTTTCAACTAACCAAGCCCATCCTCAACCTAACACTGCTGAGCAATCAGTGAGGAATTAGCCTCTGTCTGTTTATCTCTCCAGAACTTCCTCTCTCGGCCAGGTTTCAGCCCTGCACGCTTAGAATGAAGACAGCAAGATCTCATTTTCTGGGGCTGTTGCTAATGAGTTCAGAGGATCCATGTGTTTAACATAAAACAAATTTCCATGTTGATTATATCGGTAGTAGGACTGTTATGGACCAAATCAGACCCCCTTCAAAATAGATTATGAAGGTAGCGTAGACCCTAACTTTATCTTATATTGAAGGCAAATGGGAGGTACTGTGTTCCACATGCAATTTGATTGGTCAAACCATTCAATGGGAAACAAAATACAATTTATACAAACATTGTAATTAAAATACAGCAAAGGAAAGAGGAACTTGGAATAACCAAGCTTAACAGAATAATAGATACAGTACCTATTACTGATTCAGTGTTCCAATATAGCACGTTCCCATAAACACAGCCCATGGCAAAATTCAGACACAGGTTATCTCATATGCAACTCCTGTCGCAGGCAGAGAACCCCCAGCCTTTAGCTGTAAGTGAGAGAGAGGGAAAAAAAATAGCCTCTACCTCTTCAAGACTCCAACAGCAACTGCTGAAAGCAAAATGTTGAAAGATCCCAGTTCTGTGGGAGAGAGGCAGGCTGCACCCATTCAGGCTGCTTCTACAGTCGGTTCTGCTATAACGCGGTAATTCTGTTCTCGCGCAATCCCATGTTATAAGAACATCACGTAACTCAGCACCATTTAGACAAATGGAGCCGGAATTGCATTATAATCAATACATGCTTTAAAAGGTTTGTGCTTCAGAAACGGTGTCCCCAGTTCGTCAATCACACAACGGCGAATTCGCATGAAGGAAATGTGCGTTATAGCAGAACAACCTCTATTGTTCCAACTCTTTTAAAAAAAAACCCCAAGGCCCCATGGACGGCTCGTTACCTGTCCCCCCAATCCTCTCTCTGAAAGAAACCAGGACAGAACACACCTCTTAAAGCCACATTATCATCACGGGAAGCAGCTGAAACTCACTGTGGAAAATGGCATTCTGGAATTAATGTAAAACAATTCAGTGTGTTGGTTTATCGGATCAGCCTTAAGTCATGAACAGTCTCTTCACATCAGAAAATTATAGAACCTCATCCACGCAATTGCTGTTACAATGTCACGTTCTCATTTGTTAATGTTTGAACAGCCTAGCAATTAGAGTGAGTATCCAAACTGTGCAGTGGGAATGAACTACTCTTCAGAGATAGCCCAGTGATTTTGGGTGAGGTCTCACTCTCTGTACTTGAGGACCATGCTACTGGTTGCTTCACAAATAATTGCAGCAGTGTTGTTTTGTAACGCCCCAGTGGGTAATCTTTGAATGTAATCAGGCACAGCAGGTCAACAGCATTTGTCTTTGCATTTCGCAAGAGAAGTAGAATAATTTCCGCTGAGAATTTCAAAGTGCCAGAGGATGGGAGCAAGTTGATCCAGTTTTCTGGGTTATAGCCACACAAGGAATATGTAGGGCACAGCTCATGGTACAGTGAGAGAAGCCAGTCATAACGGGACGACGATTTTGAGCAACTTTCCTCCTTGCAGGATGGCACAGTGGCTCAGTGGTTAGCACTGCTTCCTCATGGCGCCAGGGACCCAGGTTCAATTCCACCCTCGGGCAACTGTCAGTGTGGGAGTTTGCACATTGTGCTCCAGTTTCCTCCCACAGTCCATAGTCGGGGGCTATGGAGAGTAATACAGTAGGGGAATGGGTCTAAGTGGGATACCCTTTGGAGGGTCAGTGTGGACTTGTTGGGTCCAATGGCCTGTTTCCACACCATAGGGGCCCTATGCTTTTATGTGCAGATTATGTGGATTGGTCTTGGGAAATTGCCCATCGATTCCAGGGGGCAGGTGGATTAGCCATGGAAAATGTAAGGTTACGGAGATTGGATGGGTCTAGGTGGGATGCTTGGTGTGGAACTGATGGGCCGAATGGCTTGCTTCCACATTGCAGGGAGGCTCTGATTCTGTGATCTGGCTCAGCCTGGTGCTGTTTCATTTGCAGATCTGCCCCCTCCAGCCACTCGTGACCGTCCACCCGGCTGCAAGACGGTGTTTGTGGGTGGCCTGCCAGAGAACGCTGGTGAGGACGAGATCCGCGAAGTCTTCGAGCAGTGCGGTGAGATCACGGCCATCCGCAAAAGCAAGAAGAACTTCTGCCACATCCGCTTCGCCGAGGAGTTCATGGTGGACAAAGCCATCTACTTGTCAGGTGCATCAGCTCTTCCTGCCCGCTGATCCTCTCACACTTCGGTCAGAGGCGCCAACCTTCCAATAGAACCTAGTTTGGAGGCTCGGGACTGGCATTACAAATGCCTGAGCATGAGCAGATTCCCTCAAGCCTTATCCAGGCTACATGAGGAACCATCTTCCCAAGGCCTGTCAGGCATGGAGGGACTGCGGGCCCATTTGAGAGGCTGGAGGGGGCATTTCTGAGAGAGAAAGGGGGCATCCCTGTCCTTTCTGCTGGTATGGGGTAGGGCAACTTGCATTGGGCACTTGGCTGGGTGGATAGGCTAAAGAGGAGGGACCTGTCTTTTCGCCAGGGTAGACAAGTGCTCATTCCCTCCCAGGAGGAGGCCCTCTAGTGGCCATTAATTGCCCTAAATTGGCCTAAAGTTTTGCCCAACACCTCCCCTGCCCCTTCCCCAGGGAAGCTATCTCACCATCAGCTCCCACCAGCACATCCCCACCCCCCCACCAACCCTTTCCCAAATAACTCCTGGGAATCCATTAAATTCATGCCAACATTTCAGGAAACTCATCCTCCCAACAGTGAAGTTGCCTATTGATCATTATGGTCTCCTAGGGCAGCGCTTCCATTTTGGAAAGTAGGAATTGGGAAACAGGACTGACTCCAGATCAAACACCTCCCTCTGTCCTCAGACTGCCAAAAGGTGAGGGCCTCGCTGAAACACATGTCCAGGAACAGGCTTAAGGAATGGAGATGGGCAAGTTCGATTCCATTCCCAAAGACCTCAAAGCCAGTGCTTCTGATGGAATCTGTAACTCCACTGTATAAAGTTGAGTTGAGATTTCCTGAGCCTTTTCAAATCCCCTCACAATCACTCCTTAATCTCTCACCCATTACCCACTTTATGAATAGCCCTCACCAGTCCTATTATAACAATGTTGTTGAATAACCCCTGAAATCCCTAACTAAACAACATACTCTTAAAAGCAGCTCTATGAACTTGTAGAAGTACTTCTAAAATGACGAGGCAATAGGGTTACAGCCAAGAGCCCATAAGAGAATGATTGGAAAAGTTTAAACATTTAGATGTTTTTGTCAGCCCAGGCTATCCTATCAATAGAATGAAGTCGACAATACTTTCTTTATCCAGTAGATGAACCTTTTTTTAAATCATCTGAAATGTTTTTAATATATATATATAATGTTGATATTTTAATTCACAGCTTGCTAGTTGGGTAAAGTAACAATTTGCTAAGCACAATGACTTATTGGATAGTTATACATTCTCATTGCAACACGATCATGACCCACCTTTATGAACACAGGTAGCGCCTCACGTCACAACATTTCACGATGAACCGTAAAAGGTGGAAAACCATTTTACATCTAATTTTGTGATTAATTTATATAACTTATAATTTATCCTTTTAAAGGCGTCCCACTTCAGTCTGTTATTCATACCATGAAACCCAACAGCTACCAAAGTCTGGCCCGCTCTGTAAAAATCTTTAGTACTTACTGGGATGGGCTGGTGGTGATCCCAATAGCAGTGTCACTTTGCCAAGTGGGTAGCTTCCATGACTGAACCCCTTCTCATAGAATCGTAGAGAACAGAAGAGGCCCTTTGGCCCATCATGTCAGTAATGGCCAAGGGAGAAAAGGGACGCGGGTGCTTTACATGCTGCTTGGTGGCCATTTCTCTGGTCCCTCCTCAAGTGCCCAGGAAAGCACCCCTCTCAATGCCATGTTAGCAGCAAACTGGTTCCCACACTGTACACGGCACTACATGAAGAGAGAGCAATGTGAGAAAGAGATTAGGCCCAGGTGGGGTGGGAGGGGGTGGCGTGTAGAGGAGGGGGTTGCTCACCCTTCATTTGAACCCAACATTGAACGCCATCGGTTCGGTCTCATTTCTGTTGACGTGTGTTCGCAAGCAGGCTATCGAATGAGGCTGGGATCAAGCACGGACAAGAAAGACACAGGTCGCCTGCATGTGGACTTTGCTCAGGCTCGCGATGATCTGTACGAGTGGGAGTGTAAGCAGCGGATGTTTGCCCGGGAGGAACGGCACCGGCGCATGCTGGAGGATGAACACCTGAGACCACCCTCTCCTGCGCCGATTGTACACTATTCAGAGCACGAGGCCAGCCTCATGGCTGAGAAACTCAAAGGTACTCCTGCATCTCTGACATTGAAACGGCGTTCGGCTGGGTTCTGCAGGGACTGCATGTACTCAATCTGACCTTTATCTGCTGTCAGTATATTTAGGGCTTGACTACAGCCAACAACCATCAATGCTGAATATCAAATGTAGCACAGACACCAAGCAGACACACTCTTGATAACAAGGCTTCTGTTCAAACGAGAAACTTCACTGGAATAGCTTTTGACCATGCTTAAAATTTATCAGACAATAATGTTCCTGAATTTCAATAGATAAATTAGGCATTCCCTTCATTCAGCTGAACACATACACACTTACATAGATATACAGACACTCGTATATATACACACACACTTACATAGATACACACACATATACACACACACTTACATAGATACATACATATGTACACACACACTTACATGCACATACACTCACACAGATACACACACATATATACACACACTTACATAGATGTACACATACACACACACGCTTACATAGATACACACATAATATACACACACACACCTACATAGACACACAAATACAGACACACTCATTCACTAACACACTTTCAGATACACACATCCTGATAGATATATGCTTATATAGACAAATGTATATGCACACACCTGGTCACTTACACGCACTAGTCCCTCATCAATTACATTGATTGGAGTGGGGCAATGTTGGTGAATGGTTTGGGGGAAATGATATACTTGTTGTGCTTCTGACCCCACTGTCAACTCCACGCAAACCTCGGTCAGACATGGGTGCAGCAAATGGCTGTGATGTACTGCTCCAACAACATGTCAAAGCTCCCACATTCAGAAAAAGCTCTCCAACAGCATCAGTGATATTTGCACATCCGTTCAGTGATTGTTATTGAACTAATAATGTCGGGCACGTTTGAACTACTGAAACCCAATTCACCTGTGAAGAATTGTAAGTGAACAAAATGGGGAAGACTCTTTGCTCATATGTTGCGTGCTGTTTGTGTGATACTAGTCCCCACTTGTTCTGGGATGGACTCAGACAAATTGCTGGCTAGAGGGTATTTATAGCAAAATCAGTAAGTAGATTTTAAAAATGCTTTGAACCGTTTTCTCAAGAACGGTTTTTCGTATTATAACAGCACAAGGATCTTGATTGAGTTCATAATCAAAGGCCAATAATCAAAGTTATTAATTCCTCATGAAAACATTGCATTTTCAATAGACTGTGATTGAGGATAATCTAATGTTGTGGAGTGCACATTCATCCACCTAACTGGAGATTTTATAGCACCTTTAATTTAGGTCATTCTTCACAAGAGAGTCCGAATTAACTAATCTCTTGATAGCTGTTTTTTTTCCTGAAAACTGTGAAGGAGAGAAAAAGCAAACTCGCTCTCCCTTTCACACTTCAGGGAAAAGTCTGCGGTTGCTAGAAATTTGTAACTCAAAGAGAATTGCTGGATGCAGTCAGCAGAATGGACAAGAGCTGTGGGGCACGTGATAAAGTCATGTGTTCAGGTCTCTGACCCCTCGTCAGAGCTGGGAACTGTTAGAGACGCAACAGTTTTGAGTCAAATGCAGAGACGAGAGGACGAAAGTACAAGAGAGAAGGCCTTTAATTTGATTTGATTGATTCTTGTCACATGTGTCTAAACCCAATGAAAAGCTTTGTTTTACGAGCAGCACAGGCAGACCATAGAAAACAAGGTCTTGTAGATCATGGGGTGCTTAGACAGAGCAAGGCACACAGGGTTACAACTACACTGGGGATCCTCAGAGAAAGAACAACATTAGCGAGATCAATATTATTTGAGGTTAGAGATGTCCATTCAGCAGTCTAGTAAGAGCAGGGAAGAAGCTGTTCTTGAACCTGTTGGTGAGTGTGTTCAAGCTTCTGTATCTTCTGCCCGACGGAGAAGGTTGGAAGAGAGAATTACCGGGATGGAAGGGGTCTTCGATGATGTTGGCAGCCTTTCCACAGCAATGAGAAATGTAGGCAGAGTCCATGGATGGGAGGTTGGCTTCCGTGATGGTCTGGGCTGTGTGCACACAACTCTCTGTAGTTTCTTACAGTCCTGGGCAGAGCAGTTGCTGTACCAGGCCATTATGCACCCAGATGGAATGCTTTCCTCATGGGAATGCCGAATTTCCTGAGCCGCCTGTGGGAGAAGAGTCATTCCCGATGAAGGGCTTTTGCCCGAAATGTCGATTTTCCTGCTCCTCGGATGCTGCCTGACCTGCTGTGCTTTTCCAGCACCACTCTAATCTCGACTCTAATCTCCAGCATCTGCAGTACCCACTTCTGCTGGAGAAGAGGTGTTGTTGCGCCTTCTTGACCATCGCATCTACTTGGGAATTCCAGGACACTGTTGGTTATTGTCATTCCTCGGTAGACAAGACGAGAGTGATTACATAACAAATGAGATGCTGGTGTAAACCACAAAGGGGTGGTAATGAGCTAAGCAAAGAAATAAAAGACAATGTAGTGGAGGTGTAAAGTTGTACATTATTAGTACTGCTGCATTACCATAGCTGTTGCCCAAAATTCCCAGGGAAAAAAGGGGTTGGGAGTGTAAGGGAATTCTGGCTCTTGCTTCCCATAGGAATGACTACAGTCTAGTGTTGGGTGGTTTAGAGCTCGTTGTATTTAAATTAGCTCTTCTGGCTGCTTGAAAATAAAACTGACCAGCAGCGGCCCTCCTGTGTGTCACACGATTCTGCAGTGCAGCCAAGATTGTGGCTCCCTGGAGCACTTGCTCATCACAATTGGTGCCAGACTAATTAGTTCCTAGGCGTTTACAGAGAACACAGCGTTAAGTGGGGTTGTGTTTATGATCTGAAAGTTAATATATTGCAATCTCTCCACCTTTCCAAATCATAGCAGACCTTCCCTTTTGACGTCCCCCCCCCCCCCCCCCCCCCACCTCCTATCCCCATTTATGTGACTCTGTACTTGTTTTACACTAGCTGAACCTCGAACTTGCATCAGTTCAGCTCAAAGGTCAGATCTGAAGTATTGGCCTGGAGGTTTGATGCTCCGACAGTTGGTACTCCCAGTGTTTATGAGAGCTGTGCATGGGGATTCTGCGTAATCCCCAAGGTAGCAGATTCTGAAGGAGTTTGCTGAGAGATTGAGGTTTCCACTGGGTGATCCCACAATGCCTGCGACCTTCTGAAAGTCTACATTTAGGTCGGGGGATTTACTCAGAAAACTGAGTAAATAATTGCTCAGGAAAAGTTAAATACACCATCTGACTGCTGAATGTCTATTCACCTGAGCCCATAGTTAATCTCGCACATCCTCAGCCACACCTCCCCCAGACACCTTCCACTCCCAGATGAGTGAATGATGATTTATTGTCACTTGTGCTCTACAATGTATAACACAGTAAGATAGAGCGTGAGGCTTCAGCATTTGCCACGGCCCGGCACCATTTTGAATAGTTTAAGAATAAAAAGGTGCTGCTTAAAGAGTCCATCACCATTCTGCCACCTCCACCATGTGTCCCAAGCCAATGCACATCTCACCGTCATGCCTCCAGCGCCAATGCCAGACCCACCAACATCAGAGTCACCACCTTTCAGACACCATCTCTTCATCACTGGACCCAACACTCGCCCCACACCAGCAACCCCCTGCTCTGCTGCCACCACTGTCACGCCAACAACCAGGAGACCTGGTCAAGGCCTACCAAATCCAGGAGGCCACCGCCTCACCAAGATTCCCGCTCCGGCTGCCATCCTTCGTCGTGTCACCCTTGCTGCTACTGACAGGAAAAAGGTGAAGAAAAAGAAATAGGACAAAAAGGGTAAAGAAAGAAGGGAGGAACGGACAGGTCTAGGATTCTGAACGCTGCTTACCGTGCCACCGTCGCCATCTTGAACGATCGGAACCCCTTACCCTACATTGGACCCAGCCCTCCTTTGCTCACTCCAGGCCTCACTCCACACTTTCTCTTGCTGCCTAACTTTTCCCAACACCCTGGCTCCCTAACTCAAACTCCTGGGAGATGATCTCCTTTCCCCACTCCGGACCTGGTTTGTTTCCCCAACTCCCCTAAACTCTATATCGCTTCCCTGGCTATCTGGCACTCATCATCCATCCACCCTAGCAATCTACCCCTTGGCACCTCAGCCTCCTCCACTGCAAGCTACACCCTGGGTGCTGTACCCACCTACTCCCTACCCACCTGGCCCCCTGCCTACCTGGCCCTCTTGCTCCTGGTACCTTGCTTGTTACAGAGCTAACAGTCTCCCCAGCTGGCACCTCACCTGTCTGTGACTCTGTCACCTTACCCACCTGGTTCCCTACCCTCCCCAACACTCTTACCTCTAATTTACGTATTTACTGTAAAGTGACTGTGGTTTGGGACTGACAAGCATCTAAATTACAGCAGCTGACTGCTGTGAAGAAGGGCCCTTGTCTGCTTTCCTCTGACACTATGAGAGATCTCTCATAATACAATGATCGCTTCACATTTCTTAAAAAGCCCAGGCTGGAATCTCCTCTGAGAAATGTGGAGCTCTCTCAAGTCGGGATGATGTGGTAATTGAGTCATACAGCACGGAAACCGACCCTTCGGTCCAACTCATCCGTAGGAACCAGACATCCCAATTCATGCCTAGGATGTAGCTGTCGCTGCCTGAACTTACATTTATTGCCCGTCCCTAATTGCCCCTTGAGAAGGTGCCTTCTTGAACTGCTGCTGTCCATATGCTGTAGGTAGGGCAGACGTGAATGATGCTGAACATAGAACATTCCAGCGCAGCACAGGCCCTTCGGCCCTCGATGTTGCACCGACCTGTCATACCAATCTGAAGCCCATCTAACCTACACTATTCCATGTACGTCCATATGCTTATCCAATGACGACTTAAATGTACTTAAAGTTGGCGAATCTACTCCCGTTGAAGGCAAAGCATTCCATACCCTTACCATTCTCTGAGTAAAGAAGCTAACTCTGACATCTGTCCTATATCTATCACCCCTCAATTTAAAGTTATGCCCCCTCGTGTGTGCCGTCCCCATACTTGGAAAAAGGCTCTCCCTGTCCACCCTATCTAACCCTCTGATTATCTTATATGTCTCTATTAAGTCACCTCTCAACCTTCTTCTCTCTAACAAAAACAGCCTCAAGTCCCTCAGCCTTTCCTTGTAAGACCTTCCCTCCATACCAGACAACGTCCCAGTAAATCTCCTCTGCACCCTTTCCAAAGCTTCCACATCCTTCTTATAATACGGTGACCAGAACGGTACACATTGTGCGGTTATTGGAAAACAAAAACATTGGCGGTGATGCACAACATGGAAGCAAAATACTGCGGATGCTAGAAATCGGAAGTCCGGGCATAGCGAGCTGGAGCAGATCAGGCAGCATCTACAGAGAGCAATTGAGTTAATGTTTCAGGTCAGAGACCTATTGCAGTTTTGCTCAGTTTTTGAGAAATTAACAAGGCATTTGGGTCACTGAGCAGGAAGTGGAAGAGAAGTTGTTCATGGAATGCCCTGCCAGTAGCAGTAGTGGACTCTCCCTCTTTCTGGGTATTTAAGCGGGCATTGGATAGGTATATGGAGGATAGTGGGTTAGTGTAGGTTAGGTGGGCTTTGATCGGCGCAACATCGAGGGCCAAAGGGCCTGTACTGCGCTGTATTCTTCTATGTTCTATGTTCTATGTTCTAAGTTGAACAGGACGATGCTGAGGGCTCTCCTGGAGTACTGTGTCCAGTTCTGGTCGCCCAGTTATAGGAAGGCTATTATTAAACAGGAGAGGGTTCAGAAGAGATTGACCAGGATGTTGCCACAAATGGAAGGTCTGAGTTATAAAGAAAAGCTGGATAAAGCTGGGACCTTTTTCACTGAAGCATAGGAGGTTGAGCTGACAGAGGTTTATAAAGTCATGAGGGGTGCAGATAAATTGAATGGCAGGTATCTTTTCCCCAGGTGAGGTAAGGGGCCTACCTTTAAAAGGTGAGAGGAGAAAGATTTGCACAAGAGTCAACCTTTTCACACAGAGAGTGGTCTGTATATGGGACGAACTTTCAGAGGGAGTCATGGATAGTGGTCTAGGTACAGCCTTTAAAAGGCATTTGGATAAGAACATGAATAGGAAAGGTTTAGAGGGATATGGGTTAAGTACAGGCAGGTGGGACTAGTTTAGTTTGGGATTACAGTCAGCATGGACGTGGTTGGACCGAAGGGTCTGTTTCCATGCTGTATGACCCTTTTGACTCTGTAAGTCACTTGCCATGACATGTAGGTGCTGACATCCAGAATCACAGAATTCTGCAGAGTGCAGGCAGAGGCCGTTTGGACAACTGTGTTTGTCCTGCTTGTCCAAGATCTTCATGTGAGCTGGTTACCTCCAAAACCGCACCCACACGGAGTTGCACTGTTTGCAGCCAGACATTAACAGGCAACACCATCTCTCAGCAACCTCCTTCCCTCGGATGTTGAGTGTTCTGGATAACTGTGCCTGCAGTGGGTTGACTGTAAGTATATGAGTGCGGCGTTATTTCCCAGGTGGATTCGAGAATGAAGAGCGCATGCTGTTTGACGATGTACACTACTGCGGTGTCTGATTTCTCTGGTAATGGAATGGGACCTCTGTGCTGATGCAGTTCAATTTCCCCGCTGACTCAGATGGGTCCCTGTGTCTGTACTGTATAATCTCCCAGGCAGTCCAAGTATTTTATCCCGTCATGTTTGATTTTCTCATCGACCCATCCACAGCCCTTGCTTTTCCGTCTAATCCAGGCATTTCCTCTCCACTGGTAGCTTTCTCCTTTAACTCGAATCATTTGTCTCCATTCTGTGGCTGCTTATTGAAATGATGCAGGCATCAGAATAAAGAGTGGAAGGATGGAGTTACAGTGGCAAAGCAGATATTGAGACACAAATTTAACGGGATATGAAATGGAGATTACTGTGGATAATTTGATCTTTTCTGTCAAGACTAGGGGATTAGATTAGATTAGATTCCCTACAATGTGGAAACAGGCCCTTCGGCCCAACAAGTCCACATCGACCCTCCGAAGAGCAACCCACCCAGACCCATTCCCCTACATTTCCCTCTGACTAATGCACCTAACACTATGGGCAAGTTAGCATGGGCAATTCACCTAACCTGCACATCTTTGGACTGTGGGAGGAAACCAGATTCTAGTTTAGAGTGGTGCTGGAAAAGCACAGCGGTTCAGACAGCATCCGAGGAGCAGGAAAACCAGAGCACCCGGAGGAAACCCACACAGACACGGGGAGAATGTGCAAACTCCACACAGACAGTTGCCCGAGGTGGGAATTGAACCCTGCGAGGCAGCAGTGCTAGCCACTGAGCCACTGCCCCTGAGATTATAAGCATGTTACTCTCTCATGGTAACACCAACAAAGCTTGCAGTATGCTGTCAGATGTAGCAAGAAAGTGTAGGAGATTGCTATTAACTGCTCTGATGGTAGCTTTTGGCAATGGATCAGAGTAGAGATACATGTGGACTCTTTCAAAAGGTGGAAGCCAGTCTGGCCACCAACAAAGGAAGAAGTAAATGGGAGCCATTTATATTTCCAGCCCATTGATAAAGATACAACCAGCCCCCCCCCCGCCCCCCCCCCCCCCCCCCCCCACCCCCGCCCCACCGGTCCCTAGTGATCTGTCACAGAGAGTAAAATGTGAAATTTGAAATGGTGTTTTTTAATTTGTGGGAGCTATGTACAGTAATGGGTGTGATTGGGTAGGCAGTTGAGGGAGAATTATTGAACACCCTGCTTTTTACATCGACAGGACGTGAGTATTGCTGGCTAGGCCGGAGGGCAGTTGTGTATCAACCATGTTGCTATTGGTCTGGAGTCACGTGTGTCCAGCGCAGGCAAAATTGGTAGATTCCCATCCTTGAAGGATAATAATGAACCGAATGGGCTCTTAGGACAATCGTCGGAGTTTATAAGGTCATCGTAAGACCCTTAATTCTAGATTTTCTTACTGAATTCAAATATTCGTAGTGGGATTTGAATATGGATCCATAGAATGCTGCCTGGGTTTGTAGTTCACTAGTCCAGTGACAATGCTTTGGAAGGTGATGGCCTAGTGGTATTATCATTAAACTGTTAACCCAGAGACCCAGGTAATCCTCCGGAGATCCGGAGTCAAATTCCACCACGGCAGATGATGGAATTTGAATTCAATAAAAATCTGGAATTAAGAGTCCAATGATGTCAATTCTCGATTGTCAGGAAAAACCCGTCTGATTCACTAATGCTTTTTTGGGAAGGAAATCTGCCATCCTCACTTGGTTTGACTTAGATGTGACTCCAAACCCCCAGCAATGTGGTTGACTCTTAACCATCCTCTGAAGTAGCCTAAGGCACTTGGTTTGTAGTAGTTAGGCATTGACAAGCCTTGCTGGGCCTGGCCAGTGACATCCATTCCCAGTAATGAAGAATTAAACACAAAATGGAGTCATATGGCATGGAAACAGGCCCTTTGGTCCAACTCATCCAGGTTTTCTCAATTGAACTAATCCCATTCACTGGCGCTTGGCCCATATCCCTCTAAACCCAAAGTGTTCATCTGCCCATCAAGATGCCTTTCAAATGCTGTAATTGTACCGGCCTCCAACACTTCCTCTGGCAGCTCATTACATACACGTACCACCCTCTGCGTGAAAATGTTGACCCTTAGGTCCATTTGAAATCTTTCCCGTCTCACCTTAAACTGGTGCCCTCTAACTGATTTTGTTTTTGCCTCTCCAATGGCTGCAGCATAGAAAGAGGCCAGTGAACATATCCAGCCATTAAGAAATGCCAGCACTAAAAAAAATGTGTTGCTGGAAAAGCGCAGCAGGTCAGGCAGCATCCAAGGAGCAGGAGAATCGACGTTTCGGGCATAAGCCCTTCTTCAGACTTATGCCCGAAACGTCGATTCTCCTGCTCCTTGGATGCTGCCTGACCTGCTGCGCTTTTCCAGCAACACATTTTTCAGCTCTGATCTCCAGCATCTGCAGTCCTCACTTTCTCCATTAAGAGATGTCACACAGGCTTGATGGATCATCCTTTATTGTGCTGTACGCTAATGTCTGTACGTAGCACAGATGTCACCGAACAACAGGCCACAGTGGTTTTCTGCAGCGGCTCGTCTTTCTTCCTTTGTGGAGCACTCAGTGCAATCTCTAGGGTGGCTAACAATAGAACTAACAATCTGAACGTGAAAATTTGAAGTGATTCAGACTCTAGATCCAGACTTGAGTTTTCAAAGCAGTCTCTCCCTCTTTAATTTGATTGAGGTGAATGCAATGCATCAATGATGGGAAAAAGCCCCCGAACCAAGGGATCTCGTTGATTGGCTACAGAAACTGCACACAAAGCTTTATTGGAGTTGCATTTTCCACTGCACTGTCGGAATCTGTCAGGATGGGTTGGGCACTTAAAACTAGTGGCTTGTTCTGTGCTGAAGAAGTCAGGTTTCTCTTTATCCCTCGCTCGCTATTCTTTTACCAGATGTTGACCCCAGCTCATTTTTCCCCCTGAAGAGTAAATTGTCAGTGCAACTCTTGGCTGAGCCAATTAGACCCCCATGAGTCACAAATTGATTGCAGAAGCATGTTTGCTCTCTGGTCAACTGTGTTAAAATCGATGTCTGTGAGCTGGCTAATCTAAATTATGGTAATATATTAAGATTAGAAACTTAAATAAGCACCAGACAACATAATTAACAATGTTTTAGTCCGCTGTCTGATTACAACTGTTTAAGTCTGGAAGATATAATTGCTGCAAATGCGTTGCTGGAAAAGCGCAGCAGGTCAGGCAGCCTCCAAGGAGCAGGAGAATCGACGTTTCGGGCATGAGCCCTTCTTTCCCGAAACGTCGATTCTCCTGGCTCCTTGAATGCTGCCTGACCTGCTGCGCTTTTCCAGCAACGCATTTTCAGCTCTGATCTCCAGCATCTGCAGTCCTCACTTTCTCCTGTGAGATATAAATGCTGTGCAGACATTTCTGAGGATAGAATCCAGTCTGATTGGTGACAGGCAGCTCCAGCCATGAAGCAGTTCTCTTCATGTGTTGGTGCTTCCCCATCCTGAACGTGTTATAGCTTTCTGTACAGTTAGCTAACGAGCAGTTTCCACTGGGAGGGGGTTCATGGAGTCCCACAGTGCAGAAAAGGCCAATCAGCCCATCAGGAAATAGCAGGAGGGAGACTGGTGGGAGCTTTGGGCATCGTGATGTGGTCACAGTCCTTGCCCCTTTATTGTGATCTGAAATGGAACTTGGGGCCAGCCAGGGTTTCCCAGGCAACCTGCCTGTGATGCTGAGCCGAGGGTTGTGTTGCTCAGGAGGTAACCGCATTTCCAATGAGCTGCTTCCTCCCAGAGTTCCTGTCAGGCCGATCCTAACGTGCTCTCCTTTGACTGGACACCTGTCTCCACTCCCCCCACAGCTCTTCACAAATCTGTAAAGTCATCGAGACGTACAGCACGGAAACAGACCCTTCAGTTCAACTTGTCCATGCCGATCAGATACCTCAGCCCAATCTAGTCCCATTTGCCAGCACTTAGCCCATATCCCTCTAAAACCTTCCTATTCATATACCCTTCCAGATGCCTTTTAAATGTTATTAATTGTGCCAGCCTCCATCACTTCCTCTGGCAGCTCATTCCACACACGCACTGCCCTCTGTGTCAAAAAGTTGCCCCTTAAGTCCCTTTTATATCTTTTCCCTCTAACCTTAAACCTATGCCCTCTAGTTTTGGATTCCCCTACCTTGGGAAAAAGACCTTGTCTATTTATCCTATCCATGCCCCTCATGATTTTATAAGCCTGTATAAGGTCACCGCTCAGCCTCCAATGCTCTAGGGAAAATGGCCCCACCCTATTGACCCTCTCCCTATACTCACATCCTCCAACCCTGGCAACATCCTTGTAAATCTTTTCTGAACCCTTTCAAGTTTCACAACATCCTTCCTATAGCAGGGAGCCCAGAATTGCACACAATATTCCAAAATTGGTCTGACCAATGTCCTGTACAGCTGCAACATGACCTCTCAACTCCTCTCCTCAATGAACTCAATTCCAAATCCTAGGCAAAAAAGTGGGTACTGCAGATGCTGGAGGTTAGAGTCAAGATTAGAGTGGTGCTGGAAAAGCACAGCAGGTCAGGCAGTATCCGAGAAGCAGGGAAATCAATGTTTTGGGCAAAAGCCCTTCATTAGGAATCCTTGGATGCTGCCTGACCTGCTGTGCTTTTCCAGCACCACTCTAAACTCAATTCCAAATCCTTCCCTGTGGCCTCAGACTCCCACTCTGGCAAGGCCTTCAACGTTGTCCAGACCTCTAACCCTAGCTCACCACACCCAGACTGAGACCTCCATCCCTACTGGTGCCACCTTTTTCAGTTTCCCAACCATGGCCTCCATTGCCCTCCCAGCCTGCATCACCCGCACCCCCATCCTTTGACCATGCCCTATAATCACATCCTTTATAATAGACCCCCAGCATTTTACCCACTTAGTGACTTTAAGGTAACTGGCCTAAAGTCCTGGTTGTCCTCCATCTTCCTTCGCATCATGGGGTTGCATTTTCCACCTTCCAATCTGTGGGGTCTGTTCCAAAATCTGTAGAATTTTGGAAAATTACAACCAACGCGTCCACTTATCCCTGGCCATCTCCTTCAATACCCTGGGATATAGATTATCAGATCTGAGGCATTCACCAGTTTTCAGTCCCATTTGTTTCTCCAGCAATTTTTTGGAGGAGCTGAACAAGTCTGTAGATGAGGATACTGCAATTGATATGGTTTATATGGATTTCACCCAAATCTTTGGTGATATCCTAAATGGGAGAGTGATTGAGAAGGTAAAAGCGCGTGGGATCCTGGCTAACTTGGTAAATTGGATCCCAACTTGGCTTAGTGACAGGGGCAGAGGATGATGGTAGAAGGCTGTTTGTGATGTAGATGAGAAGGTGGGGGGGGGGTTGGATGACAAGTAAGTTTGTGGATGACAGAAAGATTGGTCGGATGCTGAGGAAGAGGGTTTGGGTTCCAAGAAACTAGACAAATTAGTCAGATGGGGCCTAACCTTCAAGGCTGTAGGTTTAAAGCTGGAAAGCGGGATTAGTGTAGATAGGTCAGTGCAGACTCAATGGGCCGAAGGAGCTCTTCTGTGCTATGTGCCTTTCTGACTATTTATTTCCAATACTAATTTCTTTCACTTACTCCTCCTCCATAGACTCTTAGCACTTCTTGAAATTATTAATGCCTTTTGCTATGAAGACAGAAATAAAATGGTTGTTTATTTGCTCTGTAATTTCCTTGTTTTCCATTATCAATTCTCCTGTTTCAGACTGTAAAAAGTCCTGAATTTAATTTCACCAATCTTTTTTTTCCTTTCATGTACCTTGCAAGTTTACTATTTTTGTCTTATTAATCAACTTCTTGATCTTGGTAGTTTTGTGACTTCTAAACTGCTCCCAGTTCTCAAGTTGCTATGTTTTTTCTGGATGATTCCTCATTGGATCTAATAGCATCCTTAATTTATTTTGTTAGCAATGATTGGACCACTATATTTTCTGTGTTCCTTCATCCAAAAGGAATGTATAATTGCTGCAATATATTAATTTATTCCTTAAGCATTCACCATTGCCTGTCTGTTGACCTGGTTAACCACAGACTGCAGTGGCCACTGCAAGGCAGGTTGGATTGAAGGCCCAAATCCATTCTCTGTGACTTTATTCCAGTTGTGTTTGGAGACTTCAGGTTCACTTGCCCTCACTCCTCACAGTCCTTTGCATCCAATGCCCTTAAGTCCAGAATACTACCCATGCCAACTCATATTAATGCTGGCCTCCCATCAACTAACTCCCTCCATCACGCCTTTCATGTCAACTTAGTGCCAACTCATACTCTGTTCCAAACGATGTTCGCTAGGTGAATGACTAGTGTGTATAATTTTTTTCACTCATGAGATGTGGGCAGCCCAGGTTGGCACAGCATTTATTGCCATCCCTAGACATTCTTGCAAAGGTGGTAATGAGCTGTCTGTATGTGTGCCTCTTATGACTGTAATGCCACAATCTGAAGTTGTGCAGGTTAGGTGAACTGGTCATGCTAAATTGCCTGTAGGGTTCAGGGATGTGTGGGTTAGGTACATTAGTCAGGGGTAAATGTAGAGTAATAGGGGAATGGGTCTGGGAAGGTTACTCTTTGGAGGCTCGTTGTGGACTTGTTGGGCCAAAGGACCTGTTCCACACTGTAGGGATTTTATGATTCTATGATATTATGACCTTTAGAGAAAAGGATAACATGTAGGTATAGCAACTAGCTGGGAAAAAAAATGGGATGTTAAGTTTTGTTACAAAGTGGAATAAAGAAGTCGTGCTACAGTCATGTCTAACTACAGTTGCAGCAGGCATTGGGAAAGCCACACATGTGGAGTCATGTGTGCACTTTGGGTCCTTATCTAAGGAAGGGCGCACTTGTTGTAGTGGTAGTGCCCTAGATTGGTTCCTGGGATGAGGGAATTGTGCTTTGAGGAAGGATTGAGTAGACCAGCAGGATATTCTCTGGTATTTAGAAAATGAGACGTGATCTGACAGAAACCTATAATATTCTGAAGAGATTAACTGGGCTGGAAGCCGAGAAAATATTTTTCCTGGTGACATTGGAGAGGAGAGTGCTGATTGGTTGGGAGGTGGACTCTGACTCATAGAGGCGTTGCTATGGAGAATGCATCCATTAATGGTGGCGATGAATGACACATTCCCTCTCCGTTGGTAACTCTTGCGAATAATCCTGATGAGGGCATGACAAAAAGTTTTGACACCATGTGTCTTTTTCAGTGATGCTCAGGTTCTATGCATCAAGAGGCTTTGACGTAGAACATAGATCACAGTCTTGTTGAGCAGAGGTTTGAAGGGCCAAATAGCCTGTTCCCACTCCTATTTCTTACAACTTATGGAGTGGAGCCAAGTGGTCATTGTATCCATGGATTATGGATGCAGCAAAGACAGTATTTCTTCATGTTTTGTTATTTGAATGGCGTTGATATACACATGCCCTCAACTGGACATAACCAATCACATCCTTTCTGTCATCACGTCCACCAGATTTGGTTTGATCTGTCTTCATTGATATGACCCTGAGTTGATCGTTTGGTTGATCAGTCTTTCTGGATTAAGCTGCCCTGGATTTTGGGTTTTGGGGCTTCTGTCCTGCACTACTGTGGGACTGCTGCCCAGGTCTCTACTATCTTCCCTTGTAGTCTGCTGCATTTCAGTCTCTGCCTTACCTTGGAGTGACTATTATCTGGCTATCAGGAGTTCCAGCAAACTCTGTTCCATACACTCTGTTGCACGTGATGTTGCTGTCTCCGGTCCAGCTGTCTAGCACAGGTTAACTCCGACTTTAATGTCAGACTGACCTCATCGCAAACATCGTCATGTCAGTAACAACCCTCGTTAGGTGACAAGGTCAACTAACACATTGGTGGTGAGGTGGAAAAGGCAGGCTGCTGGGGCCAAAGGATGCAAGACATAGGAGCCAAAGTAGGCTGGAGGCCCACCGGGACAGCACCGCCATCCTTTCGAGTTGGGTTTTGGAAAGTGCAACTTTCCATTATTTTGTGATTCAAGCAGCCCTCAGTTTGGTAGAGCCCTTGGCCTTGTAATGATCTGAGGTCCTATTCTCAAACGACATCTTCTAATTGCTGTATCACAGGAGTGCTGCATTATTGGATGGACCACCTCTGGTTTCACTCAGGCATTTGACTCTCTGGTATCACCTGACGTCACTTGAAGGAAAGCGGGGGTCAGTAGGTCTAACTCTGATGATTCACCTCATGCTGCTGTGCCTATGGGATCTCTCTGTGCGGGCTGCCTGCTGAATTGACTTGGACACCATGCATTCTCCGACATCCTGTGAGGCTGTAGCTTCAGTGGCTCTGTTCTCTCGTCTCCAGGATCAGGAGGTTATGGCTTCAAGCACCTGAGCACAGAATCTTGACTGACATCCCAACACTTCATTGTCGTAGCTACCAGCTTTCATGTCAGCTGTTACACTGAGAGACCCCCCTCCCTCCCTCCCTCCCTCCCCCTCACCTCACCAGACACTGTCTTTCTCAGGCAGGTGTGGAAGCTCCCACTCTCTGTCTTCCTGGACAGCATTGCACCACTCCCCCCGCAACCCCCCCCAGCCCATCATGATATAAGCTCAGAAGAGGCGGGCATCATCACCTTGCTCTGCACATGGCAGCCGCTGCTTTTCCCAAGGTGCACTGCGGTTCAGTGTGCGGCGACGATAACAGACCTTCCCTCACACCAGTTAGAATCTGACGAGCGCGGGGTTTTTTTTTTGTTCTTTAATGGAGAAATACAAAGCCTTGCGCCTTTCATAACTGCGTTCCCAATCTCTGGTACCGGTGCAAGTTTGCCATTTAGGTTTGCGGTTTCTTAGGAGGTAAATCTTCCCAATTCTGGTGCGGCTAAATAAATGACCAAACTTGAGAAAATTCAATTGGTCACAACAGAACCCGAATGCAATGCGATACAGTGGACACTGACAGAAAGGAACAGGAAGAGATAGGTTGGAGATGGCATGGGAAAGGGTGAGTGAGGTGGTGAAATTTAGCTCAATACACCACTTTGGACATGAGTGCTTTGCAGGTCCTGTTGCTGAAATGATCCCGGTGTGTGTGAGGGCTCAATCTTGCTTTGCAGCAGGTAGGGAGTGAGTTACAATTGGATTTGAGGAGGAACTGTAATCATTTAGCATCTGCAGCCTGGAGATTTGTTTTTCAGCTCAGTTGCTTCCTTTACTTCATTGTTTGGCACTGCTCACTTGGCAAGGCGTGACTCTGAGCACATTTTCCTGGACACAACGGTGTGCTCACAGTTATCTGCTTCTTCCACATGTTAAATAAAGGAGAGCGAGATTCGCTCCATATTTTTTGTTTGTTCACAAAGGGATTACCCGACAGTCCACTGCGCCGCTTGCAAAGGAGTCATCAAGTCATACAGTATAGAAACAGGCCCTTCAGCCCAACTTGTCCATGCTGACCAGATTTCCTGAATTGGACTATTCCATTTGCCTGTGTTTGGCCCATTTCCCTCTAAACCTTCCCTATTCATGTACCTGTCCAAATATCTTTTAAATGTTGTAACCGTACCTACCTTTATCACTTCCTCTGGCAGCTCTATATACCCTCTGTGTGAAAAAGTTGCCCCTCAGGTCCTTTTTAAATCTTTCCCGTCCTGCCTTTAAACTTATGCCCCCTAGTTTTGGACTCCTCTATCCTGGGGAAGACATCTGGCGATTTACAGTATCCGTGCCCCTTATGTAAGGTCTCTGTCCACCCAACTCCCCCAACCCCAACAGCTTCCTACGCTCCTGGGAAAAAAAAGTCCCAGGTAATCTGGCCTCTCCTTATAACTCAAATCCTCCAGTCTCTGTAACATCCTTGGAAGTCATTTTTTGCACCCTTTCCAGTTTAATAACTTCCTTCCTTCCTAGTTGACCGATGGATTGCACCAATCAGATCAAGGGAGAATTGGGTGTCACCTCTTGACTATGGTTATGACCTTACTGATGAAACGTCGAGCTGTGTACAATTTCCAAATGATCAGAGCCTAACCTATCAATCCTAGAATAGGCACGCGCCTACAGATTGGAACATTCTAGCACAACCGAACTTTCTTTAGAGATAATCTACTGCCCGGTTTGGAGAGCTCTGGAAGCGTGATCGTTTCATTTTGGTTGGGTGTTCGGTATTTTTGGTCAGAATTTGGTGAATCCATCTTTTCAACATGCGTTGATTTGGTTTGATTTATTATTGTACCTCAGTGCAGTGAAACGTTTTGTTATGTGTGCAGTACAGACAGATCAAACCATAAGGTGCATTAGAGTCAGAGAACAGGGCGAGGAATACAATGTTATAGGAGCGGTGAAGGTGGACTAAGCATGAGATCAATGTTATGTTTAAAGTTTCAGAGGACAATTCAGAAGTCTAATAACAGTGGGGAAGAGGCTGTTCTTGAATCTATTCGTACATGTATCCAAACTCTTAAATCTTCTGCATGACGGAAGAGGGTGAAGGAACGTGCAAATTGGGTGGGAGGGGTCTTTGATGATCTTGGCTGCTTTCTTGAGGCAGAGGGAAGTGTAGATGGCTTCACTGGATGGAAGGCTGGTTTGTGGAATGGACTGGGCTGCGTTCACAGCTCTCCCTAGTTTCTTGCGGTCTTGGGGAGAGCGGTTGTCATTGCCAAGCTGTGATGCGTCCAGATAGGATGCTTTCTATGGTGCGTCTATAAAGATTGGCAAGAGTTCTTGCAGACTTGCCAAATTTCCTTAGCCTCCCCCGGAAGTAGAGATGTTGAAGCGCTTTCTTGAACGTTGCGTCAACCCGGGACCAGGATGGATTGTTGGTGATTGTCACTCCCAGGAACATGATGCTCCTCAGCATCAATGATGCAGACAAGGATCGTGCCCTCCAGTCCAGATCCTAATTTCAATGACCAGCTCTTCCTTTTTGCTGATGTCGATGGAGAGGTGGTTGTCTTTACACCACGCTAAGCACTCTTATCGCTTTCCTTTGTTCTGAGTCATTGTTTGAGATCTGCGCTACAACGGTGGTGTCGTCAGCAAACTTGAGTTGGAGCTGATTTTAGCCACACAGTTGTGAGTGTGTAAAGTGTCTAGTAGGGTGTAGGTTTGCTCGCTGAGCTGTAGGCTTGATATCCAGATGTTTCATTACCAGGTTAGGTAACATCATCAGTGGTGACCTCCAAGTGAAGCGAAGCTGTTGTCTCCTGCTTTCTATTTATATCTTTCTCCTGGATGGAGTTCCTGGGGTTTGTGGTGATGTCATTTCCTGTTTGTTTTCTGAGGGTTGATAGATGGCATCTAGATCTATGTGTTTGTTTATGGCGTTGTGGTTGGAGTGCCAGGCCTCTAGGAATTCTCTGGCATGTCTTTGCTCAGCCTGTCCCAGGATAGATGTGTTGTCCCAGTCAAAATGGTGTTTTTTTATTCATCCGTGTGTAGGGCTACGAGGATCCACCATTTCCTGGCACCACCCACAACCACCATCCCCACCTCCCACCATGGCCTGGGCTCGCAGGCTGAGCCGAGGCTCCAGGTTCATGGCTAGGCCTGAGAGCCTGACAGCGGAGGTGACGAGTTTGGTCCCAGCGGCACTGGCTGCACCAGCGAGGCTGGCCCAGTGCCAAGCCTATGGTGGCAGCAATGTTGGTGGAGGCAGGATTGTGGCGGCAAATGGCAACTCTTTGTCCCTGCAGCAGTGTCATTGGCTTAGCAGCAGGGACTCAAGGCATTGAGGATGGAGGAGCCTGAATCTAGGCCCATGGCTGAGCTCAGAATGGGAGCTGTCCCAAAGGTTATTGTGTGATTTTTAACTTTGTCCACCCCAGTCCAACACCACCTCCTCCAAATCACATAAGATGAACTTTATTGTTTTATTTTTCTGCCGTTATATTCTGCGTTTTGGTCACCTTTGTGTGTTTTAAGATGGCGCTGGAGAGTGACGACACTAAACAACACTTCTCGGTGTATTTGTAATAAATGCATGTGAGAATAAATCAAATCAAATCAAATGTGTGGGGAGTACATTAGCCAAGACTTCACCCGTCTGTGGAAGGCGTGTTTCGAGTGCGTGTCTTAAAAAAAAAGCCTATTGTCGTTAAGTAATGCTGATTTATTTTGTGCCAGTTGTAACACTGTAGTATCAATGAAATGAATGTTTTCCTTGTGCATAGAGGCTTTAAGTTTAATGGAGGCTTGATTGTCATTAAGGATACCGACATATGCTTGAATTTAGTTTCTGCATGAGTTCGAATATCCCATAGGTCAGCAGAAGGTATTGTTGCTACACGACCCCATCACATTAGTGAGAATGATAAGGGAAGGAGCCCTGGAGGACATCTCTGGAAAGTAAATGTTTGGAAAAAAGAGACACGTCAGTGAGGACGAAGTTAGAGGTTCCAGAGATATGGATGAGTGCTTGAGCAACAGTTGAGATGAAAGCTGGGGAGAGACAACTGATATTGCGGTGATGGAATGGTAGGGAGTGCTGTAAATGGTCAGCAGCTCGGAAATCAAAGGCCCTGCTGACGAAACTGTCATGGTGTTGGAAATACATTCAAATTCATCACTGAATCCTGACAACATTGGCCCGAAGATGTGGACAGGTCATGAACCAATAGCTCTCAGGAAATGGTAAAGGAATAAGTCCAATTTCAGAAACCACATTAACACAGAAACTGTGCCCCGAGGTCGAAAGATGGCAAATGTTATCTTAATTTTTCTTCTTTCAAGAGCTTAGTGCAGAATCGAATGTAATTGTGCAAGCAACCTAATACTGATCAGGATTGAAAAATCAGAGAATTGTACAAGATGGACTTTACTTCAGCGTTCATCAAGGGAACACAGTGTGATTTCTCTCCAGGAGAGCTGTTTTGAGGAAATGGCTGTGTTTGATATTGAGTGCAATCCAGGAGATAATATCAACAGGGAGCATTTGATGAGGATTCAAGTAGACACTTATTTAAGATTTGTCAAAGTACCAACTTCAGTATCAATTTAATTAAAACAGGCCTCAGAGTGGAAAGTTATTTTTCTTTGCTAGAACCTGACTGAGAAATGCCTGTGAAGCAACTGGGGGCTTGGGGGAAGAGGGTGGGTGGGTGAAGATTTAGTTGTCTATTTGTCCTTGTGTCAACCCTATTGGAAACTGTGAGCTGATTTGGATAGTAAGAACATCAGTCAATGGGATTTCAGAGGAGCTTCCTGCTGCTTCTTTAGGATGATGGTGGACAGGGTAGCGTGCATATGGATGTGTAGCTTAACCAGTCGTGTTTCAACTTTCAGTCACCCTCTGTAACATATTACCGCAGTGCAAGTCACTGATCGATTTGCCAAGTGGTTCCCACACTTAGAAGCATTTGGATGGTAATTGTGGCTGCTTTATACAGGCCTGGCTGCTCCTGGTCATCCCATGAGGAGGGACTGGTGTGAATTCTCGCGTGATGATGATTCTGCCTTCCTTCGTATCGATGACAATGATCTAATGACCGATCACTCATCAGGGGTTGATTAACTCCGAGGTTTAGTTGACGTAAAACACATCCTAAGTTACAACGCCGACATTACAGCAGGCTTTCAAACGCAGAGCAAACCAACTCTCAGGCAGAGTCACAACGTCATATACATATAGCACATAGTGTCCTTAAAGGTGAACTGTCTGAAAAGTAAGGTACTTCTATCACATATCCAACAGGCACATCATTAATGGACTTGACCATGAATGATGAAAGTAATCCTCTCCCACGGTCCTGTAACAGAAAGGGGTGGAAGTTCAGTCAGTTCCGAAAATCCACCCACTTGCTGAAACGATGCTAAATGATGTGAAATTTCCAGGCAACTAGAAACAAACATAATAAATGGAAACATGCTCCTGCTGGGAGCAAGACATTGATTAGTGGAGCTCTGCCTAGCTCAATATCTCTCCTCATCATTCATAAAATAGCACAAGAAATACACCTTAGTCTCCTCCGTCAACTTTTTAAATGATTCTAAAATCTCAGAGTTGATATCTAAGAGATTTTCCAGCGGTAAGGACATTTCACAGATAAACTGAGAGTGCTGATCTGCTGGAACATGGGGTGTTGAAACAGATAATGCATAAAGCAGTCTTGAGATTCGCTCCCTGTTTTCCCACACACTGTGGGAATATGGACTACACTCCCTGCAATATGCAATTATTGCTGTCTCAGTGAACATCTGGGTGAAAGTCTGTTCAGAAACCAAATTAGCAGTTATGAAGATAAACACAGTGAGAGATAATTGAATATTCTCTGGAACACGCTGGGCTTTTGAACCAAGGGGACCTTGGGAACACAGTGCCAAGGGAAATAACTACTCAGGATAAATCACATCTCCAAGATAGCTGAGCCTGCAATGTGGAATCCTGCTCCTTTTAGGAATATGAAAACCCTTTTTGCAGTGTTATAAAAGGGAATAAATGTGGGTCATTCTCCACAGGAAAGTGGTTTTACCAGCTCAGTGGCATTTCCTCGTTCCACGATCTCTCCAGTATAAATAGTTGTCTGACAGTACAGAGTCTGAGCATTGCTAAAAAGACTTATATTTTGTTGAAACCTTTCATCTTGTCCTTAGCAGCAGACTGAGTTGCAAATGGAAAGAACGGGTCATATCTTTATAAACTTAACAAAGCAGGTTCAATCGCTGTGACCAATCGGAACTGACCTACCTGCTTTAAATTTACACAAAACTTGGCAGTTGACTGTCAGTCATCATCAAGCTGGTGCATTCTCCATAATAATGGTTTGACTAACAATAGTCCAATTGCCTATCAACTGTGACAATTTTTGTGTACAGTATCGAATTTACCTTGGCATTTGGCGTGTACCCTGAGGGGTGCAAGACAGAAAACTTCAAAAATTTCTTTTTAACACCATCTGGTTGTGTTTGACAAATGGCAGTGGTGTTCCAATCACATGCTTATGTGAAGAGTATGAGGTTTGCGATTGGTCCAGTTGACATATGGGAACAAGGGCAGTAGCCAATGGTGGTTGACTGGAGAAATAACTGGTGTTGAAGGCAAACTTGATTTCACACAGTTCACATTATTTAAACAATGGGACGTTATATTTCTTACTTATTTTTAAAACAAATGATAAGGTCATCTTAGCACAGACAAGTTCCTTCAGCCCATCAACTCTGACTGCCTGCAGAGCAATCCTGCAGGTTTATTTCCCAAATGTACCCATCCAATTACCTATTGATGTTCATAATTGCCTCATTTGGCACCACCCCAATGGGCTATTGGAGTCCTCTCTCTGAATTTCCTGAACTGGCTAGCCATCTTCTGTGCTCATAAGTAGAGGGCGGCGTGGTGTC